>NC_048218.1:111839564-111997252 GCF_002007445.2 Ailuropoda melanoleuca | reverse complement strand
GGGAGGGGGTACAGGTGTGCAGGGGAGGGAAGTGCCATAGGTGAAAGGTGTTTTTAAGTCTTAATAGTGCAGAAATAGTAAAAGAGCTAATTTTTCTAAACATGTCTCCCAGGAAATCCCATACCTGGAAACTGACCTCTAGTCTGGACATACTCTTGGGAACCTGCCCATTATGTCCTAGGACACTTCATTTTCTGAATCCCATAGAAGTAAAACCCCAATTGGAGTTTCCTTTTATTTTAAAATTTAATGTATTCATTTTCAAATATTTAATCAGCCTTTGAGTTTTGGTGCATAACATGGTATTAAATGGTGAAAATAATTCAAGCATTAAAAAGGCAGACGGGACAAAATGTATGGAATCACGAGTGAAATGCTCCCACCCCCAGCGCCAGCATCCTTTGTGGAAGGAACTACTGTTAACATAATTTCCCGGACACCTTCCGCGCATATACAAGTTGCTTTGTTAAGTTGTGTTTCTAAAGAAATGGGAATCACACTGTACATGACATTCTACAAAATATTTCGGCTTCAAGGAGTAGATAAAAGCCAAGGGCAATCGAGACGGAGAAACTCATCATCTTTAGGACGAGAGTGGATGCGGCAGGTGCCCGGGGCCCAGGGAGACCCCCAAACCCGTCAGGCAACCGTAGGGGCTTGAGGAGACGAAACCCACATGAACACACAGACTATTCACATGCCAAGGGCACAGGCTCCAGGAGGAAATCTCTGTCCAGTGGTCAGTGCCGACAGGGACCGGTAACACCTCCTGGGAGACCGAGTGCTGTGTGCCATCAAGAACGCTGCTGGACTTAGCTTCCTTGTCTGGTCTCAGACTCTGGCATGGATCTCTGCCTGGGCTTGTGAGCTGAGAGATTCGGCATTTGCAGTTAGCTAAGTTGGCATTGCTTGTACCATGGAAGCCAGTTTCTGGATGTGCTTTGAAGCTTTGAAGTTGCAGAGCCCGGGAACGCCCCCTCACCCGCGTCTCTGGGTCCAGGGAGCAACCCCCCAGGCTCCCCGCCCCACCCACCCTCTCCTCCTCTTCCAGGGCCTAAGCCTGGGGGTTCCCCTACTCTGACACCCTCACAACCCAGTCCCCATAATGAAGGAGGCCTCAAAAGTGTTCTCAGAAGGAGGCAGCCACATAGAGAGCCCCTGGGACTGCTGACTCAGAAGACAGAAATCCGAATTCAAGATCCACTATCCTCCAGCATCTCTCTTTGTGAGTTGTGCAGGCTGAGCCTCCAAAAGCCTTAGGGCCCTTTTCCTACGGACCCTTTCCCTGCATTTCATATCGAGGGACATTTTTCTATCCTATTCTATCTTTTGCCCCGGTTTTTAGTGCCCACTTATGAGTTGCTTATGAACAAATTGAAAGCGGGAGTTCAGCACAGCGTCAGAGATTTTTTTTTCCCCAACAAGAACACCTGCTGGAAAGGCACACACGTGGGGATGTTCGGTTGGTGGCGGCCCCTCACCGGGCACTTGCTCGGATCCACACTCCAGGCTATGACGACAGCAGGTCCCAGGTGGATACCTATTCACAGGGGTGAGATGGAGACACACTCAAGGCCTAACCCGAGGAGGAGAAAGGGAAACCCGTATCACCCAGGGAGGAAAGTCTGAATCCACACACTCTCCTGCAATGGACGTGTTGTGGGGGGCAATTGGCAGTCCCTCAGTGCGGTGTCCCCGGGGACGGGCCACGTCTCCCTGCGGCCACTTGGCTTATGTGATAAGACGTTTATTTTTCAGATGACAACCCCTCCTTCTACCTTGGCTGTCCCCCACATCCCTACCTCACTCACTGAGTGGCTTCAAATGGCTTCAGGTGGACAGGCTGTGCGGAAGTCGAGAGGCAGTGGTTTGGTCCCCTCCCCGAGAGCGCACACCCAGGCGTCTTCCAAGCAGCCATCCCTACGTGATCCTCGTGATCGACGTGATAGCTTCAAATGCTGCGTATCTGCCAGCATCTCGTTGCAGACCTGCCTGGACCTGAACTGTCTGGACACACAATAATCACAGAGTGCGGGTGCCCCAGGGGGCTGAGGAAGGCGACCGTGAAGGCTCACATCCCCACGACCTGGTGGGATCTTCAACGACGGGACCAGCTGTTCCAAAGCCTAGCAGAGTAGCTACGCCCCTAAATAAGCCCCCTGCTCCACCCCACAAATGTCTTCCAAAGGAATGGAAGAAATACGGGGAGTGTTTGCATATGTGACAGGGAGCCCCGGACACTTGGGCATATTTTAAATCAAACAAACGAAAGCATCGGTTGTTTCTTCCACGGCTCGTCATTCCTGATTGGTGTGCCTCTACCTTCTGGGGGGGGAGTCCCCAGGGGCAGAAAGGCTGTGTTGCTTCTGTTGGATAATTTGGCAAGGAAATGCAAGATTCATTTCTTAAGAGATGATTTTGTTCAATGAAATACCGTGCAATTTGGCAAATACTTTAAATGTCAGCATCAGGGGCGCCTGGGTGACTCAGTCCCTTAAGTGTCTGCCTTTGGCTCAGGTCATGATCCCAGGGTCCTGGGATCAAGCCCCTGTCTGCTCAGCAGGGAACCCGTTTCTCCTTCTCCCTCTGCCCCTCCCCCTTTTGTGCTCTCTCTCTCTGCCAGATAAATTAAATTAAATACAAATATAAATAAATAAATATCAGCATCAGTGAGAAATGTAAATGGTATTACTATAGAATTTTAATCAATGGTTTCCTTGGGAAATATCAAAATATACACCCAAATATTAGACCAGCCCCTCCCTCTGGGCTTCATTAACATCCTTGCATAATTAAACAACCGGGGCTCAACGGCTTGAAAAATCAAATGTTCTTGAAACTTTAAAAAAAAAACTTGATCCATAATGTTTACTTATAATACATATTCGACACAGTTTTACAAAATTACCAGAGTTTTAAGGTATATATTATCTTGAAATTGAATTTCAGACTTCCAATCAGTTGAAAAACACAAAGTCTAAATCCAATTTCTGGGCCAAATAAAGTGATTTATTTCTCGACCATTGTTAATTATTAAAATTTCAGCTTATCTATTTTAAAAATAGTGCTGTTTATTTAACAGTAACCCGGAAGTCCCTGACTGTCACATTCCATCTAGAACCATTCTTCTTAAAGACCTAAAGAGTGTCTTTTTTCTGCTCTATGGAGACATTTCATGGGTTTTTTTGGTTATTTTATACCTTTCTGACCCATTTCTGTGTTTACCTTGAGCTCCTTGTCTTGGCGGGAGGAGGTGCAAGGTGGTAGCTTTATTACGGGCTCGAACCAATAAAGCCACCAATATCAACCTTGTTTTGTCATTTCTAGCGTCTCCCTTCCTGGTGTCAAGACTCCTTCGCTGCCTTAACTTCCAGCTGGCAGGTCCTTTCTACTCAAGGAAGTTCATCTACGTTGACCTCTTTGACCTCGTTGGATTCAGCTGCCTCCCCTTTCCTAACTCCCCGATATGTTCCCAACTGACCAACAGGGACCCATAGGTGGGACCTCTCTGATGAGGGAGCAGAGGCTGGCTGAAGAGAAAGCATAAGCCTACAACCTGCAACCTGGCCCCCACCCCCCACTGCTGGGTGGGCTCGCTGATGTTCCTCCAGGAAACTCCCAACTATCCTCATGTTAATGCCTTGCTAGAGGGAAAAACAACCTTAACCTGACAATGGCAAGGCCTCCCCTATCCTGTGAGTCTTCTTTAACATATGAAAATCCTTTCAAATGTTCCTTTTTCCTAACCTCCCCCACCCCCACAGTATGTAATCAGCCACCCCTCACTAGCCCTGGGGCAGCAGCTCTTTCTGCCCATGGGTCCTGTCTCCATGCTTTAATAAACCACCATTTTCACCAAATAAATAAAGCTGCCCTGCTGTTGTTATAACATGTCCTAAGGGAGGGATTCCTTGAGGACTGAGATGCTTGCCCACGCCCTCCAATACAGCAAGCACCAGCCCTGGGGCAGCAGGGCGTAAGGAATGTGGCTGGTGGGTTGCCAGGACTGAATTTTTTCACTGCATTTTAATTACTTAAAATTTAAATAGCCATCGGGGTCAGTGCCTGCTATGCTGGCCCACAGAGTTCTAGAGTCCTCACGGTGCCCAAACCAAAGTTGTTTCTTTAGTCACGGGGATGAAGAATGCGTCTGGGGTTTGGGCCTCTGGATATTTATTGAATACTCAGCTTCCGTCGGTCCCCCGTGCCACCCCAAGAATGGACTTGAAGGATCATTGTCCAGTGGGCACCTGTCTTCAGGCTTCAGCCAGAGCCTAGCTCTTGTGTTTCCCCCATAGCGGAGCCCACCTGATTTCAGAGACTCCAATGAGGACCGATGGGCCAGCCAGCAACTCCAGCCAGCCTAGGGGGGGCCTGGTGCTGAGAGCAAGATAGGACCCCAGGCCTGAGCCTCCTTCTGGCCCACTGCATTGATAGAAGCCTTGCAATTGAGATTCCTTCCCCCATGGCTTTGTGATAATTCCTCTCCTGCTGAGACTGCATCCTGCCCCTGAACCATCACAGCTTTCTGGCTACCTGCTTGCATCTTGGTGGACCTCTGGGCACCAGCATGGGTCCCTGCGTTTGGCCAGTGGTTCAGCCAATGTCAAAAAGATAGGCAGACTGCTTTTCACACATTGAGATTTCTCTGCCAGGAGATCCAATGCTTCCGACCCAAACCTACCACTGCCCATAGAAGCCCCGTCCATCCCCCACCCTGCCCCGATCAATCAATCCGTCAATGGTCCAAGTCTGTTACGATTGGTTGGTGCCCACATTTTGAATGTCACTCCTCTCCGGGCTCTGCAGGACCTGCCCGGTGACAGCCCACTGGGAAGACACCCTTGTCCTTCCCGTCCTGGGCTTCTCTCCAATGCCATCGGATATTAATAGGGTTTGTTTCACATTATGAAAATTCCATTTTTCTGAAATACATTTATTTTTCCCCATTTTTTAAAAGATTGTATTGATTTATTTGAGAGAGAGAGAACAAGCAGGAGGGCAGCAGAGGGAGAGGGAAAAGCAGGGAGCTGGATGCAGGTTCAATCCCAGGACCTTGAGATCATGCCCTGAGCTGAATGGCAAATAGGGGCACCTGGGTGGCTCAGTCGGTGAAGAATCTGCCTTCGGCTCGGGTCATGATCCTGGTGTCCGGGGATTGAGTCCCGAGTCAGGCATCTTCCTCAGAGGGGAGTCTCCTGCTTCTTTTCCACCCCACACACTCCGGCTCTCGCTCACTCTCTCTCTCTCTCAGATAAATAAATAAAATCTTTAAAAAAAATAGCAAATAAATATTAATAATAATAATAGTGGTTTGTCACAAATGATGGGGTCATCCTCAATGTTGTTATACTCTAAGCCTTTCTATACTTCCCAAATATCATAGAATAAACATGCCACGTTTTAAGATCAGAAAACAGATTTGCGTATGTGTGTGTGTATATACGTACAGTGTTGGACGAGCTTGGAAAGGCGGACAAGATCATATCACTGGATGTGCTCTCAGCTTTACTTGGTAGAAGAATTTAAATACAGAGAGAGAAAAGTAGTTTAAGAAGACATGAAAGGTGATTGGGATTCTCCCTGGATACCTCTCTGTCCTTTGGCCATGTTTTCTGCATTGATTTCAATGAGTGTAGACTTGTTCCAGAAATGGATGGAAACATCACAAGGCAGGGCAGCAGCTGTGGCCATGGCTGTGTCCCCACGGACGTGCACGTCCTCCCACACTGGATGAAGAATGGTATACGCTCACTGCAGTCTTCACGGACACGCTTGCAAACACGCTTCCTGTATGCTTGCTGACCTGGATCGTCTCTGGCTTTTCCAGTTGGTTAGAAAGTATAAGAAAATACTCTTAAAACATACATGAGTCCATTTTGATTGTTTGGCGCTTTCATCCTTAGTGAACACTTAAAACATTTTTTTAATGTCATATGTCATATGTATGTTTCTTTTTCCTCTTGTCAAATTGCTCTTCCAAAAATAACTGGGTGTTCATGTGGTTTGGGAAATCTACTTTTTGTTCTGTTTTGTTTAATTTTATTGCTACTGAAAAGCAAAAAGAATAGAAGCACTCTCAGGATAGACCCACCTCCTGAAAATAAAGTGGACCTAGTAAAATCTGCTAAATAATACAATGTCTTTGCGTTACCTTTCCCCTCCCTTTTCCCCAATGATTTTCGTCAGTGTTCCACTTTATCAAACTGAAGGAATCTTTCACAGTCCTGGGTTGGGGGCGCCTGGCTGGCAGTCCAGTGAGAGCAGACAGGAGTGTCCCTCCAATAAAGGTCTACGTCCCTTCGCACATGCAGTGGATTTGGGGGAAGTTGTGTTGTTTTTTTTCATCCTTGGGGATGTTCCAATCTTGTGTTCAGAAAAAGACGATCACTGATCACTGATTTCCCACGATCATTAGTTGTCACGCAGTTGTTGCTATCAACAACGGAATTACTACTGAAGCAATCCACCCCCCCAACCCCATGGAATAAAATTCAAACTGTTGCGGCAGACTCTTCTCTACGAGTATTTCTGAGACTTGAGCTTCTCTCTGTCCCAGTCGGCTGTGTTGGGAAGCAAGATTTCAAGCTATTGGAGGCATGTATATTTATTCCGAAATCTCTAATCGGTTTCTCTCTTCCTGCAAGTCTCTGGGGGAGAGAGTGTCAGAGGAAAATCAATGCAGATTAAAAGTCAGCGCTGGCAGGGCTCGGAAGGGAGAAGGCGGTTTCCCATTTCAAGTGACATGGCAGAGATAACAGAATGGAAACAAAGAAACTAAGTATATTTCACCTGTTTGCAGAAGAAGGCTTCTGGACGTTTCCCCAGGTTTATCCCGTCTGTGCCCATTTAAGCCCTTTGTGGGGGAGGCTGATGGCCTGTTAGGGAAGGGGACAGGAGAGCCAAGGGAAGGTGACAGTGGCTGTCTCGGGACGGGCCGCGTGAGTGAGTGCCAGGGGGGAGACCAGCCAGTGATGGAGACGTCAAATGGACATGATTTTCATATTTGCAAAACTTGGAAGAAGCCCATTTCTTGCAAAACAGAGATTGTAGTATGGATTGCAGGTAAAGATCCTCTGATCGTTGGTGACAGTCGGGCAAGCCCAACCGTATGCATTTTAATGAGCCAATTTTCCCTACACAAGCACTTTTGAAAAGACAGCAACGAGGTCTCTGAAGGAAAAAGAGATTGTGTTTTCGTGGTGATTGTATTGCCCGTGAATTATATGATTGTCCCTTGTGTCTCTTTTTGACTTCAATCTAATCTGCCGCTGAGTATAAAGAGGACATCCTTCTTTATTGTGTTAGAAAAGATTACAGGTTTTTGTCTCAGTCTTATTCAGGCTGCATTAAAAAGAAAAATAAAAACTTGTGGAGAGAAAGCAGAGCTTGGGGTAGGCTGCCTGGGGACGTCTGCCCTGGGCATGCCACGGGGCCACAGAGTGCCTGCCGGTGCCACGCCAGCCACGGAATGAAGCGCGCGGTGGTGGGAAGGGTCGGCCCGGTGTGCCCTCGCTCTCAAGGTTTATGTGGTGACACACCCTCCACTACCAGTCATTTGCTTCATCACCAGGCTTTTTGTGGATTACCTGGTATGCTCTAGGTTTGCCTTAAAGACACAAAGGGGAAAATCACTACGTTTTACTATATCCATAGATCGATCTGTACCTTCCTATCGATCTATTTCTCTAACTACCTGTATGTAGACAAACTGATTGATTGAGAGATCTAAGTATGTCTTTTTTTTTTAAGATTTTATTTATTTATTTATTTATTTATTTATTTAATTTATTTGAGAGCAATCAAGAGAGGACACCAGTAGGGAAAGGGGCAGAGGCAGAGGGAGAAGCAAACTCCCCGTTGAGCAGGGAGCCTGATGCAGGACTCGATCCCACGACCTGAGCCGAAGGCAGACGCTTAACCGACTGAGCCCCCAGGCGCCCCTGTAGTGATCTATCTCTATACCTACCTCTCTCTCGATTTCTCTGTCTTCCCACCACAGGGGAGGAAAGCCTCCTTCCTGCCTCGCGTGTGCTGTGGCTGACCTAAGAATTAGACCAACCGAAGACAGACTAACAGGAGAAAAGCCTACATATTTATTTATCACTTTTACATGTACAAGGGAGTCTTCAGAAGGAAAATAGGGATGTGAGGGAGCTGCCAGGTGCAAAGGCTTCCACCGTTTCTATACCAAGAACAAGTAATCATGGGGCTGCGACAAGATGCTTCGAGCTGGGGGGCGAGAGAGACACAGGGGAGTGAAGAGAGCACACTTGTTTCAGGAAGTGTGTTTGTCTAGCTCCATTCAAGATCAGGAAGGAATGTTCTTCTCTTCCTGGTGCAGGGAGGGCCCCTCCCTCAGGGGAGATTTTTGGACTCACTTTCAGGTAGGAAAGGGGAAATGAGGAGACCCTTCTCAAACTGTCTCTCAAGTGCCTTCGGCTCAAAGTAATCAATATGACAAAGTGGCATATTTAGGGGTGGCATGTTCTGAACTCCCTTACTATCATGTATCTATCCATCCATCCAACCATCCATCCATCCATCCGTCTGTCTATCCATTTATGTATTTATCGGTCCATGGTCTATCTATCTATCCATCCATTCATCCATCTGTCTGCCCATCTGTTTATCATCTGTCCCTCCATCTCTCCATCCATCTACCAATCTATCTATCCATCCATCCATGCATGCATCTGTCCATCTGTTTATCCATCTATCTATGTACTTATCTATCTATCTATCCATCCATCTATCTGTCTATCCATCTATGTCTTTATCTCTCTTGCATCTATCTATCCATCCATTCATCCATCCATCCATTCGTCTGTCCACCTGCTAATCATCTATCTATCCATTTGTCCATCTATTATCTATCTATCCATCTGTCCATCTATTATCTATCTATCCATCCATCCATCCATCTATCTGTCCATCTATCTGTCTATCATCTATCTATCTATCATCTACTATCTGTCTGTCTGTCCATCTATTATCTATCTATCCAACCATCCATCTATCCAACCATCCATCTGTCCATCCATCCATCTATCTATCTGTCCATCTATTTGTCTATCTATCTATCTATCAATCATCTACTATCTGTCTATCTGCCTGTCCATCTGTCCATGTCACATGCAGGGAGAGGCTCTGTGTGCCAGTGCTTGAGCCTTGTAGGAGCTGACTCCACTCACCCATTGCTTCCCCATCCCCCATACAGCTGGGTTCCTCTGACACCGCTAAGGTGTCGTCTTTACTGGGAACCACAAGTATCTCACCTCCCGCTCCACAAAATAGTCTTTTTCGCAGATCCACTGGCAGTTGTCATGTTTTATAGAATTTTTGGTTTCCCTGTCCGTTCCTCACACATGACCCTCCAAGTGCCTGGCACAAAACAGGTTCTCAATGCATGTGAAATCGTCACCACGGTTTGGGTGTACCCCTCAACGGTGATTAGCCCCATCGAGCATGCGAGGGGTAAGCAATAGTTCGTGTTCGGCAAACAAAGCTGCCCCAAACAAGTCGTCTGGATCTGGATTCCCCACCGTGCAGAACACCAGGGGACATTTATGCTCATAGGGGTTATGTATATGTTGAGCTTCTTTTGTATTGATTAATTAATTAGTTAATTAATTACATAATCCCATTCATGAGGGCTCCACCCTCATGACCTAAGCATCTCCCAAAGACCCCACCTCCTAATACTATTATCTTGGCCATGAGTTTCCAACTTTTGATGGGGGGGCACTCAGACAGTATCAATCTGGAAACAAAAATCCCCCAGGTGAGGGGCTCACTGATAATGTTGTGATAAAATTTGTCAAAGACGTAATATGAGCCCCGTTAAAATGGTGTTTACCAAACGGAATGCTTGTCCCACGGGAAGTGGAGGAGCAAACTGCACAACTTAATTAAAGCCTGATGACAACTTTGATCTAAAACTGTGCTTAGAACCAAGACGAAATATAATAAAATGCTAACTCTGATTTTACAGCCAAAAGGGGTTTGGGAAACGGTTTCCTCCTTCTATTGTATTTTTGAATTCCTGCCGTTGGCACGTTCACATCTAAATGAACGTAGTTTTACGTAAGTGGGACTCATCACTACACCAAAAGCATGTCAACGCACGTTTGCTTTGGACACGCTGCTCCTGCGCTGCTGTCGGAGGGAGCCGGAGGGACGGTGGCTCAGGATGGGCCTGAGCGAAACGGGCATCAGCAGCTGGAACTCTGAAGGGTCCTCCCTGGTGGCAGGTGCAAACATGGGGCAGGCCGACACAGGTGGCTCACAGAACCTCCGTGAGAGTGTGCGTCCGGCCCACCATAGACGGAAAGGCCCATTTATATCTGCTCACAGGAACTCCACCACTGCTCCCCGAGGGCCCACGACCAGGAAAAGAGCTCTGGGTTAGAAACCTTGCCTGAAGCTTCCCTCCGTCTTTGTGGCTGCAATCCCACGTCCTCACTGTTCAGGCTGAACACAGACCTAAGGCCTGGTTTGCTGCCCTGTGGAGGAGACCCAGATATGCCAAAGGTGTTCCCAGTTTATGGAGGGCTGAGCAGGCTTCTAGCTGCCAGTGAATATTTGAGATGTTCTCAACTGTGGCAGAACACTCTGGCATTTTGAATTAATCATCCAGACACATCCTCTGGGTCCAGAAACCCAACAGCAAGGAATTTGAGAAGTTATACCCTAATCCAGCTTCTCCCTGCCCTCCCCACCCCGGGCTCTGATTAAACAAAGGGTTAAACCCTTCTACTGTTAAAACCTTGAGAGAGCTACTTAGCAGGAGTCGAAGAAATTCTCTTGCTACACGCAGAAGAAGAAAACCTCTGGCATCAGTGGTTTGTGAGCGGGTGCCCAGCGGAGGCCAGTAGCTCCAAACACGGTTGCCAGCATCACGGACGTTGGCTTGTTAGCTGTTAGGAAAGGTTGTAGGCAATGCTGTGTGCAGGAGGCATCATTAGCAGTGTTAGACTCCCTGAATGTGAGTACCACCCAGTCTATAATAAATGTAGAGACGTGATTGATTTTACTTCTGATGAAGATGTCTCTAATACTGCTACTCTCGGGCTGCACTCGGACCAGAGTTGTATCCCAGAATGAAAGTGACCCGCCTTGTCATTTTCATCCTATGCTCACTGAGCTTCCCCTTCTATTTCTTTTCCTCTCTGTAATGATGAGGGATTATTATTCTTAGCCTTCACATTGTAGTCCTTCTAAAGGCTAGGGACGAAAAGAGAAAAATATTGGGAAGAAGAATGAAAATGTGCCCATTTTCTGCAACCAAAGAAAGGCATATATTCCTTTGCATCCAGAACTGCCCATGCAAGGAGTTTTGGGGGCTTGGGGGGGTTGTTTGTTTTTTAGCAAAAAAGTCTTATTGCAGTCTCTGCATCAGACACAGCTGTTAAGTTCTGTGAAAGGAAATTGACCTCTAGGAAGGCTGTAATTTTACTGAAGAATCTGTGGTCTTAGTAATGCTGGTAAGTTTTTATTTCTGTGCTTCCAAGGTAAAAAACACATCGATTCAGTTTTTGTTATTTTTTGCGATCTTCCTTGATCTCTCCTACAGCTTTGTTAGACTTCTTATTTAAAGAAACAGTGTAGGGGTTTTACCTACTCAATTAAACATTGGCGACTTCCCGTGATAAGTATTTGTAGGAACTTGTTACAGAAGTCATAAACATTATAAACAAAATTGAAAGCAAGCAGCAATTTAGAACAGAATACATACAATATATGACAAATGATTACAATTATTGATTTAGGAAGCTATCTCAGAGCTCAATAAGAGAAAAAGTCTTCGAGGAAAAAATGAGTAGAGATTTGAAAAGACAAAAAATAAGAAAAGAATAGCTAATATGAAAACCTCTCAGGCACAATAGGAATCAAAGAAACTCAAAAAGTGATGAGAATACATTTTAAAAAATCTATCATTTAGGGGTGCCTAGCTGGCTCAGTCAGTGGAGCGTGTGACTCTTGATCTCAGGGTTGTGGGTTCAACCCCACGTTAGGAATAGAGATGACTTAAATATAAAATCTTTAAAAAATCTATCATTTTAGAAAATATTAGATAAAGTTGCACTGGCAAAAAAAAAAAAAAAGAAAAAGTGGAGAATCAGGTGTTAATAAAAGAGATCCTGGTGAACAGTGGATGGAAAATCAAAACCTCATTTGCTGACAAGAGAATCAACCTTGGAACTTGTCTTCATTTCTCCTCCTCTGGAATCATGAATAGAGGACACTCTCTTTGCCCTGCTGTATTTTCCCACTGGACAGCTTCATATGTTGTCATCTGGGGGGGAAAGTTTGACTCCCAGGGACTCTCCCACCCTGCCAGAAATACTCGAGGAAGGAGAGTCGAGCCAAGCTCCCCGGCTCATTTTCGTCTCACAGCTTTATTGAGATGTAATGCATGTGCCAGAAAACTCACATGTTTACAGTATGCAACTCGGTGGCTTTGGTACATGCACAGAGCCATACAACCAGCCCTGCTGTGCAACCTGAGAGCTTTTCACAGCCCACAGAAAAGCTCCAGCTCATCGGCAGTCATCCCATTACCCCCTAGGGAATTACACCAGAAAAAGGGAAAATGCAAACCCTCTCTAGAGAGGACCCAGGGAGACCCAAAGATTTAGAGAAGTCAAAAATTAACTTAAAAATAAAAAGTGAGGTGCACCTGGGTGGCTCAGTGAGTTAAGCATCTGCCTTCGGCTCAAGTCGTGATTCTGGGATCCTGGGATCAAGCCCCGCATCAGGCTCCTTGCTCAGCGGGGAGTTTGCTTCTCCCTCTGCCCCTCTCCCTGATCATTCTCTCTCTCTCTAGCTCTCTCTCTCTCTCAAATAAGTAAATAAAATCTTAAAAAAAACAAAGTGAATAAGACGAACCGCAACAGAAGACAGCCAGCCTGTATGGAAGGGAGGAGAATGAGAGGAAGAGCAAAGACAGCGTAGAACTCCAAAGATAATTGAGATTACCATAAACAGAACAGAAAAGGAATATGTCCAAAATGTTCAAAACGTAAGTAATTGAAAACTGCAGGAAAGAATGAGAGACTATGATAAATAGCGTGGCAATTTAAAAAAAATAAAATTTTAGAAATAAAACTATAAACATTGGAATGAAGCAAGCTATGGGTAGTTAAAAACCAGATGACGCATAACCGAAGAGATCATTTATAAATTAAAATATAAATTAGGAGAAATCAACAAAATTGCAACATAAAAGGAAAAACAAATTTTAAAAATATGAAGGAGAAACCAATCAGAGACAACAAATGAGCAGGTCTAACAAACGTCTCCCTGGGTTTTGGAGGAATGAATCAAAAAAAGGGGAAAGATGGGATTTTCAAGTCTCTGAAATGGAGCAAGATTTGAACCTTGAGACCTGAGCATCCAAAAATTCTAGACAATGTAAATGGATGGTCTTCTCCTTGAGATGTCAGGCACCAAGCATTGTGAGCGTGATCCACAGACAGGAAATGCACAGGTAGGGGAACCTGGGTGGCTCAGTCGGTTAAGCATCTGCCTTCAGCTCAGCTCATGATCCCAGGGTCCTGGGATCAAGCCCTGTGTCGGGCTCTCTGCTCATTGGGAAGTCTCCTTCTCCCTCTGCCCACCCCCAGCTTGTGCTCACAAGCAAACTCTCAAATATATAAATAAAATCTTAAAAAAGAAAAAAAGGAAAGAAACCCACGGGCACACGTGTCATGGGGAAACCTCAGAACAAGGAGGTATCTGAGGAAGGGCAGTCTGGCTCACGAGAGCAGTGAGCACATTTACAGGAGACACTTTTAATGATGGGCAAAAACCAGGACTTCACAAAATAATATCATCAGAATGCTTTGAGGAAGCAGTCAAGCTCTATCTCGTACTCAGCTAAGCGTGCACTCACGTTTATACAAATACGGTGAAGTTTTATCATATGCTTGGAGCCCAGACATTTTGCTGAGCATGAAACAAGTTTCAGAACATCACAAACATTCACACCCTGTTTAAATATAAAATACATATTAAACATTGTCTACAAAATATATGTACTGAACACCCTGGAAAATATAAGCAAAACTGATTATTAGTGGTTACCCCAGGGACAGGGGAATCAGGTGAAGCTGAAGGATGCTTTACACTTTCCTGTAGTATTCCCAGTTTTTCCTGAAGATAGTATACACAAAGAACTCCTGAGTGGCTCAGTCTGTTAAGCATCTGACTCCTGATCTCAGCTCAGTTCTTGATCTCACGGTCGTGAGTTCAAGCCATGGAGCCTACTTAAAAAAAAAAAAAAAGATATACACAAATATGACCCTTTTCAAACAAGGAAAAAGGAGAAGAAAAAACTGGTATAGTGGAAAGGCTTTGATGTGAGAAAAAAAAATAAGATATAGCAACAAAAAAAGTTTGACTCTCTCCTCGCCCCCTGCTGGCTCAGTGATCTGATACATATTCTTTTTTTTTTTTTTTTTAAGATTTTATTTATTTGACAGAGATAGAGACAGCCAGCGAGAGAGGGAACACAAGCAGGGGGGGGTGGGAGAGGAAGAAGCAGGCTCATAGCGGAGGACCCTGATGTGGGGCTCGATCCCGTAACACCGGGATCACGCCCTGTGCCGAAGGCAGACGCTTAACTGCTGTGCCACCCAGGCGCCCCTGATACATATTCTTTATCACTACAGCGAGGCAAGGACTGGGTTGAAGTTCCATCATGTCCCTGGCACATAACATATAGTCAGGCATACAGCAGGTGGGCAATAATTGCTTGTTGGGTGCATGAATCTCATATTTTCAGTTAACTACCATAGGATAGGAACCACCCTTGACACACAGGAGGTGCCCCCCAAATGTGATGAATTCAGATGAATTCTCAAATTTCTATGTAGCTATTTTCTCACATATGACTTCCAGAAGGATTTTTATCCTGAAGGTCTCTACCTAGTTACCTTCCCGGTTTTCGCACTGGGTTACTATCTCCCCCCCCTCAACCCCTAGACCCATAAACGTCAGTATTGTCTTGGCGTCCTCCATGTCTTTCCAAGACCATCCCTAGTTGGTTGCCCTGTTTCACAGATTTTGCTTCTGAAATGTTTCTCCAGCGCTGTGTAGACCCAGGGAGGCCCCACTCCATCTCTTGCTGGATACGTGCAGCAGGTTCTCTCGCTGCTGGAATCCTACAGCACGCTTGGGATCCCTGTCCTCGGAATGGCCTTGGATCATTTTTTGCCCATCACGTGACATCATGCACATGTGAAAATTCCTTAGAAACCTACTGGACATCCTCATGAATAGGTAGATAATATTCTATCATATTGATAAAATGTATTTTTGGTTGTTTCTAGTTTTTCATGATTGGAAATTTAGGTCCAGTGAAGAATTTTACAAGTAGTTAATGACAATTCCATTTTCTTAGGATAGTCTTGATAGGAGATAGCGTCTTAGTACATTGACATTTTTAATACATGAACATTTTTGAGATTCCCCATGCCAAAGTGCTTCTAGAATGTTCCTACCAACTTATATACCCTCTCACAGTAGGGTTTTGGTATACCGATCTTTCCACACCATTACCAGCACTAAAAAATACCATAAATACTGTTTTCCTTTGCTTACACAAAAAGCAACATCAAACCAAAGAAAACCAAAAATATGTTTATTTTGTTATTTTGTTTATTTTTTATTATGTTTATTATGTTTATTTTTATTATGTTTATTATGTTTATTTGTTATTATGTTTATTATGTTATTATTTTCTCTTTTGTGGATTATCTCTGTGTCTTCATTGTCTATTTTGGTTTCCGGATATTGATGTTTGACAAACACAAATTCTTTGTATTTTTAGAATAATCCCCCATGGGATATACTTACTTTCTTCTTTCTGTAAATTATAATTGTTTATGTTTTTACTTACAATTATTTTAGTATTATTTGTTTGAATCCATCCATATCCCTTCTCATTTCTTTTATAGTTTTTATTATTGAAATATGTTGTCCCATCTTGGAAATCAAATAAATCTTAGTTTTAGTTTTTCCCTACATGGTTGTGGGCTTCATTTTTTTAAATTATTTTTTCCAGCTTTATTGAGATACCACATGGTGTAAGTTTAAGGTGTGTGATGTGATTTGAGGCACATATGTATTGGAAATGTTTACCACAGTAAGGTTAGTTAACCTGTTCTTCATCTCACATAATTACCATTTTGTTGTTATTGTTGTAATGAGAATATGAAATGTCTACTCTCACAGCAACTTTCAAGTATACGACAGTCTCATTAGCTATTGTCATCATTCTCTACATTAGATCCCTGGAACTAATCCATCTCATAACTAAATGTTTGTACTTTTTGTCCAGCATCTTCTCATTTCCATCGTGCTCAGCCCCGGCAACCACCATTCTCCTGGGTTTCTATGACCTCAGTGTTTTTAGGTTCCATGTATAAGTGAGCTCAGATGGGATTTGTCCTTCTCTGTCTGACTTAGTTCCCTTAGCATAGTATCCTCCAGGTCCATCGAAGTTGTAGCAAGTTGCAGAATAGTGTTCTTTTTTAAGGCTAAATTATATTCCTGTTTGTGTATGTGTGTGTGTGTCCATCAGGTTTTCTTTATTCATATATCCATCAGTGGCCACCTAGCTTATTTCCAAGTCTTGGCTATTGTGAATTATGCAGTGAGCATGGGAGTACAGATATCTCTTTGAGATAGCAATTTCATGCATGGTACTGGCACAAAAACAGACACATAGACCAATGGAACAGAATAGAGACCCCAGAAATGGACAATCGGTTTTTTGGCCAACTAATCTTTGACAAAGCAGGAAAAAACATCCAATGGAAAAAAGACAGTCTCTTTAATAAATGGTGCTGGGAAAATTGGACAGCTATATGCAAAAGAATGAAACTTGACCACTCTCTCACACCATACACAAAAATAAACTCCAAATGGATGAAAGACCTCAATGTGAGACAGGAATCCATCAAAATCCTGGAGGAGAACATAGGCTGCAACCTCTTTGACATCGGCCACAGCAAATTTTTCATGACACATCTCCAAAGGCAAGAGAAACAAAAGAAAAAATGAACTTGTGGGACTTCATCAAGATAAAAAGCTTCTGCACAGCCAAGGAAACAGTCAAAAAAACTAAGAGGCAGCCCACGGAATGGGAGAAGATATTTGCAAATGATGCTACAGATAAAAGACTGGTATCTGAGATCTACAAAGAACTTCTCAAACTCAATACACGAGAAAAAAATAATCAAATCAAAAAATGGGCAGAAGATATGAACAGACACTTTTCCAATGAAGACATACAAATGGCTAACAGGCACATGAAAAAATGTTCAACATCATTAGTCAACAGGGAAATTCAAATCAAAACCACCTTGAGATATCACGTTATGCCAGTTCGAATGGCAAAAAATTGACAAGGCAGGAAACAACAAATGTTGGAGAGGATGTGGAGAAAGGGGATCCCTCTTACACTGTTGGTGGGAATGCAAGTTGGTACAGCCACTTTGGAAAACAGTGTGGAGGTCCCTTAAAAAGTTAAAAATAGAGCTACCCTATGACCCAGCAATTGCACTACTGGGTATTTACCCCAAAGATACATAGTGAAGAGATGGGCCATATGCACCCCAATGTTCCTAGCAGCATTGTCCACTCTGTTTTTCATAGTCGTTGTACCACTTTACATTTCCATCAGCTGTGAATGAGAGTCCTATTTTCTCCACATCTTCACCAGCATTTGTTATGTCTTTTTTTTTTTTAAAGATTTTATTTATTTATTTGACAGAGAGACAGCCAGCGAGAGAGGGAACGCTCCCCCGCAGGGGGAGTGGGAGAGGAAGAAGCAGGCTCCCAGCAGAGGAGCCTGATGTGGGGCTGGATCCCAGAACGCTGGGATCAAGCCCTGAGCCGGAGGCAGACGCTTAAGGACTGTGCCACCTCGGCGCCCCTATGTCTTATTTTTTTTAAGATAGCCCTTCTAACAGGTGTGAAGTGATACCTCATTGTGGTTTTGATTTGCATTTCCATACTAATTGGGGATGTTGAGCTCCTTTTCATGTACTTGTAGCCATATGTATTTCGTCTTTCGGAAAAATATCTATTCAAGGCCTCTACTTGGTTTTTTTGCTATTGAGATGCCTGGATTCCTTAAATATTTTAGACATTAACCTTTATCTGATACATGGCTTGCAAATATTTTCTCCCATTCCATAGATCAGCTTTTTATTTAGATGATTGTTTCTTTTCCTGTGCAAATGCTTTCTAATTAAATGTAGTCCTACTTTGTTTTTGGTTTTGTTGCATTTGCTTTTGGCATCAAATCAAAAAAACAAAAACCAAAAAAAATCATAGGCAAGGAGATTTCTCTCTATGTTCTGGAAGTTTTATGGTTTCAGGTGTTAGGTTTAAGTCCTTAATCCACTTCGAGTTGAGTTTTGTGAGTGATGCAAGACAGGGGTCCAAATTCATTCTTTTGTATGTGGATGTCCAGTTCTCCTAGCATCATTTATTGAAAAGATTATCCTTTCCCATTGAGTATTCTTGGCTCCCTTGTCAAATATTCTTTAGCCGTATATTCATGAATTTATTTCTGGACCCTCAATTCTGTTCCATTGGCCTACGTGTCTGTTTTTACATCACTACCGTACTGCTTTGATTACTAAAGCTTTGTATTTATAGTTTGAAATCAGAAAGCATGATGCCTCCAGCTTTGTTTCTCTTTCTCAAGATTGCTTTGGCTGTTTACAGTCTTTACAAATGTTAAGACTGATTATCTGTGGACAATGTCATTGTGATTTTGTTAGGAATTGCACTGAATCTGTAGATGGATTTGGGTGTTACAGATATTTTAACAATATTAGCTTGTCCATCCATTAACACAAGACATCTTTCTATTTATTTGTGACATCCTTAATTTCTTTCATCAATGCGTGGTAGTTTTTAGTGTATAAATCCTTCATATCATTGGTTAAATTTATTTCTAAGTATTATAATGTTTTTGATATTATTGGAAATGGGATTTTCTTTATTTCTTTGTCAGGTAATTCATTGCTGGTGTATAAAAATGCAACCGGCTTTTATATATTTTATATATTTACCAAATTTATTATGTTTAACACTTTTTTGCTGGGTGCTTTAGGATTTTCTGTATACAAGAGCATGTTATGTGCAAATAGAGACAATGTCACTTCCTTTCTGGTTTGGATGCCTTTTATTTCTTTTTCTTGCCTAAATGCTCTGGCTAGGACTTCTAGTACTCTGTTGAATAGGACTGGTTCAGAATGGCCCCTCTATTTTTGCTCCTGCTCTGAGAGAAAAATCTTTCAACTTTTAACCATTGATGTTAGCTGTGGGCCTGTCATACATGGCCTTAATTATGTTGAGGTGTATTCCGTCTATATCTAATTTTTGAGAGATATTCATCATGAAGGGATGCTGAATTTTGTCAGATTCTTTTTCTGCATCTGTAGAGATGATTTTTGCCTTCCATTCTACTAATGTGGTGTGTCACGTCTTTTGACCTACATATGGTGAACCATCCTTGTATCTCAAGGATATGGAACACAACCATGATGTCTGACACTTTCAGTATACTACTGAATTCAGTAGTCCTAATAGTTTGTTGAGAATTTTCACATCTATATTTATCAAGGCTTTTGGCCTAATTTTATTTTATTGTGGTATTCTTATCTCATTTTGGCATCAGGATAACAATAGACTTGGAAAATGGGTTTGGAAGTATCCCCTCTTCGTCAGTTTTTTGGAAGAGTTTGAGAAGAATTGGCTCAGTCTTTAAGTGTTTTGCCGAATTCACTCATGAAACCACCTGGTCCTGGGCTGTCCTTTGTTTGGAGGTTTTTGATGACCAAGTCAATGTTCTTACTTGTCACTGGTCTGTTCAGATTTTTGATTTCTTCATGACTCAGACTTGGTAGATTGTATGTTTCTAGGAATTTATCCATTTCTTCCACATTGACCTATTTATTAGCATATAATTTTTCACAGCAGCTCTTATGAACCTTTGTATTTCTTTTTTTATTCGTATGTTTATTGAACTCATTTCAATTTTTTATAATAATTTTTATTATACTATGTTAGTCACCATACAGTACATCCCTAGTTTTTGATGTAAAGTTCCATGATTCATTACTTGTGTATAACCCCCAGTGCACCATGCAATACGTGATTTTTATGTATTTTTTTTATTAAATTTTTTTAATTTTATTATGTTAGTCACCATACAGTACATCCCTGGTTTTTGATGTAAAGTTCGATGGTTCATTAGCTGCGTGAACCCTTGTATTTCTGTGGTATCCACTGTAATGTCTCCTCCTTTTTTTATAATTTTGCTTATTTTTGTCCTTTATCTTTTTTTCATGCTAATTATAGTTAAACATTGATCAATTTTGTTTATTATTCACAAAAAAACCCAGCTCTTAGTTTTGCTGATCTTGTCTATTGCTTTTCTGGTCTCTGTTCTATTTATTTCTGCTCTAATCTGTGCCATTTCATTCTTCCTATTAATTTTTGGCTTGGTTTGTTCTGGTTTTCTAGCTCCGTGGGGTGTAAAGTGAGGTTTGTTTGAGATCTTTATTTTTTTCTTCCTATAGAAATTTATCATCATAAATTTCCCTCAGGACCCTGTAAGTTTGGGCATGTTTTGTCTTCATTTTCATTTGCTTTAAGATATTTCTTGAATTAGTTTTTTATTTCACCTTTAGCTTAGTGGTCATTCAAAATTGTGTTGTCTAATCCCCACCTGCTTGTGAATTTTCCAGTTTTCTACATTGCTGATTTCTAGTTTCATACCATTGTGTAAAATCATACTTGGTCTCTTTTCAATCTTTTACAATTTGCTGAGACTTGTTTTGTGACCTAAAATAGGATCTGTTGTGGGGAATGTTTTGTGTGCACTTGAGAGCACGTGCTCCACTGCTGGTGGATGGGATGTCTGTACATCGCTCTGCAGCCCTGTGGAGGTGCGGGATACTTGGAGAAGCAGTCTTTTCTTCCAGACTGACTCTGGTGAGGGAAGACGTCCACCTGTTGGGGGACCATGCTGGTATATGCCAACACCCTGGGCCTGCTGGTGCACGGTGTCAAAATGGGGCGTGGGGTGGCGCCAGGTTCAGGGAAATGTGATATCTCTTCGGACCAGGCTGCTGGTGTCCACAGCTTTGACAACTGGTGAGTGCTGCAAGGGCTCCACTGAGGCCGCAAAGGCTTTTGGGGATCCTCAGTGGTACCTCCAGATCTAGCAGCTAGGGACCAGGGCAGTGAGCAGTTGTGGATGGAGCTGAGAGTATGCACACACTCAACCACAGGGGCTAGCTGCAGGTGTCCACGTAAGTAGCAGGGGCAGGCTGCAGACAGACAAATAGTGATGGAGGCCAGAGGAAGCAGAAGGGCCTGGCGGGCTGTGGGCGCACTGCCAGCTCCAGGGGTCCTGTCAGTCATTTGCACTGCTGTGGCTTCTGAGTCTCAGTACCGGCGTATGGCAGTAGAGGCCAGCGTTAGGAGTTAGGCCCGGGGTCTGCGGGCACACGGCTGGAAGGGCGAGCTGCAGGGGAGCCCGCTGGTGTAGGCCAGTAACAGAAGACAAGGTTGAAAGTAGGCCCACGAGCATCTTTGGGGGCCTTACTTATTGATGCCCATCTCTGTGGCTTCAAGATGTTGCCACGGAGGCACACACACCAGTGGAGGCCAGGGGTGATGGCTGATGGTGTGCGAACGTGCTGCTGGAGGGGCTAGTCCTGAGTGTACACATGGTGGTGGGTCCCAACCGCAAGGGCCTGGGCTGGCTGCTGACGTGGGTACCAAGCTCCCGTGGGCACAGGAGGATGGGGACTGGAGAGGGACTTGGCTGATGTTAGTGAGAAATTGGAGAGATCTGCAGAGGGTCCACAGTAGTTGTGCTAGCTGTTTCTTTCTTCAGTGGTGGAAGCTTCTAGGGGCCATTTGCAGAGGTCGCCGGGAACTGCGGCCTCTCCCCTTGCCTGGCTGTGGGTGGCAGCCCCTATGTTTCTTCCCTATTCCTGACCCTCTCTGTGCATCTCAGCCTCACTGTTGGGTAGGGTGAAACCAAAGCAGTTTCTTCACCTGATGCCCCAAAGGCTGTGGAAGCTTGTTGCTCACCCCCTCTCCCTTTCCTGCTGAGGGGGCCTTTTTCTAGCTGGGGCCTTCCCTCTGTGCACTGAGCAATTCTGTGGGGGAATGGGATGATGCAGGCCCAATGAGACCATGTTCCTTCTCTTCTTGTGTGGTTATTCCCAAGCGCTTGGTTCCACTATGCTGCCGATGCTTCTGGTAGAACTGTTTTTGTTCACGGGTAGCTGTGTCACCATTGATCTTTGCGCAGGGCATGGAGGCTGCGGTCTTCCACGCCGCCATCTTGGTCATTCACCAGATTCTTAAAATCTGTTTTGGTGATTATCCTAGCAAACATTCACTCTGATGGCAACTAGCCAGACTTTCCTGATGGACAATTTCCCCAACTAATTTATTACATAGTCCACATGTTCACCACTGATTGAAGATTTTCATTGATCAGTTATTGGCTTTTATGCATATGAAGTTTGTTTCCTGGGCTTCATATTCCGGGGTATTGATCTAGTTATCTCCTTTTGTGAAACAGCCTCAGTTGTGTGATGACTCTTATGATTTGATTACATTTTATTCTCTTGTAAGCCCAGTTCTTTCATCATTTTTTATAGCAAAGATTTCTTAGCTAAATAAAAAAAGATTTCTTAGCTAGTTTGCGTGCATATATATAGAAATAGATATAGATGAAAATATACGAAAAGAGAAAAGAAGAGAATTGTTGGCAAACAAGACAAGAAATTGTTGGGATATTAAAGAAGATGTAATATTCCAAGGCACACCCTGAACCCCAGCACGGCCAAGCAGGATCAGTTATAATTCTGAGGCCGTCAAGCGTCACCCTTCTGCTCTGATTTGTAGCTGAAGCTCAAAGCTGTCTTTCATCTCTGCCACCTCGCTCCCTGCATGCAAAACAGAAGGTTGCTCCAGAGAATCGGCAACTCACCCAAGGGCAAAGAGATGCTTTGTGGAAGTTTCCACCCCCTTGCAGATCTTGCAATTACAGAGCTAAGCTCCACAGAGAAGACAGATGCTTTTTTTTCCTCCCTCTAAATCTCACTTAGAGATCTAGGTAATACTATGCAAATTGCTTAGGATAAAAGGCAACTTGAAAGCCAGAAGATTGGGGAAGGGCATAGCCATCGAGAGTGCTGATATTAGACAGGATGAGTGATTAGGGCAAGGCCTCAGAAGTGTTCCAAGGCCGTCAGAACAGCTACTTTCCCTTTTAATGCTTTCAAATATCCAATCACTGCATAGCAGCTCTTCAGATAACTCTCAAAGCCCGTCTGCTGTTGAAAAGGCCACTAAGAGAAAATATTTGTGTATTTCTACGGCAAATGTTTATGATGTGCACGAGCAAGAATTGAAGTTGCCGATGAGAACCACGATACAAGTAAGAGGTTAAGTGTGGTCGAGACATGGAGTTGGGGGTAGAGTCCATGTGGCTTCCCTGAGTCAAGTGTGAGCACATGGCTGTGGGGCTGGACTGGGGGAAATAAGACTGCATCCAAGGTCAAGCCAAAGTGAAAAGAGGCGGTGTGTCTGACAGCTCTGTAGATCAGGGGTGAGTCACTCTGAGAAGGAAAGCAGCATAATCAGAGGGTCTACTCAGAACGATCCCTCTGACAGCTCTGCGCCAGTGGCTACGACAGATAGAAGTGTGCCGGAATCCACAGGAAGAGCCATCGACTTGCTCTGAGTCTGCGGCTTTTAGCTCTCCTGGAACGCCAGTTATCCCATTGGGCTGAGAATCGGTATCTACTTCTCAGGCTTTTAAAAGTACTGGTACTGGGCTTGACCTTCAGACTTCTAACTCTGAAAGTCAATGATCTGCACTCTGAAGATCAAACTATCCAAGTACTTCTGAAGTTCAGCCACGTGGGATGCGCTGGTGCAGACCAATGTGTTTGCGGTGCCCACTCTCCGAGGAAACAACCCATGCTGTGCTATTAGATTGTTTGGGATTTGTCATAAATTGGAACAACAGACTTCAGAAGTGTCTTTCAAACTCTGCCTTTAGACGCTAACAAAGACTTGTCCTTAAACTATTGTATTTCATTAGACTATATGGCTTTCTTTCTTGCTACCGAATAATCCATGGGAAGATCACTAATTGTATCTCCCTGGTTAGGGACTGAGGCAGCCACTGTGTAAGATTCATCAAACTTCAGTAACCAAATGAATGACAAACTTGCTTGGAGAAGGTGACGAACGTCAAAGTCGCTGACTAGTTCCGCTCTTGACCCCAGCTATAAAACTCTTCTTTCTCTCCTTGGTTAGTCAGTGAGCTCTGACGTACAGTGCTTCCTTTATCACACACACACTTCTCTCATGGGCACCTCTGTGTGTGTCCCTCTGCTTCCCCTTCCCACAGAAGCACACGTTGGATGGTCATCATTAATAGTGACTAATTTTTCTATGACTTTCTGGAGCGGACCAACTGCCTGATGTATGGGAACATTGTAGGCAATCAGAATGTTACATGAGTGATAAAAATGGCAGGGCATGAGCAAGGTAGCAGAGGCCAGCACGAATTCTTTACTTCACCACCTTAGTTTTTTTAAAGCAAAGCTGTTGGGACGCCTGGGTGGCTCAGTCAGTTAAGCGTCTGCTTTTGGCTCAGGTCATGATCTCAGGGTCCTGGGATCAAGTCCCACGTTAGGCTCCTTGCTCAGTGGGGAGCCTGCTTCTCCCTCTGCCTACAGCTCCCCCTGTTTGTGATCTCTCCCTCTCGCTTTCTCTGACAAATAAATAAATAAAATCTTAAATTAAAAAAAAGAAAGAAAACAGAGCTGTTGTTCCTTTCACTCTTTGGAATTAAAATTAGATGCTTCCCCATCTATAATCTGCAGACTTCAGGGTTACTCCTACCCATCCCTGAAGACTGTGGACTGGTTTCCATGCAACACAATCGCCCACAAACCAGCTCTGCAGCCCCGGCCTTCTCTCTCTCTGTCTGCATGGTGTCTACTCTTTTCTCCGGGAGCCCATTCAGAGGATGATGCTTTGACACTGTGTCCCCTCAGATGTTTACCAAAGCCTTGGGAGTGCAGATAGCTCTTCAAGATCCTGATTAAATTTCCTTCGATCCAGGCTGGATCTGATAGTGTTTCTGTGTTTGATTTTCTGAGGGCCGTCCATACTGTTTTGTGCCGTAGCTGCACAAGTTTGCTTTCCCACCCATGGTGCATTAGGGGTCCCTTTGCTCCACACCCTCACTGACATTATCTGCAGTGTCTCCCTTCCCTGGCAGGCATCAGACCATCGGGGTCCTTCCAATTTCCAGTCCTTGCCCACGAGTGCAGATAAACTCTCCAAAACTCACCTGAAGCCTGGGCTTCAGCTTACCCTCTCCAAAGACATCCTCAAAGTTTCCATCTTGGTTCAGTCCTTTTTCTGCTCTCCTGCGTCCCTGTAAGGGGACTGGCCCTGCCTTGCAAAGCATCATTTTTCATCCTCTGAGAACACTGTTGACTTTGCATATCAAAGAATCATTTGATGAAGTACACCATTTCATTACTAGAATAGTTTCTGATTGTGTTCTGTCCACACATCATTAGTCCTGGTATTAGGACAACTAGAACGATTCATTTCTAAGATGAATAGCTGTCCCTACCTGGGGCATTGACAGATAAAACATGCATATTCATAAGGAAAACTGCTTTCTCCCAAATACTTAACTGATTTTTGTTATGCTTTTGTAAGAAAAAGAACCAGAAGTTCGGGGAATATGTTCAGAGCCTGGATCACTGTCATCCCCGGGTGTGAAAAGCAGATCTTTGGTCTCTCTTTGATCTGCAATATCATTGCTTTCATCTGTAAATCCAAGATATGAATATATACATAATAGTCATTGGAAAGACAAAAGAATATCACCTATGTATAATTATCTCATGCTCATCACTGATTCTGACATACGGTAGGTGCTTAATATACAATTTCCTTTCTCCAAAAGCAGCTCATCTCAATCGGTGCTTGTTTCGCAAAGTTGGAGAAATGAATTTACATCTTCTTATTTTTTTCATATATGAAGGGTTTAAGCATTATGTGCTGAATAAGTCATGGTAAGAAATATCCTCTGTGTAAGGAGCCTTGAAAAGTTCACTGGAGAGGAACTCCTTTTATTTTATTTATTTTTTAATAGAGATTTTATTTATTTATTTATTTATTTGAGAGACAGTGAATGAGAGAGAGAGAGAGAGCACAAGCAGGGGGAGGGGCAGAGGCAGAGGGAGAAGCAGACACCCCGCTGAGCAGGGAGCCCCACGTGTGGCTTGATCCCAGGACCCTGAGATCATGACCTGAGCTGAAGGCAGACGCTTAATGGATTGAGCCACCCAGGTGTCCAAGGATCTCATTTTAGCAATAAACTCCTACAGATCCTCTCATGGATCCTTACAACTGCCCACATCCCACCTCGGTCAGGAGTGTGGATGCGAGAAGCCCACCCTCACCGATTTTGTTATGTGCTTCACATTCTGACTTCTAAGACTGTTCACTTCCTTCTCATTTCAATTAAAATATTATCATCCAAATGAAGCAATATGGTATATCCAATTTCATAATGTGCCAATATTTTGCAATTATATGCAACATTTGTGTTTATATTGCATTTGTAAGCCTACCTCTATGTGCTCTGTTTACAAATTATAAAAGGTGAGCTTGGAAATAAGACATCAAATTTTGGTGCTGAATATGTGTGATTATGTCAATTTAGTTGGTTTCTCTGACAAATGAATTATTTTTAAGCAGAAACCCAATATTTTTTTAAAGATTTTATGTATTCATTTTTAGAGAAAGAGAGAGAGCATGAGGAGGGGGAGGGGCAGGGGGAGAGGGTGAGAGAGAACTCTAAGTAGACTCCCCCGTTGAGTGTGAGCCCAATTCAGGGCTCAATTCCACAACCCTGAGATCATGACCTGAGCTGAAACCAAGAGTCGGATGCTTAACCAACTAAGCCACCCATGTGCCCCAGACAATCTTTGATAAGAGCCTTTCAGAGGTTAATGTCTAGTCCCTCCCTGTGCCCCCATGTTCCTTCCCCCTCCCATGTACCCCCTACAGATGTCTACCCACAAGGACTCAACTGAGTGGCAGGCATAAAGGAGGCTAAAAAAGAGGGTATGGCTAGATATACTTGGTGCCCCAAATCAAAGCTTCAGAAAAAGTATTACACTTGGAGGCATGAGGCCTGGTTTTCAATCCTAGGCCAAAAATGTGCATTTTTAAATGTAGTAATTAGAATGGGTCAGGTCATTTCTGGACAAAAGTCTCTGTAGACATTTGTAGCTAGTACTTCTGAAGCTCTATTTTATTAACACAAACAGAAACCCAGCAAGTTATTCATTGCTCCTCAAAACAAGTTGGTGAAGGGAAGAGTGTTTAACCACCACAGAGAACAAAACCAGCCCATGCTGGTGTGTGTCCTTCCTGCCCGCATGCCAGCCGATCCCTTCCATGCCCCACAGGGAGGTCCTGTGACTATCAGTCCTGCCAGCCTGAAGCCAGAGGCCTTCCAGAAATGGGGTGGTTCTGGAGGGACACGCCCCTGGGTCCCTCGAGGTCTCATGATACACTCTGGGAGCATCCCTCCTGAAAGCCACACTTATTCTCTGTATCCCCCAGAAAGTGGGTGAAGAACCACACACATTGTCATTTACACACACAACGGATGTGACAAGGACATGGAAAGAAAAGAGCATGCCTCGGCCTGGATCAATCTCGTACACGTTCTGTTGAGTGAAGGAGGCCAGACCATGAAAAGTCCGTGGCATATGAGGCTCCACAGGTGAGCTTGAAGAGCAGCTAAGACACATTCCGATCGACGTCATGACACTGGGCACCTCTGTGGTGACGATCGACTGGAAAAGAACATGGAAGAACTTTCTGGGGTGGTGGGAGCACTCTACATCTCTCTCCTGTTGGCAGCCACCCAGCTCCAAAGCACGGAGATGCACAGTAAGATTTTTACATTTAATTGTAAATAAATTATACTTCAGTTCTTCAAAGGCGAAGAACAGAAGGTGGTGACTCAGCAGTGGGTGTCCCCCAGTGGGCTGAACCCTTGAGATTTTCCCAGCACTGTGAAAATATACAGTTTGTAACTTAGAAAGCCAAGAAAAGGTAAACAACATCACCAAAATGCTCTTTAAAAACAAGACAAGTACAAAATATTAGCGCTGGTTTTTGTATACACCAATTTCTCTCTCGATCTTTTTTTGTTACTGCTGGAGGTGAGCAACATTTTTCCCATTTAAAATACTTCTGAAGTGCCAACTATGCCCTTTTCATTGTGTATCGGTGCGACGGCAGTACAAAAACACGAATTTTACAGAAAGAACCTCATCACCCAACATATATTTTTTTTAAATAGACTCCACATCCAGCGTGGAGCCCAACGGAGGGCTTGAACTCACAACCCTGCCAGCAAGACCTGAGCCAAGACCAAGAGCCAGATGCTTAATCAACTGAGCCAGCCAGGTTCCCCAAGAACCTCATCATCTAAAGGGGGGAGCGATAGCATATTTTATTAATTAATTTATTAATTTATTTATTTATTTATGTTACATTTACCAAGCACATCTTTTCACACTACATGCTAAAGGGGTCTGCGTGCTTTATTTATAATAACTAACTGCGCACGCTCACAACCGACAGTAGTCAGGTTAAATGACTTTCCCCGAATCACAGTATGGTGCAAGATAGATTTTAAGAGTTCCCACCTGGCTTGGCCTCCATGGCATCTTATTATTCGTAATTTTCCATTTTTTACTTTTTTATTACTCTGCTTTTCTCCTGTACTTGTTAGCCTGTCTTGCTGGTTCACTTTGACCTGCCTGCGCACACATATCAATATTCCACAGGATTTTTCTCATCTTTTTTCTTCAAATCTCAGTCCTTCCTGAAGACATCGTGTATTCCCAGGTTCAACCAGTGTGTGCTCTGCTCTCTGCCGGACACACACATCCACCTGCATTTTCCAGAGTCACCTCTAACCTCCCTGGTCCGTAACTTACTGCAATGTCTTTGTCCTGAAACTCGCTGGTCCACTTGTGCAAGTTGGACCTTCTATTCAATTGCAGTCTGTGGGCACCTGCGACCGCCCCCCACCTGGGTCCTCCGCAACTAATGCTCCAGGACTTTCTGTGCCTGTGCTCCCACTTCACTCAACACCACCGACGTCACTCAGCTCATCTCTCATCAACTTTCTGGAAGAGCCTCCAATTTCACCCACCAAAATCCGCTCTCAGACCATGGAGCACACACCAGGGGCTTTCTATGCTTGCAATCCCGTGATTTTGATTCCCTGTTTAAACAGCCACACTTAATTGGGATGAAGTCTACACTGGTGAGCCTGGTGTGCAAGACTTCTGCCCTCAAGCCCAGAACTCCAACTCTGAATGCATCCACACTGGGAGTGACCGAGGCTCTCCCAGGTGGGTGGGCAGAGTAGAAAATGGGATCAGAAGCAGCACTGGTAATGAGAATAGGATCGTAGGTAGAGGAGGCATGCAGATCGTTCTGAAAGTTGATGGGATTAACACTGATGCTTTTGAAACGTTGACTCACATCTTTACTATTCTCAGAGGAATGGCAAGTTTGCCAGCTTGGCTTCAAACTAGATTCCCAGCTACCTCCCAGCCCCTCTGCGCCACCCCAGATGCACCCACACGCTCTCTTCCTTGACGGAAGCACAAGAAAGAAGGAAGGTCAGATTCACTGGTCACTTTCCATGAGCTGGTCTCTGGGGATTCTCTCTTTTCCTGTTAGTCCTCATTGTACATCACTCCCTTCCCTCTGCCTCCTTCCTGCCCCCTACACTTGGCTCAGGGAATCCCGTTCCTCCGGCCTGATTCTATGGTAGAGGCAGGAAAGCTAAATGCTCTTGTGTCCCAATCTTCGGCGCAGCGTGTGCTGGTCATGGGCTCTAGATCCAGTCCATACAGCATCAGCAGACCCACACCGCTGCCTCCTCTTCCCCTTGCCTTCTTCCTGCCTCGAATGCAGGTGGGATGTTGGAGTTGCTGCAGGAAAACTGACCGTGTGTCTGCTCAGGAACCCCCATATGCCAGAGTGGGGGAACGTGAAAGGGCCACACTGGCCGGGGACCACCTGACTCAGGGCTTCCCGTGATGTAAGGCAACAAAGCTCTATTCGTTTGTGGTACAGAGACATGGGGCCCCGACTCCACGCAGCTGAAACGGTCCTCCCCATCTACGAGATCTGAGATGAGCATGATTATTCTTCACAGATGCCTTAGCAGCAGACAAGCAACTTGCCTTGGCTGATGGATCTTTCAGTGAGGTCTGAGCCCTTCTGTATGAAACGAAGGAGGCCATTTTCCATCCTAGGATCCAGCCTGATGTGAACTCCAGCAGTTGCTTTGTTCTCCTTTGGAGAAAGATGCCTAGTGCACAGAGGCATTGACACTTGCCAGAACCTCAAGCAGGTTCCTTCGATGCCTCTTTCCTAAGTCTGGTTAGATGCCAAATCAATGCAGCCAATGCAGCAAACCGATGAGAAGCCTGTCACTGTCTCCGTGCAAGGAGCTGTCCTCGACATTAATGGGAAATTTTGCATCATTGAAAATATGGTGCAAACAGTTACAGATTTTCTCTATCTTCACAGGCAACTTTGTACATTATTTCTTAAATACCACACCTAATGGATTGTGCCTCTAAAGATATGCATCTTACTATAAAATTTACTAATGTTACATTAAAGATATAAGAAAACATGGCCCTGCTTGACAGTAGCCTTTGAATTATGACACCGGAATCATTAACTTTTTTTTTCCCCCAGTGCTCAATATTATGGAACCAGTTCCCCGAGCTTGCAAAAGTATTTCAATGAAGGAGACAGAAATTGCAGAGCCATAGATGCCAATAATCATCGTCAGAGGCCAAAGGGGACTGAGGGCCAAGCCGAGGGGTGAAGGAGTATTCTCTGCCATGCACTTGGGATGTGGCAATGCCATGCTCCCACATAAGGGAGCTCAAGGTTTCTATGCAGACATGCCATTAAGAAGGGACCTGTCACCCCTGGGCATCCCCCACACTCGCCCCTTTCCCATTTTTATGTATTTATCTTTTTTGACTCAGAATTAGTGTCTCCTAAAGTTCCTGCTTCACGCTCACCATGGCCCTAATCCCTGGTGTGAGCTTTCCTCTCTGCTGCTGACCCACTGGTCCATCAGTAGGGCTCACACAAAAGTCCTCTCACCTCCTCCCTCGGGATCAGAGGCGCCACCCCATCTCCTGGTGAGGCTGGAGCGTGGAAGTCATGGTATATCCCAAAAAGCAGAACAGGACCAGGAAGAGGTCTTGCCCTGTCATGGCTGAGAGCACGTGTTCTCATCTGAGTCCTCCGTGTCTGTGATTCCATTTGATCCCTTTCCTGTCAGGACGACTCTGCTGACAACGAATTCCTTCAGCTACTGTTTGTCCCAGAAAGTCTTCATCTCTTCTTCATGTCTGCTGCTTATTTCTGCTGCATATCTGGCAGATATTTTTGTGTTTGTTTTGTTTTACCCTTCAACACTTTAAGAATGCTACACCCCTGTCCTCTTGCTCACATGATTTCTGATGAGAAGTCTGCAGTCCTTCTCATCCTTGTTCCTCTGTAGCTGATGCATGTCCAGTGTGTCCTCAGGATTCTTCTTTGTCCTTGGTCTTCAGCAGCTTGAAAGTTATGTGTTAGGTGTGTGTGTGTTTGCATGTGTGTGTGTATCTGCATGCGTCTGGTATCCCAGTTGGTGTTCTCAGAACTTCTTGGATGTGGTTTGGTTCGGTGGTTTGGGAAGGTTCTCAGACATCACTTCTTCAAACCTGTTTTTCTGTCTGTTTCTCTCTTTCCTGCCATTCTGTGTATGTTAGACCATTTTTTAAAGATTTTATTTATTTGGTGGGGGCAGAGGGAGAGAGACAATCCTAAGCAGACTCCCCGAGCCCAACGCAGGGCTCAATCTCATGACCCCAAAATGATGACCTGAGGCAAAACCAAGAGTCAAACGCTTAACTGAGTGAGCCACACAGGCCCCCCAGTTAGACCATTTGATACTGCCCACAGTTCTTAGATGTTCTGTTCTTTTTTCTTTTATTTCTTTTTGTTCATTTTTGTCTCTTTGCATTCCAGTTTCGGAAGTTTCCACTGATCTCTATTCAAGTTCACAGATTCTCTCCTCAGTTGTGTTGAGTCTAATGATGAGTTCATCAAAATAACGTGCTGTTTCTGTCCCTGAGTGTTTATTTCTTCATGTGTATTCTTGGAAGAAAACCTGCAGAAGGATGGAAATCTCTCCTAAGACTCTGGCCGTTAGGGGCTTCCCACCCTCAGCCTCCGCGATGTCTATAAAATTTCCATTTTAATTTTTCTGTTAGTTTGTATGGTACTCATTGGTTTCTGCATCAGGTAATCCAACGCGAGGGGTCTTTTGTCCAGATCCCAGGATGTCTGTTTTCCTAGAAACGTCAATTCCCTGATGCATCCAAGAACAGTTATGGATTTTCAGCTTGTTTGAATTTTTTGTTGTTAGTGTGGAAGTGACAACTTTCACCTTTTTATGTGTCTGAGCCGAAACTGGAAATCTGTAGGTCTGTAGTAAACATTGAATGCTCAGTGTCTTTCTATTTTATACCAGGGTCAAGGAATTATGTCCTTTGTATAAGGAGTCAGGCAATGTTTTAATTAGAAACAATGTTACTGGCACCCTCACCTCCCATTGTGGGGACTAAATTACAGGGAGAAAATTCAGGGATCCATGCTTTGTGAAGAATTAGTAAAAGAGCTTTGAGACAGCTGGATTTACATGGATTTTTCATAAAAATTACAGTTTGGATGTCTTTAGGCTGAAAAAAGACTAGATCTCCTGTCCTGCCTTCAAGCTGAGATAGTCTTCCCAAAGCAGCGTCTACTAATCATCTCTAAATGACGTTTTTCTTATTTAGCAGCTCAATGTGCTTCATTTGAGGCTGAAAATATGAGTTAGTATTGTTTTTAGCTTAGAGAACATTAATCGTGACAAATAAATGGTAAGCATAGTTGTGTGCTGTTGGGCATACACTCTACGATTGTGGTGCTTTTCCAGCTTTTGGGGGCAGAGGATGCACAGAAGAAGACCAGAGAATATCAGGAGCAGTGTGCTAAATGCAGGCCTATTGCAGAACATATCAGCTAAAAGGCACAATACTGAAATATTGGAATTATAACAGATGAGGGTGTCCCATCCAGCCTGGGTCATTTGGGAGAGATCACACAGAGAACTCACTCACCTCTAGCTCTGTAGATGGAAATTTCCTAGGGAATTAAAAATAAAAGTAAGCAATCAAACTATCAGCCATTAAGGTAACAGGAAATAAATTTGTGTTATTCAAAAAGGACATCACCAAAACTAGAATTCCACATGTGGCCTGTAGTACAGGTTTTCCCCAGTGAGCTGTCTTGGATGCCCCATGGCCTTGCTTCCCCTATTTGCAGAATCTGCTCAGACCCTCCCTTGTCTGGATCTGCGAGGGCTCCCAGAGGAGGCTGAGAGAGGAAAGGTGGCCAGCACCCCATACAGCAGGAGGCCAACAATTTCCGCCCCAAGAGCTTCATTTTCTGTTCTGTGCAGTGCTGAGCGATGGCCGCCCAACACACGTGTCACACTAGGCACAGAGCGCTGGGGCTCATCCTGGGCAGGATTCAGGCAGTGCCTGACAGGGCAGAGTGAGACACTGGTTCTTTGACAGTTATGAGGATTTTTGTTAATACCAGATTTTATTTTATTTTATTAAGATTTTATTTGTTTGTCAGAGAGAGAGAGCACGAGCAGGGGGAGCAGGAGGCAGAGGGAGAGAGAGAAGCAAACTCCCTGCTGAGCAAGGAACCCAATGTGGGACTTGATCCCAGGACCCTGGGATCATGACCTGAGCTGAAGGCAGACACTTTACCAACTGAGCCACCCAGGTTCCCCATACCAAATTTTAATACCAATTGATACCACGTCAAACTCACTCAATACCTGGGACTGTTCAATTAGCTAAAGAGAGTCCTGGAACAAAATATAGCCCAGTGTCAGGGACACATTTATGAGAGTAACATTCAAATTATAAAACACTATGGGCTTTGGAAGAGAAGATTTCAAGTATGTCTGTGTCTATGTTTGTTTGGTCTCTGTGTATTAATGTATCAGTATTAAGAGAACATCAGAGAATCCCAACAGTAATTAAGCTTCTTAAATTGTTTTCACTGAAAATAGAAGTCTCAGTCCAATGATATTCAGCAGATCTGTTATTTCTAACCCCTAAACTCTTAGTCTACTTGGCTTCCCATCTCACTAATGACCCTGAAACGAAGCCCACTGCTGGTGTCCTTTCAAAGGAAATACACACTGAATGTACCCATCACCCATGGCCAAAATACTATAGCCACATGGCTCCAACATCCTTAACATGCCCTTGGCCAAGAGAAAGACACAGCATGTGCCGTCTTAGAGCGTGTAAAGAGGTCCATCCTCACAAATCTTTGTCTCCAAAAACTCTCATGGCTCCGAATGCACTTGTCATTCTATGAAAAAACACAACATGGAACAATCAACCACTGTCAATATTTACCCTCTGTCTTTTCTATTTTTTTAAACATAAACAATAAGTTCACAAATACCAGTTTTCAAGATATCTATTGATCCATGAGTAAATTTCTGAAAGGCCATAGGAGAACCTTGGTACTATAATCTCTAAAGCTTTTAGAACCTTCTGCTTTGCAAGGAATGAAATCTTAGCCTTCCACACGGGGCACCATGACACAGCAGCATTGCACGAGTGGCTGTGAGTTGAGAAGTTATATTTCATGAGTGCTAGCTAGTGTCATTCTGTCATGTAATGCTTAGCATGACTCCATCACATAGGATGAAATTTTTAATTTCAAAAGGAGAAAGGAAGTAATTTCAAGTAGACCCCAGGCACCGAGGTCCCTTGGGTAAAGCATAGATTCTGTGTTATTTAAGCCCAGGTCTGCTGGCCTGAGAGCCCATGCGTGTGAAGTGCTTTCTGTGCTATTCCAACGTAGAAGGGGTTCATCATAACAGCCTGGAAAAGTTGGAGGGGGACAAATATTCCTAGTGCTTCCTAATTTCATAGGTAAAGCATCTGACTTTCATGCTAGACCTACCCACAATCCTGGGCACCTGGGGGGTGAAGGAAGAAAAGCCCAGTGTGGTCTGCACCCCTTCCAGACCTGTCCCCTCTGCATCCCCCTGCCACCCATCCCATCACTCACACGTCTCACACAACCGCACACTCCGTCCTCTGCCAGAGTGATGCCCTTGAAATTCTATTCTTGTTCCCGAACATGTCTCCACCCTCTGCCTGGAAAATCCGACTCAAGCTTGACACCTCACTAAAGCTTCACCTTTTTCCTGAAGACAGTGAGTCTTCCTTCCGTGTTCTCACAGAGGCATTTTAGATATCCATTTTATTCACTGACCATCAGGTCAATTCACTGACTGTCTGCTGGCGATGTACGCAGCCCAGCACCCCGTTCAGATACCAGGACACAAGAAAAGTTTGGTAAGGCTTCGGGAGACCAAAACGTCAGATGCTAACACCATTGACCTTGACAAGAGCTCCCAGGTGCCACAACATGCATCCATCAACAACTCACTTCGCTGTTCTTTTCTTCTTTTCATTCCCCGCATGTTAATGAGAAACACTTCATTTAAGTGCTTAATAAACAGGCAATTACTAAAAAGGCATTTTAGGTCTGCTCTATTATTGTCTCTAACAAGAAAGTGATCCTGAGAGAGGGACAAATAAAACCCCAACATTTAAGGATCATGAGAGGCACCCGAGATGATTCCATACCATGTACATTCTGTTTAGGGGGTTTTGCTCTTTGCTAACTGGTTTGGGAGTCATGGATAAAAGACTCATATAAATCACCTTTTCTGAGAGTTAGCTGACACTGGGAAGGAAGCCCCACAGCACTGAGTTGGCTAATTTTATGAAGTACCCTGTCTTCATTGGTCTGTTTATACTTGGGTTTGCTGATTTGTTCAGACTGAGGTCATGTGTAGAAAACAGCAGAGCTTTGATGCCAGTGGACCTTGGAGGGGCCTTCCTTCTTCTCATCATCTGTTAATCCTGACTGAAACCCCCGGCCCTTTGCAGTGAACCCCTGACCCCCGCTCTCAGGAGGGTACCACAGAGATCATACCTAGAAGTCCCAGGCACGGAAGCAAGTCTGAGTCTGTGACTTACTATCTGGTGCAGGCGACTTCTCTGGACCTCAGTTTCTCCTCGATAGAATTGGAGAAGTAAGGCCATATAATAATCTCAAATGTTTTTCAGAAATTTTCATTTATTCTAGCTCCTAGTGATTGCATTTATTTCTCTCTTGACATTTTGTTTTATCAGAATAACACAAGTTTGGGTTTTAATATGAAACAAAGCCTTCCCAAATTCCACCTTTTTCCATTGCTAATTCCCACTGCTAGCGGCAAGGACTTTAAGTTTTAGCCTTTTCTTCTGGTTATGATGTACACCTGAATTTCTTTTTTTAGAAGATTTTATTTCTTTAAGAGAGAGAGAGTGTGTGAGCAGGGAGGGGCAGAGGGGGAGGAAGAAAGGATCTCAAGCACATTCCACACTGAGTGTGGAGCCTGACGTGAGGCTTGATCTCACAACCCCGAGATCATGACCTGAGCAGAAACCAGGAGTCAGATGCTTGACCAACTGTGCTACCCAAGTCCCCTACACATGAATTTCTAAATGTTGGTATACACCTTGAATTCTTATTTCTCAGTTTTGAGCATTGCCTACTGAAAATGAGGATTATATTGTTAGATACCATGCACACACAGACACACACATACACACTTTCAGCCATACACACACACGTGCGCATGCTGCATGTCCTTCCATCTCCCCAGCAAAGTTTTGATTAGATCAATATTCTATATCATAATTTTATCACTAAATGTATATCGTTCACTTCTGATTAATGGGATATAGCTAAGTAAAATTATACTTCGCATGCATTTTTTATCCTCATCTCACCCTACATTTCAATTTTCTCTACTCTAAACTTCCTCATGAGTCGTGACCTAAGTCCAGCTTCCTCCAAGCTTCACAGAGCCTTTCCGTGGGGTATCAGTGAGCAGGTCATAAGAGACCCTGAAAGCCCAGGCTCCCTGCAGCCGGGATCTTGGCTGGGCCCCAGCATGGGCTGGGTCCAGAAGTTCCACCAGGAATGCAATCAGGAGGAAGGAACCTCTCCATGTTTATAGCTTTGTAACTCGTCATAGCCCAGTTTGAGATCTCTTAAACAGGTGGCACAGGACCACATTTTGGTGGAGAGGGAAATGAAAGTCCTCAGCAGATGGAGGCAGCAGGGCACAGAGGAGAGAGAGAGGTGGTGTTTGGCCAACATAACCCAACTGCTGTCAAGGACGTGGCCAGGTGGCTTGGGTGCCTGTCCCCTTCATGATGGCAACATCAGTGTGCCCCTTCCTGGGACAACCTGGCTGGACAGGTGCACGCCCGCACCTAGGCTTCCCTCACTGCTCTCCCCGGAGTTCTCTCATATCTCCAATACGGCATCTCCTCTACCCTGGGTTCAGCGCGGGCTTCACCTTCACTTAATTCCCTCTGTTTGGTAGAGCACATCCTCTATCAGCCGATTAAGAAACAGGGAAGGGAGATAAACTGCAGTGACCTTGCATGTATGGAAATATTTTTATCCAATGTCATATTGAAGTTGTGTGGTGGCTAAGTCTAGAATTATGGATCATATATGATTTCCTACAGCACTATGAAGTCATTGCTCTCTAATATGACATCTGAAATCATTCACATTCTTGACCGTTTTGGCACAGCCTCCAAACTTTGGTGCCTTGGGAATTATGTCCACAAATCTTTCATCCTCGTCTAATGAGAGCATATTCCTCTCCCCTTGAGCATGGGCTGGACCATTCTACATTCTCTGTCCACGGCAGTCCAAATTGGTAATTTCTAGAGAAACACAGTTGACCATTGAACAATTCAGGGGTGAAGGGCACTGAACTCCCACACAGTCAAAAATCCATATACAACTTTTGACTCCCCCAAAACTTTACTAACAAAGAGCCTACTCTTGACTGGAAGCCATGTCAGTAACACCAATAGTCAGTCAACAGAACCTTACAAAAAAATTCTTATCACACTTTTGGCTCAGTCTTTCACTCCCTTTTCCTGGCTCTATCCAGGAATACTGTTTGAAAGCATTTCTTCATTTGGACGTTATTTTCCAAATGGTTGCTGCTTATGAGATCATGTGAGAGGAGAGAAAAATGTCGTAACTTGAGGGTTTCTAAAATTCTTAGCCTCTCCATAGAGTATACTAGTTACCCCAAACTTATCTCTTCCTGCTTTCCATACGTGTTACACGTTGAACCTCTTTTAATTTCTCTGTTCCTTCTTCTTTCCGTCTGTTTACTCTCAGCAAAGTCCTGATTCATCTGCCCCACCCTCTCCTCTCCCTGGCCCCTCCATCTTCACTCTGGCTACTCCATCATCAACCTTAAGCCTCCTTCTGTTCTAGAAATACAACCTACCCTTTGAGCCAGATGGCAAAACCATGGCCCAGGGGTTGAATCTGTCCCACCAGCTGATTTGTAAGTAAAATTTTGTGGACACACAGCCAACTCATTCATGTAAGTGTTGTCTATCACCATTCATGCCACAACAGGGGGGCTGGGTAGAGACTCCAGACCTGAGAATGGACTCTGGCTCTTTCCAGGAAAAGTGCAATGGCTTCTCTAGGAATACTGATGATATGCCACCACTTTCTTCCCCCAGCTTTGTCTCTGTGTTCTCCAGGTTGCTTTTCTTTCCTTTATTTTTGTTTGTCCGTTTGTTTAGGTTGCTATATTCCAGTGAAGAGGACCCGCTGTGATCTCTGCAGAGCTCTGTGAGCCACCACTGCCTGTCTGCTCACACCCGAGCACGCTGAGTGACGGCACGGTCCACATCGGTGCGGTCACACCTCTGGGCCAGACCGTCTCCTTCACTGTCCTCTCTGTTTGCCCTGGCACCACCACTGGGACTTTGCATTTGTTCAGAGACACAGATGCCGCTTTCAATGATACAAATGGAAACTGGAGTTGCCAAAGTATGAGTGTTGTTGATGTCATAAATATATTTGCAGAAAAGTTAATCTGTCCTATGGTCATTTGAGATATCACGTTAATAAAGGAGTACTATTTGTGAATTAAATAAAATTACCACACAAAGATTACTGCTTGTGATAATAAGGGCATATTATTATTATTATTATTGTGGCACTATTTGTGGGCTCACAGCCCTCTTGGGAGCTTTCCTGCTGCAATCTGAAACTGACCCCATTCGCAGAGGGCCAGCAGACAACGACAAGAGGCAGGGTCACTCCAGATTGGCAGTGGCAGTTTTAATAACAGCAAAAGGTACCTTACATATGAGGCTTGTCTTGGGCAGCAGCGGGATGAATGGGTTCCTGTACCCACCCCCGCAAAGAGGCCCTAACTCGGCTCGGTCACATGTACCCTGTAGATATTTTCTTTTTTTTAAAGATTTATTTTATTTGTTTATTTGAGAGAGAGGGAGAGCATGCAAGCAGGGGCAGAGGGAAAGAGAGAATCTCAAACAGACTCCCCACTGAGCTCGGAACCTGACATGGAGATTGATTTCACGACCCCAAGATCATGATCTGAGCCAAAATCAAGAGTGGGACACTCAACCAACTGAGCCACCCAGGTGCCTCTGGTGTAGGTATTTTCAACATCACGTCACTATCTCAAGGCTGTGTCCCTGAGAAACTTCTGGGAGCCTGATAGGCAAGTGATACCCACATTACAGGGACAGGGGAGCAGGTGAGGAGCCTCCAAGTGCCCGAGGGCCAGTTCACGGGGCCAGTCACAGTCATGTGTTTTTGATCACATTCCCCAACATTCCACCCCAGCTGACCTGCTCTTACAATCTCACACGTCCCCCTCTCCTGCAACGTGTTCTGAGCTGTCGGCAAAGGGTTCCAGTAGTACGGAGGTGGCTCTTGTGGCCGCTGTCTGGCTATATTGGAGGTAGGTGCCATAGCAACAATACAGACACATGCAAGAGAAAAATGCAGATTAAGACAACTTCTAAATTTAGTGACAACTTTTTCCACCAAGAGCCCCAGGATTCAAACCATCAATCTATTAAATGCCTAGGCTGGGGCTTGAAGTATTCAGGGCATTGACTTGTGTCCTCAGATGATTTAATAAAGATGATGCATTAACAGACTCATCAGGTATGAACATACAACATTCTATTTGGGTAATGACACAGGTGCCTCTTCAAGAGGCTGTAATAATATCCAAGGCCATCTTATTCTGAGGATGGCTTTTCTCACTGGAGATGTTTCAGTGCTCAGGAAGGACAGTTTTGTTGTCTATCATTCAGGGCTTGCTGAGTGAATTTAGTGAGGGCTTCTCTGTGGGCTATAATGTCCTCCAAGCCTATGCAGGGAACAAAGACAGTGGCCAAATGATCAGACCAGTGAAAGACAGCGTCTATCTGACCTTGAGAGGAGGGAGGTTGGCAACTTCAGAACCTTGACCTGGTAGTGACCCCCATACATGTTGGCCAGGAGAGGCAGCATGATCAGGCATGAGGAGATGGACTGGGGGTGGGATATGCCAAACCAGGACCCCCACCTTCTCCCCTGTCTCAAGGTGTTTCATTTCAGGCACAGTGCATTCCAACAGGTCCAGCTGGTAGCAGGACAACAGGATCCCAGGGGAGATCAAGAGGTTCCCCTTCCCCCAGGGATGTGGAGTAACTCACCAACCTTGGTGGGACATCCCATTGCAAATGCCTGTAGTTAAATCCTCTCCAGGGAGTGATGGGACTTGGTGTGTGTAGCCGCATAGAGCATTGACCGGTGGTAGAGTCAGGACAATGGCTGTCTCCCATGACTTCCACACCGTTTTGGTGTTGGATTTCTTGGCAGGGGTCCCTAGTCTGGCATGTGGGGCAACAAGTCCTGCTGGTTGATCACTTAAATGGATTAAAGCCTGGGGGGCGCCTGGGTGGCTCAGTCAGTTAAGTGTCCGATTCTTGATTTCGGCTCAGCTCTGTGATCTCAGGGTGGTGAGACAGTGCCCTGCTTTGGGCTTCACGCTGAGCATGGAGTCTGCCTAAGATTCTCTCTCTCTGGGTTCCTGCGGGGGCTCAGTCAGTGAAGCGTCTGCCTTTGGCTCGGGTCATGATCCCAGGGTCTTGGGATCGAGTCCCGCGTTGGCTTCCTGCTCAGCAGGGAGGCTGCTTCTCCCTCTGCCCCTCCCCCAACTTGTGCACACACGCTCTCTCTCTCACTCTCAAAAATAAGTAAATAAAATCTTTTAAAAAGAAACCAAAAAGATTGTCTCTCTCCCTCTCCCTCTGCCCTTCCCCTGACCCACTCAGGCTTGCTCTCTCTCTCTCTCTTTCTCAAATAAACAAATAAATGTATTAAAGCCTGGACAGTACTTTAGTCCACCTGGCCAAGGTGGTTTTACCTGTTAACAATTTAATTTGCAGCTTTAATATCCCTTTTCCCCCCCAATCACCCCTGCTGCAGGTGGTTGAAGGGGGGGATGGAATCTTTATTTAATGTCGTGGGTTTTGGGGTCCAATCTTACATATCATGGCCTTTCAAATGTGACCCCCCAATCACGATCTATTTGATGGGGTTATTGATATGTATCAATACATAATCAGTACTTAATTTTCCCAATCCCTGGTTTGCATGGCAGCAGGGGAGGGCTTCGGTTCAGCCAAGTGTAGGGTCCACATAAACAAGAGCGCATTTAGAACCCTCGTTCAGAGTAAGGGGGCCGATATAATCAACTTGTCCCTCCCTTACCACTTGGGATTTCTGGTAAGTGGCTCTATATTCTTTTGGCAGTTACCTTGGGAGGTGTTTAGAGCACGTGGGACAGGCTGTTACTATATTAACCAAGTCACTGTATTTCAAGGGCAATAGGGCATCCTTGGCAACGTGCCGTCCTACTCAGGCAAGGCGAGGGCCATTCCTTCCATGCACCTAATCTGTTGTGTCTACTGAAGGGTCGGTAGCTAGAGCTTGTATCCGAGCTAGGGCCTCAGCTTCCTAATCGCCTGCGGGTGTCAGTGCCTTATGAGCTAGGACATGGCAGACAGTGAGGACCACCTGACACTCTTGCAGATGGACCCAAATGTCTTTTTACCCCATACGGGCTTATTTATAATCACCCACTGCTTGGCTTTCCATTGTCTGAGCCATAAGTTTAATCCCCTTAGAACAATGCAGCTCTCTGTGGAAAGGGTTAATAGCCAGGACCCATGAGTGATCACCAGCCAAACTGCTCTGAGCTCAGCCCCCTGGCTGCTGTGTGAGAGCCCCTACCACTGGGAGCTGGTGCTGTATGGGGGTGTATAGGCTTTCTGCCCCTTCCAGAACTGGGACCAAAATCTAGGGGCGTTCTTCCCTTCTGTTGTTTCTACCGTAGCGCCTACCCATACTTTTTGGAGTCACAGACACATGTAACTCCAATGGGACCCCTCCTTGGAAGATACCCAAAGCTTTAACCTGCTTTCCTAGTATTTTTGCCTTCTCAAAGGCAGCTATGCTGCTCTGATTCCCAGAACCATATGTGCCCTTTATTTTTTTATTTTTTTTTTTACCAGATGACATAAGGGAAGGAGGCGCTATGCCAGGTAGGGAATAAAAGTCCTCCAAACCCCGAAATCCCTACAGAGGCTTGCACCTCTTTCACACTCTTGGGGGTTGAATAGGCTTGTACCTTATCAATCAACTTTTGGGACAACATGAGTCTTACCGTACAGTACCTCACCCAAAACCTTACAACAGTGCGTGGGCCTTGAATTTTCTGAGTTCCCGGCCCATCTTCTCCCCGGCAGATGCTCCAGCAAATCCTGCAGGGTGTCCTACAGCAGAGACAAGTCTTTACACGCTAGCATTATATTGTCAACATAACGGGCTCATCTCACTGATGTGGGGGAGGAGAACAGAGACAGGTGCCCAGTTATCTCCCATGACATGTGGTGAGGTTGTGCAGGTCCCCTTGGGGGAGCACTTGAAATTTGCATCATTGTCCTTCCCACACGAAAACAAATTGATCTCAGTTATCAGAAACCTGAACTTGTTATAGACTTTTCCATGACTCTTCTGGAGGATGGAGCACTTTTGCAGAGACACATCTTGCTAAAGCATCAGGGTAAAACAATTACTCTGCAAATAACGAAACTTAAAAATGTCCCTATGGCAAAAGATCTGATGAGAGTTTCTTGTACACTCGGTAAGGGCAAAACATAGAAACCGTTTTTCCAGGCAGATAGAGAAAAACCTTTGTTCATCACTTCTTCTCAAGAGCAGACCAACAATCCAAGAAAATTTTGTCTTTTTAACAGAGAGAAAAAAAAATTGATCTTTTCCCAGTGCACTTTCAAATCCACTTATCCCAGTCTTAGTCCTGACCATGCATAAAATTCTTTCATCCCAAAGATTCCCCTTTGCAAACCTTCTCAGGCTTCCTTTTCTCATTTAGATTTTGTCCTGAATTTTCCCTCTCTAGACAGTCAGTCTCATTTCGGGACACAATGATTTTCTTTTCCCCTCAACAAAAGTGTATTCTCATTCCTTATGCTTTTCTGACACATTTCCTATTTTCCTTACAAGGGGAGGGGGTTGCATTTCTTATCATGTCCGGCAGTCTGTATTTTATTTTATTTTTTAATTTTTTTTAAGATTTTATTTATTTATTTGACAGAGATAGAGACAGCCAGCGAGAGAGGGAACACAAGCAGGGGGAGTGGGAGAGGAAGAAGCAGGCTTCCAGACTGATGGGGCTTGATCCCGGAACGCCGGGATCACGCCCTGAGCCGAAGGCAGACGCTTAACCGCTGTGCCACCCAGGCGCCCCAGTTGGCAGTCTGTATTTTAAAGAGCCCTCCCTTGCGTTTTCTTTTCTTCCATCTTTGACTGCGATATTTTGGTTATCTCCTGAGCTGTTTACATTTTAAAGACAGGGTAAGATTTACAGCTTCAAGGCAGACAGGATGCCAGCTTTTCTCCTAGGAGTTTTGGGGATAATTTCCATTTAAAACTTTCCTTTTTATTAAGAGTCAGAAGACTTGGGATGTCTGTTTCTTCATCAATTTAAAATTTTTTTTAAAATTTTTTAATTTAAAAATTTTTTAAATTTAAAATTTTTAATTTAAATAATAATAATTTTTATCACCTTTTTAGGGATTCCACCTCTTAGTTTCCTAAACAGGCTTTGTTGCAAGTGCCCTGACCTTTTTTTCTTTTTAAGTAGTCTCCACACCAAGCGTGGGGCCTGAACTCATGACCCTGAGATCAAGACCTGAGCTGAGATCAAGAATCAGTCAGATGCTTAACCAACTGAGCCACCGAGGTGCCCTCACGTGCTCTGACCTTCATCCCTGGCACCTTGCGCCCTCCTAGCTTTGCAAACAGCATGCAAACTTCTCTCACTTACTTCCCCACTCTCCCACCTTGTCTGCCAGCTTCAAGACCCGTGAGGCTGGGAGACACTCTTGTTTTCTAATCCCAGCTCATCTTTGAACATCCAGATGTGAGCTTTAGCCTCCAGCCAGGCATCGGTGGCCAGTGGAAGTGCCCTCAGTAGAGGCCAGACCACTGTGGCTACCAGGGGACCACCCTTACGTCCCAGAGTGGGCAATGCCCAATCCCTCCAGCAAGTGTGTTAGACTTTCTGGGCATCCCCACACTCATGTGGCAGTCTACAAGTATCTGACCTAAGGGCCATCCCTCCCCCATCCAGAGGTCAATGGCCAACTGGGGATTTTCCCACTGGATGCCTCTTTCCCAAGACCCATTTCTTTGGTCTCCTGTCTGGCTCTACAACTGTAGGTTCACTGACCTTTTGGGAGCTTTCCTGGCTCTGTCTGAAACCGACCCCATTCACACAGGGCAGGGAGAGAGCAAAGGAAGAGGGGGCTACTTCAGGATGGTAGGTGGCAAATTAATAATTGCAAAGGGAACTTAGATACAAGGTTTGTCTTGGGCACCAGCAAGATGAATGATCCCTACATCTGCCCGCAAATCTTGAAAGCACCTGAGGAGGTCCTCAGTCAGTTCAGTCATATACAGAATGCAGGTGTTTTCAACATCAAGTCACCATCACAAGGCTGTGTCCTTGGGACAGCCTCTGGGAGCAGGAAAGGCAAGCGGAACCCACTTTCCAAGGTCAGGGGACCTTGTGAGGAGCCTCCAAGTGCCCAGGTCCAGCTCACCCCTCAATCAGGGGTCGTGCCTTTTTGATCATCTTCCCCAACCGTATTATCCTTATTACGTGTTATAAAAATAAAATGTAACTAAGAAAAAAGATTTCTATTTGAGTATTTTTATGTGCAGCTTTTCCCCCCTGACTTTTGAGCAAGAGTCCTCTTTTTTATTCTGCACCAAGCCTCAAGAATTATATAGGCAACTCTGAAAAATGGTTTTGAACAGTATCACTTTCTCTATAAAAATGCGAGGATTTCGGCTTCTCTATGCCTCTCAAGAAAACAGGACAATATATATAAAAGAAAACACCGCAAAATGTGGTAAGGAGAGACCAGACTAGCCAGTGAGCCCGGAATTGGGGAAAGGCATGGTGATGAGTTCCCTGAGTTTTATTTTTGCCTCCTATATACCAGGCATGTTGCTGAAGGAGCTAATCACCCAGAAATGCCAATGGGTGCAGACAAAAAAGCCCCAGTAGAAAACAGAAACTACTCTCTTGTGGCCAAAGGACTAAGAAGAAGGGCAACCTAGGAAGAGCACGACCTTTTATAAAATAGCCACTCCTCGTCAACCAAAAGCCTCAGATGCCACTATGGCCCCACCCCACCCCTGTCAGCCAGAGTTGAGTGAGCAGCTTAGACTTCCACCTTGTGACACTGAAACAGAATGTCCAACATCTCATTGGATGTGAAGAAGGCTAACTCAGAGGTAGAGAATTTCCTCACCACTGACCAGTCACGAGGCCCCCATGCCCCTCAGTATTAGTGGAGAAAGTATGAGGAATGGAGACTCCCACCCCAACCAATGGTAACAAGAGGTGTCCCTTGCGTGGACCTGGATTTACAACTCCATTGCTGGTAATGAGGTGACATCACCTCCCTTCCCATACTGGGGACAGCCACTTTAATGCAGTGAGCAGATTTTGAAGGAATAGATCATTTAAAATTTTTACTTTGTGGCCATATTTGTTTGCTGGGACTGCAGTAACTCTGTCCCACAAAGAGGGTACCATACACTTCTAGAAGCTGGAAGTCTTCTGAAAACAAAGTGTGGGCAGTGTTGTTTCCCTCTGAGACTGTGAAGGAGCTGCCCCAGGCTGTCTGCTTAAGTGTACAGATGTCCAGCTTCCCTCTGTGCCTCTTTACACCCTCTTCCCTCTGTGTGCCTCTGTCTTCAAACTTCTTTGTATAAGGACCTCCCCACAATACTGGATTAGGGACCCACCTTGCTCCAGTGTGACCTTATTTTAACTAATACATCTGCAACTACTCTATTTCCTAATAAGGTCATATTCTGAGGTGCTAGGAGTTAGAACTTTGATGTAAGGATTCTGAGGGGACACAACTCAACACATAACACTAGTGGTAAATGGATCACCCTTCCAGCATGATTTTTAGAGCTTCCAGGAGACAGTCCTGTTGTTTCTCAGCTGAGTGAATGAAGTTTCCTCTGACTGTGGCAAGAGGCATGGCAAGCCACGTGGCTGCTTGACCGCAAACTGGAGTTTATAGGGATGAAATAGAGTCTTAGGCCCCCCGTCGTCCTCTCCATTCTCCTCCAGTGTGGTACCAAGAGCCAGAAGGGAATGGCAGTTTGTGAAAAAGAGTGACTAATGAGGATGTTCAAATGCTTTTACTCTAGATATTATACCTCTGTTGAAATCAATATATTTTCCTTCACTAGGTAAAATATTTCACTAATAATGAACTGGGTGAAGAAAATAACCCATATGTTGAGGGCATACCATTTTGCCTGGCGATCCTTCTCCCTCCTCCATTCCATCGCCCTCTTACTCCCATAAAGAATATGGCCAGTCTGAAGCCTGGGAGTGCACTGACCATCAGCGCATTTGAAATGGATAAACATTCCCAGGGGTAGTAGTCACAGGTCCAGCTGTTAGGAAAAAAAGAGGAAAACCAAAGTAGCGACATACTTTAAAGTGTTATATATATTAACTTTGTATTTCGTTAAAGGTACAGCTTTCTAATTAGCTGCAAAATTTCAGATTGTATTAGCAATGCTAATATTTTTCGAATCCAAGTTACAGTGTTTTTATTATAATTGGATCTCATGAATGCAAACAGAAATGTATTTGGAAGAGGTGCGTATCACTGCTGACCCTGTTAGCTTATTACATTTTATTAGACCAGAAAATGTACAGGCAATACTAAAGCCAGTGTCAGAGAAAGTAGAATGTTTGCTGAGTGCTGTGACCCCACTCAATTTTCATGATTTTTCTAGCAACTTCGATGTCTTAAAAACATTTTTTTTATTAATGTTCACCACCAGATCATTTAAATTGGAGCTGGCATTACATTGTCTGTTTCTTCGATGGTTCTTGATAGTTCTGACTCATTACTCATCACTGACATGAAGGGCAAGCATCTCAGTGAAGCCATTCAGAAACCTTGAAAATCTCATTTTCTATTACTACATGGAAGGAGGAAAACCTAGTATTTAAAATTTTGCCTTAATTTAAAGATTTCTAGGATTTTATGCAGTGAGTATTTTAACTGGTTCATAAGTATGAATCTTTCCAACTTTTCAATGCAATAAGAGAAAATAGGAGAACACATGGGTGAAGCCCACACATTAAAAACTTTATTTTATGACAATTATTTTTATTGCATTTGTCTATTTTCTCTGCATGATAAATAATTCCTAGCTTAAAAAAGATGAGAAACCAGAAGATCATTTAATGTTATATCATTTTTCATTAAAGTTAATTGCACAACATTTATATTTTTCAAAGTCTGCACCCCTTCTTCTTTTATTTTAAGGTTTATATTCTATATCCATACAAAAGGCAGTATGAGATAAGCAGATGAGATGGTAAATTGAACATATTTCTAGAAATTCTTTTTTTATGCAGAAGTATGTAATGTGAATGCTTGAATGCAGTGACCAATAATAATAATAATAATAATAATGAACAAAAATTCAGGTTCTTAGGAGCCATCAATGTTGGACAAACTTTTGAAAGCCAAGAAGGAATGTTGGGAGAGTATCTATCTCAGGCAGAAGGAACTGAATGAATACAGATTCCAAGGAAAGTACACTTTTGGGGGCAATCTTTGTGGAGCTCAGGTGAAAGGGAAGGGAGAAAAGGACCCCAGGATTGATGCTGTCACTCTGTTTCACCAACGGCAGGAACAGGCAGTGGAGACAGTGTTGAGAGAGGGCAGATGTGATCTCTCCATCATAAAAACGCAGGAGAGAGTTGGGACTGGCCATGTATTTAGGGTAGGGTTGCCAGGAAGGGTAAAGATGAAGGCTAGAATTTGGGGTGCAGGGAAGACTCAAAGAACAGAGACCAAGGGAAGAAGGAGAAATGAGAAGGAGCTCACATTGCGCAACTGGACCACCTAGAGAACAACTGTCTAAAGCATCCATAAGTATGACAGGTGACGAGCTCCACTTTTGTCAGATTTGAGTATACAAAATAGCTTAGTTTTCCATGCAGCCTCCACTCTGTGAAGTTTGGGTAATCCTGGAGACATTTAATCAATTGCTTTATAAATCTTTTCCTCATCTGTATGTACTAGCTCCAACAGAAATGGTGGTCAAGATGAGAATTAGCTTGGAAATGGGAGTAAAACTTTCTCTACATTCAATACCCTCTCTGAAGATTGCACAGTAAATGTAGCAGGTGCAAAAGGGATTCAAAATGGAAAAAAAAGAACCTGCCTGGGAAGAACAGAGTCCTGTGGTTTCCCTCCCTAGAGAAGTAATCATAGACATTCCTTGCTCAAAGGAGCCTATTCTTTAGTTAGCTGAATAACAAAGACCTAGGCAAGGATCATTGTTTTATAGGCACAGAACTCTCTCAAACTAGCCAAAACAATAAAAGGGGAATTGGGAGACGGAGGATACAAGAGTATCTCCAGAATTTAAGGACAGGAAGCTCTCTCGAGAGGAAGGTGCCAATAACTGGAAGGGAACAACCTCAGGATAAAAGGATGAAGACTGCCTCCATGCTATCTATCTGGTGTCACATGGCCATCACTGTTTCTCTCTGGATGTCTCCTTCATTCCTTTTTCTTCACTGTGGTCCAGGATTTCTCTAGCTGTCTCTGTTCACCTTACCCCTGTTTCAGAGATGACACCCCAGATGAAGTTTTATCTGAACATTCCGCACAAGGGTCCAACAGAGAATAGTCTGGGGCTCTGAGACTCACTTCCACTTCATGCGAATAGGGTGGGAATCTGATTGGTCCCCCTGGGCTAGGTGCCCAAACTATTTCCAACCACTGTGATTAGGATTTTGTTATAAACAAGGCTCAAAAGGCTCTGAAGTGGTAACTAGACAAGCAACCTCCCACAGCAGGACCAATTTGCATCCCTTGGCAAGAGGCAAGTACAGACCAAAGAGCAAGTACTCAGTAAAATGCTCCTGAAACCGTTGATAAATGATAGTGAAATGCAGGGAAAATCAACCTCCCCAGTGAGAACCATCACAAGCAGTGTGCCTCCTCCAGGAAAGGAGTGTTTCAACAGGAAGGAGGAAAATAAAACACATGCATTTGCTGGGGATACTGTTGAAAGGAGGCAAGCATTGGGACAGTGGTGGACAAGGTGATGCAAAGTCCCAATCGATCGATGTATTTATGACAGGCCAGAAGCTTGACTTCTTCAAGGCCAAACAAGAATCCTTACCTATATCCTTCCTCTTCCTGCCTGGTTTTCCTACTCTCATTCCCGGATCTGCATTTACTTTCAACAATTTCGTGAAGTCTAACTAATCTGGGAGTTTAGGTGCCTATCCTGGTGGACGCCAACAAGACATCAATGCTTAGGAGCAATTTCACCAAACACGAGGGGCAGGGAGAAGCTTTGTTCACACTTAGTGCCTTCTGGAACAACTCACAGCTTTCCTTCACCATCCAGAACTTGACGGCACAGGTCTCTTGGGTTAGCCTTGGGGTAACACCAACTGGGGGGAAAAATCCCCCACCTGCCACTTACCCATGTGTGACCGTCTTAGGACACATTGTTTGGCTTTTCTAAACCTTTGCTTTGCAAAGTCAACATAAAAGAGGCAAAAGAAATGCCATCTATTGAAACATTGTGTGTTCTCATTTTATGGTTTCTAAGCTTGAGGTATCAGGAGAGTTTGTAAAAGAGCAGTATTTCACCATTGACTCATGCCCAGCAGGAATGGCTTTCAGGACCAACAAGTGGGCGCAATTTCTACTGCCAAGTGCAGCCTAAATGGGTGCTTCAGAAAGACTTTCGGGAATAAAGTCACACTTGAAATAGCATCTGTTGTTCAGCTGAATTTCCAAAGACAGAGAAGTTTGAGATCCAGGTGGCCGCTGTGACAAGAGCATCGGGATTTATTTACCCACTTTTTGTGGCTGTCAATATGACACAGTTCTTCAGCACCTGGTTTGAAGAGGCAAAGGAAGCAGGAACAAAGCCCCCGAAAATACACTTGTTAACAAAATCACAATGAAGTTGGAAGATGTATCCATTCATACTTAGCACTTTTGAAATCCTTGCAGGAGACACCTGTCTCCACTGCCAGCTTCTCTATGCCAAGTGATGTCACTCCTGGGGCCTCTTGAATTCAGACACAGCGGTAGAAAAGCTGCGTGGATTCAGGTGCATGGATGCAATGGAAGAAACAAATATTTTGGAAGATTAAAGGGGCGTGTTTAGCACATCACTTGGAGACTAGCACGTGCTTCATAAGCATGCGTGAGTGGAAAACAAACACCAACATGCCCTGTTCTGACTCTCCTGAAAGCTCTTGACCTAAGAATTCACACCACTTTAGTGAGATGTTGGAAGAAAGAAGCAACATGGGTTTCTACTTCCCAAGGCCAACAGAAGAGTCAATGGCATCGGCATTCGTTAGGAGTGTGTTGCTTATGAGTAACGGACACTGGACAAAAATGGCCTTATGTTTCTTCCAGAATGGAGAGACTATGAGGAGGCAGCTGTCCGCACCCTGGGTTGGCATTTGGGGTGATTTGGAAGCATTTGACAAATCCTGTGGCAACTCCAGGCTCCACGTCCGTGATCACATTTGAAGTCAGGAGACTAGAAACAGGGCATTCTTTCTTGGGTCCCTCTTAATAGACTGTCTTTGGAAAATTCCACCAGGAAGAATTCACCCCAAATCATTGTGCTCCATCTCTCCCACCAGTTCTGGGAGGTTGGAGTCTGGCCTTGCCAGTGTCCATGGGAGAAGGGGGCTAGGAATGCCGTGGCCACCACATCCGCCACAGACTGGTTAATAGAAACTGCAGAGACTTCCATTTCAATTCAATATAGACGTTTCCAGGACTCACAGGGAACAGTGTAACTTCTGGTAAACTCCTTCATTGGTATTCACAGAGACTACCTACTCTGTGGCAGCTGCTGAATTATGCACTGAGATTATAAAGTCAAAAGGATCAGTGTGTCTGGAGTAGAGTTTGCAATCTAACAAAAGTCTAAGACACCAGTGGCTCTAGAAGAGTCCCAACTGGGAACTCAAATGACTCTCTGTCCTCCCCTTCACCCAACCACACCACCCCGCAGAGGACAACCCTTGGAAGTTTTCATTATAGGACCTTGTCCCTCACAGGGGCAGCTCTGCTCTTCCTCTCACACAAGCTGTATAGAATCAGACATGGCCACTGCCTTAATTCAAATCCCAGTCCCTCTTCCACAATGCCAGTAGCCCCAAATGCCTCTCTGTTGGTCCCTTTTTAATATTCAGTCTCTCCTACATGCTCAGGCTGACAGGGCATTTCTGAAGTGCAAAGATGTTGGCTGCCATCAGCCTGATGCATATGAACTGTTCATCCCTGACTTTGCTCCTGCTTTGGATGAAAGCCTGGGTGTATGTTTGGGATGGGCTGATGGTGCACAAAGGACAGAAAGAGATTTTAAGTGATTCAAGAAGAGATCTGAAAGGGGGAAATAATCACATTCAGTCAAGCACATCTGGATTCACATAATTTTTAAAAATTTAAATAGTGAGAAAAACAAGAGGAACATAGGGGTCTACAGTGGAGGGGAAATGATTTTATGCAAGTATGCCCATGTACGCCAATATTTTACATCAAAGAGATGAGGTGTCCATACCAGGGACAAGTGTATGTATTTGAAAACAATTTATCTAAGAACCACAGGAAGAGTAGGGTAGGTAAACTACATCTAGACCCTGGGGAAACCAGTAATCCAAGTGCACAAGGTGCATAGAGACACACACAATGCAAGCAGAGAGGTCCCCGTGCAGGTCTCCCCATCCTTCCGGCCAACGAGAGTTTCAAAGCTTGTCTGCGATCACCGGGTGCAGCAGGAGTGCAGAACACTTCAGCTTGTCCGTGCATTGTATGTGGTGACTCGGCAAATGTTCCATCTTACTTCCTACTGATGAAGTTTCTTCTTGGACAGTTTTGTGGTTAAGAGTTGTTGGCAGGAATTTAACAGTTGTACCCACATCTCAGTTTTCCCAAAAGCCTCGAGAAGTATCTGCCAACAGAGACAAATGGCAGTGTAACTCTTTCACCTGAGAAACTTGGACCTAAGAATAGATGAGCAAATGATAACCCAGCACAAAATTATTTCGTCGTTTATTTCAATATCGAAGACATGCCAAAGGCTGTTGACTTTTTCTTAATCTTAAAAATAGTGCCTGATTTTTGTAAAATGTTCAGGATCAGAGAGTAATATCTAAACAGGAATGTAGAAACCATCTCTTACAATACCCCAAGTTGTGACAGTATATTGTTGCTTTTTATTTGACCATAAGACATGAGTATTTCTCATGCATGTCTTAGTTTAATAGCTGCAAAAAACTTTTTTGTATGGATGTGCAATAGTTTAGTTCACCATTCCACAACTTTTGAACACTTGTAAACTTTGTGCTTCCTTTTTTGGTCTCTGTCATTAACTTCCCCATGAGAAATTCCAAGCAGTGAAATTTGTGATCAGCAAGTATGAATTTTTTTATTATGTTTAATACATATTGGAATTTATCTCTACAGAATGTTTATCTATTTGACCACACTTTTTTCCAAAACTTGGTGTGATCATTTTTTTTTTAAATACCATAAAGGTACAAATGCATGGTGTCGCTATAATGTCAGTCATTTGAATATTAGTGAGTTTGGATTTCAGTATGTTTATTAATCACTTTTATTTTTATCTTATGTCTTGCCTTTTGATAGACATGACCTTGCCTGGGTTATATGTTTTTCTTACTGATATCCATCTTGCTATATTTAATTCATCTAGTATTTTAAGAAGTTGAAGTGGTGGGTAACCAAGGTGGTAGAGGTCTGGCAGTCAGACTATAAACACAAGATGCAGAGCTGTGCATCCCAGGCTGGGAGTTTATGTGTCTCATCAAAACCTTGATGAGTCCGGTACAGGGTCCAGGGCATGGAGAAGCTACAGAAGGGCCCCCACGTGTAGGATTGCAGGAAAGGTTTGCAATGGCCTGGGGGAGCTCCCAGCAGGAGCAAAGGGCACTGGACCATGTCCATGGCACTGTTTTACCAGGATCAGCCATGGTGCTTTGCTTCACAGAAAGAATGATCTTGTTCAACTAACAATGATAATGTTGACTTGCAAAAAGTTCAACAAGATAGAAGAAAATCCTTTTGGATACATCCGGTTTTATCTCCAGATAATACCAGGAACACGGAGGTTCTTCCTTCTCCCCACTGAGCACTCACAGAAGCACACAGTGCGGGTCTCCTATCACGCTAAATGCTCGAACTGAGAGCACTCCAGTCTGAGAGTGCAGTGATTCACCATCTCCGGCTTCAACTTGGAAAGGCAAGGAAGGCACATCTTCCCTGCCTGGTTCCCAGGGCCAGCTTGTGTCTGAGGACCCCAAAGAGCTTTCCAGGATGGGCTAGACCCTTGTGTGAATTCAGTGAGGTCTAAAAGCAGGATGAGGAGTACCAAAGAAGTCTCCAGATTAGCAGCAAATGCTTATGGACTGGTAGGAATCTGGTCTGGATGCGAAGGGTGTCCTGATTGGCCATAAATAAGACTGCACTGTTCCTGGTGATGAGTTCTAGTGCACATTCATACAGAATTCTGAGCAACGAGGCAGGGGTTAGACAGCATGGAGGGCATTCCTTTCCCCCAACCAGCACTCAGTCCCTTACAAATTCAGTCCACCGGAACTTCCCCATCTGCTCATTTACTTCCTGTTGAAGGAGATATACGACTTGCTTTGGAAACAGTTGTAATTAGTTCAAATGAGGTCTCACTGGGGTGATTTGTTACTGCAAGATCACATGTCTTCCTATTTTATGCAGAGTCCTGGAAATACCAATATTAATTCTACATCGTGTGGGGGCCAGAAAGTAAGTTCTGTACTAAAGCGTGTTGTGAACCAAGAGACTGCAAACAGACTTCGAGTGGGTCTCCATGCCCAGTCCACACCCCATTGAGATTTCTAGGGCTCCTTTGATCTTTTTGTGGGGCATGCATCCAAGAGAAAGATGGGGAGGAGCGTTGGTGTCCAGAACCCCGGAGTGGTTATAGGGTAAGAATTACTCCACCTTATCTATCTGTGAAAAGGTAGGGTTCAAGTCTCTGAGGACCAGAGCGCAAATCATGGAGTCATAAGAGATGGAGCTGAGATTGAACAAGGCTTGAGACTCCGGTTTGTCAAGATGAAAAATGTCACGCGGTCTGAATTTTCATTAGCTGATTACTAGTTTATTACAGTTATAAAATAGATCCAAAATATAGAATCTCTTAAAAGGTTGATGTCCCTGTGGTAACCTAAAAATATCTTGAGGAAAATTAGGTTATCTTTGAACAAAAAATACCTGTCATGCTGCACTTTTCTTGTGAATTCTTAGCATTATCCTCATTAATCCTTTCAAAGTCCTCAATGGATTGCTAGCAAATGGGCTTTGTAGCTGTTTGACCACGTGGCTTCACATCATCTCAGGGCCAGGAAGAGACCCTGTATCTCCAAGGACTTGACCCTGAGTCTCAAAATCTGAAACCCAACCTGATGTTGGGGAGTTCTATGCATCATACAGGGCGCATCTTGCTCAAAAGGTGGACAAAAAAAAGAGATCCAGTTGGTTCCTCAGGAAGTGGAGTCTGGCCAAGAGGAAGAAGGCCTTCAGAGGAAATCTTTCCAGACTATTCTCTTCACCTGCCACACAGCACACCTCGCCAGCTGCCCAGCTGCTGCCTCCTTCCACTTGGAGTGAAAATGTCCCCCCAATTTCAGATACTTTTGCCATGTATTATAAAGAAAAATTCATTTTGGACCGTCAGATTGGCATGCCCTCACTTCCTATGGCACTTAGACAATTTTTTTTTTTAAAAACCTGCAAATATAGGAGATCATACCACAGAATGACCTGGAAGTCTTAGAAAGCAGGTTATATGGCTGGAGGAGAGTTATGAATAATATCATTTTGTCTTCCCCTTGGATTTAAATCATTTTAATAATAATGTAATTTACAAATAATTAAGTGCTCCTTAATGTACCCGATGTCCGGTCAGCAGTTCTTATTTTATTACTTTTGTTCATTTATAGGCATAAGAGTCACTAAAATCAATAGGCTTTTTAATCCCATCTGGACCACAATTTTTAAAAAGTTATGCTTTCTCAAAGCTCTCATTTTCCTTGACCTTCAAGACGCACATACTTCCAGTTTTTCTTATAACTTTTGGCTGCTCTTTCTCAGCACTGTTTTATAGATTTCTTGTTCTTTTCCTGGTTAATATGTACATATCGGTGTCTCCAGAAACACACTTCTTCTTACTGTATACACCATCCTTTCTATTTTCATTTACTCCTATGTAATGAATTAGTCTCTTCAGTGATTATCATTTCTAAATATTTAGCTCTTGACCAGATCTCTCCTCTGTGCTTCATGACATCTGTTCAGTTTTCCCCAGGGAGGGTCCTACTGAATGTTGGGAGGCACCCCAAGTCCTAGAGTGGAAATTATTTTATTTTCTTCAGAAAGCCTTCTCCATCACTATTGTGAGATGATAGAGAATACATATTGGTCTCCGCCCCCCGTTCCTGACACAGGGCTACTATCATCCTAGTGATACGAACACTAGGAACATCTTCTGTTCCGATAAGGTGACGCCGGGTGGCCTCCTGGATCCCACCTGGATGGGGCTGCTCACCAGAAGGACCAAGCCATGATTAGAAGCTTGGGATTTTCAGTCCCACCTCCATCCTCAAGAGGGGAGAGGGGCTGGACGTGGGGCTCAGGGTGGATCATGTCTGATGAGGAAGCCTCCAATAGGAGGGGGTTCAGAGAGCTTCCAGGTGGTGAATGCATCCATGTGCTGAGAGGGTAATGCACCCCAGCTCTATGCAGACAGACGCTCCTGTGCTCAGGACCCACCTAGACCCCCCCCCCCTCAGCATCTCTTCATCCGGCTGTTCTTCTGCACCCTCATCATGGCCTTCAATAAACTGGCAAATATAAGTGAGGTTTTCCCTGAGTGTATGAGCCACGTGAACAAATTAATCAAAACTGAAGAACCTCCAATTTATAACCAAATCAGACAGAAGTTTTGAATGACCTGAGGACCAACCACTTGCAGTCAGCGTCTGAGGTGGGGGGCAGTCTAGTGGGGCTGGGCACTTAACCTGCAGGGGACCTGACACCATCTCCAGGTAGCTAGTGTCAAAATTGAGTTAAATTGTGGGACACTTAGCTGGTGTCCCAGAGAATTGCTTGGTGTGGGGACCAAAAATCACCCACACACCTGGTGACCAGAAGTTGTCGGAGTGAAGTGTCCCACATGAAGGTAAAGGAGACACACAGGACAGAAACACAAAAGGTGGACCAAACAGACTTTTCCTTCTCAACCATACACCCAGTATCCTAAGGCAGAAACTTTGAACCCGTCCTCTTCTCTCCTTTTCCCTACCACTACCCCCAAACCAGTCACTAACTGTGTCCATTTTTTTCCTTCAAATTTCCCTTGATTCTATGCTCATTACAAATGTCCATGATGTAGAACATTGTCATTCTAGCTATCCCACCATCAAGCTGTTAACTTGTCTGCTTGTCTCCATAATTGTCCCATTTCCAGAAATCTACACAGTAAATCCAGATTACTTTCCTAAAACCTGATCTGAATATGCCATCATCCTGTTTTCAATATTTTATTAAATTCCTATCGACTGGAAGATGACCTCCAAACTTCTCACTGTGCCCTGTGAGGACTTCAGGATCTAAACTCCAGGCCAGCTGCCCACCCCTCATCTCTCCTTCTCTTCATGCCCCAAACTCTTCCAAGTCTGCAGGTGTGCCATTAGTCCCCTCTTCTCTGGGCATTGGAGGAAGACATTAAGTGTCATTGCTTGGAAGTTTGAACTCAATCTTCAGAGAGCAGTTCAAACATCATGTCATCAGGAAGGTCTTTCTTGAGAAAGACGGTAAGTAATGGTAAGTCCTTACCATTTGCTTATGCTATCAAATAAGTGAACACCACACATTTTTACAATGACTAGTTTAACTGTTGTTTTTCCTGTTATCATATAAGCTTTCTGAGGGCAGAAGCCACTTCTCTTATGTTCACAAAACAGATGGTACATACCTAACACATTCTTTTGTTGAATGAATAAATGGGGAAATGTCCTAAATCCTTGAATTTATGTGATAAATTTAGTTGTCATGGAGAACAAAGGTGAATTTACCGTAGAAATTATCTGTTGTGGGGTACCTGGGTGACTCAGTCAGTGAAGCATCTGCCTTCAGCTCAGGTCATGATCTCAGGGTCCTAGGATCGAGCCCCATGTTGGGCTCTCTGCTCCACGGGGAGTGCGCTTCTCCCTCTCCCTCTGCCTCTCCCCCTGCTTGTGCTCTGTCTATCTCTGTCAAATAAATAAATAAAATCTTTAAAAAGAAAAAAAGAAATTATCTTTTGTTGCATAGCAAGTTACCCCAAGGCTTTGTTCCTTAAAGCAAGCATTTATTATCTCAGGGTTTTTGTGGGTCAGGATCCCAGGAGCATATTCTCTGGGAGCCTCTGTCTCGAGCTCACTTACAAAGCTGCAATCGAGGTGTGTTGACAGGGGCTGCAGTCTCATTCGAAGGCTCTCATGGGGAAGATCCGCCTCTGAGCTCATACAGCGATGGTCTTCAGGACTCAGCTCCTTGACAGTGTGGGCCAGAGGCTGTTCCAGGTCCTTGCCTTGTGGGCTTCCCCAGGGCAACTCACACCACAGCAGCAAGCTTCCATCGATTGAGCACACAACAGAGAGGCCTCCCAAGACAGAAGCCACAGTCTTTTTGTAAGCTAATTGGAAAAGTGACATCTCATCTCTTCTACTGTTTTTTGATTCATTTGAAGTGAGTTACTCAATTCAGCCCAGATTCAAAGTGTGGACATTCCATGAGGTATCAACACCAGAAGGTGGGGGTCATCACAAGTCTGTGCTCACCATATGTGCTGTCGCATCACGTTGCATATTTCATTATCCCATTTTCACATATAAATTTTAAGTGTGAATCATCTTTTATTTTTGTACTTTCTTGTCCAGTTTTTGCTGTCAAGGTTTTTGCTATCATTATAAAATTGGTGAGTTCTCTCAGTCTTTTTCTCTCCCCATCCTTCCTCCCTCTTCCTCCTTCCCTCTCCCTCCCTCCCTCTCTCTCCCTCTCTCTCTCTCAATACGACTTTCTTTTTCAGCTTTCATATTGTTATTATTATAGGAAAAAATTGGTCATTAAAAATGAAAGTAAATAATTGTGTTTTTCTTATTGCTATGCCCCTTTTAGACTTTGTTCTATGAAGGTTTTCCACACTTCAGAAGTTTCTAGAGGTGGTGGATGAGGGTTTCCTGCACAAACTGCTCAAAGTTTATTTAATGCTCTTACCCTCGTGAGTCTGACACAGTCACTTCAATCCAAAGGCATTCTGATTTTTGAATGGCAAAGAAGCAGGAGGAGAATGTCTCAGCCCACGTAAGACTAGGAGGGAGGTGATCATGTCGGCTCTGTCCCCGGGCTGCCCAGGTCAGAGAGCTGTGCAAGAGGGTGAGGCACAGCAGGTGTCCCGGTGCTGGACATCAGGGGAACCCCTTCTGTGGTCATATTCCAAAGAGAAAGACAACATCTGTCCTATCAATGCACAGACACAGAAAGCTGCCCATAAAACTAGAGCACAGGATTATCGGGTTAGAAAACACGTAGGTCCAGATAAACAGAGAATTAATATAAATAGCTAGACTTTGCAGAGGATATTCCGTGTGAATAAACACCTCCAGATACAAACTGATAAAGACAGTAACTGAGATGAACATTGGACAAGTCCTCGTGTGGGGATTGGAGTGTGGGCTCTAAAATAGATACACACACACACAGAGCACCAGACACACATGTACCCACACAAATACACACATAGCTACACACACCAATGCAGATACACACAGAAAGCCCAAGCATGCGCACAAATCCAGACACAAGTGCACCATGCACACACACAGAGACACAAACCCAGACACACACCAGCATAGACACACAAACACAAAGACACACTCACAGAAAGACCCAGTCCAAGATACACACAGTTACTCAGACACACAGACACAGACACACACACATTGCAAGACTCATGGACCTGAGGACCACGTGGGCCACAGAGGTGAGACATGAGAGAGTAACACACGTTGGAGCAGAGGCCCTGGCGGGGTGGCCTCCTCCCAGAGCATCCCTGGGGAGATGTGCTCACCAGCTCCAGATGAAGAAGCATTTCATCTGAGAAACGAAGTGACTCCATGTTCTCTGTGGTTGGTGTAAATATTGCACTCCAGGTGACAGTTTCACAAAATGAATGACACTCACACCGGGTGTGAGCTCACCGGCTCCTGAGAACCCAGCTGGGAATCTCACCCGCGTTCCGGGGACCCTGGAGGCTCTGTCTCCCACAGATTGGTGGACAAGTGTGCCCCAACCCTGCGGTCAGAACGCTCTGTTCCAACAGGGTCAAATGCACTAAGCGAGCTTTCCAGAGAAAGCCTTCCCTCCCAGAGCTCCCTGCCCGTGCCTGCCGCCGGCCATGCATACACACCGACAGCCGGCTACCCGCTGATCGAATCTTCAGCACGTCTTGAAATGTAATTTTATGCATATCCCTTAGTTAAAATTACTGTATTGCCTTCTGAGAATTAATAAAGTGCCGGAGAAGAACAGTTGCATTTTAAATAAATACTATTCAGGTGACGTGGTTACAGATAATTTCATTTCCAATTGCATCTCTGATATGCAACATGACATAGCAAGATAGAAAAATGAAACGAAATTGCTTAGAAACTAGTGTGGTCTCCTGGTTAGATAAATAAACGGACTACAGTCTGACAGTTTCATTTCAATTCCCTAGTGTAATTTGGATTAAAATAACATGCAATGGAAAAATTTTATTTTCATGGAAAAAAACAGTGCTCTGGAAGTGTTCTCGTGGCAACCCTCCTTTTTATTTTGTTAAAGATTTTCACATATTATCCCCTGCTTTAATTTCTGGCTGTATTATCTTTCTAAAAGCCATTAGCACAGTTTTAAAACAGTAGTGTGTTGCATTGTCCTCACTGGTCTTTCTTGATTGAAGACATTTTAGAGCTTTTGGTATGTCAACCCTTCATTTCTTTAGCAAGGAATGAACCCCACAAGGCAGTGGGCTAGGGTCTTGCTGAGACATGAGGGGAAGCCGGGGACAGTCCCCTCCAGTGTTCATTTATTCTGATAGCAATGCAAGATCCCCTCCCCGCACCCCATTTCTCTTATTGTGCCCAAGGCTCTATGCTAAGTCCTCCTGAAGAAATGATAAATCCCTTTCACATGCAAACAGAGCAATATGGATTATTGGCAATATTGTGGACAGACTGCATCTATCTGGGGGGAGCACTCAGCTGGGGGCACACTGTCCAAAGATTTGGGAGCAATCCTGATCTGGGTAATGCTGTGCAGTGTATAAGTCTAAGTGGAAAAGTGTGAGCAGAACATTCTAGAAGCAAGTCTCGGGTTCCTGGGCTGATGAGTAAATGCCGTTTCTAGAGTTTCCGAGGAGGAGGAGGGGGAAGGGATGCAGCTTTCATCTCAGCCCTCATGCCAGCTCTGTGTTCCTTCTTTGCTTTCCTTCCAATCCTTTGCGGGTTTCACCCCTGTGGAGACAAATCTTTCTTCTTCATGTTCTGTTCTGCAAACAGTTCAGCCTGGCTGGCCATCTCCACTCCTGTGAAGCCCAAGAGCATAAACAGCCCTACTCTGTCTCACAACATCTCAGGATCGGACGGCTACATCCTGCAGCTTCCTCTCAGATTCCTGCCCCAGCATTTCCCACACGAGGAGCCCCACGGGCTCCATCCATCATTTCACGGCAACCTGTGCTCTGGAGCTTCTCCCCGGCACACTGCAGGTGCACAGGACAGCTCAGCAGAGACACTGGCTCATCACTGAGAAAACTATCTTCCCCCGAGCCTTGTCCAGCCTGAAGATTTATTCCCTTCCCAGCTCCAGCATGGAGATCATTAAGTAGTTTCCATGCCTCTCTGCTTTCCACCGTAAACCATTTTCATGGATTCTGTTCACAGCGGCATTGTGGACGCCCTGCTTCTCTCCATCCCCTCCTTTCCTCTCCAGTGGAATTCCATGTAATACCATCGAGGTGTGCTTCCTTATTTATTTTTAATAGCTTTTCATTTTAAGTCATCCCCATCCCACACCAACACATCTCAGAGGCTCCTCTCTGCAGCATGCCTGTGTATTTCACTTCCCGGGGGCGTTACTGTGTTTCCCTTGGCCACCGGGACTGTATGCATTATTCATTGACAGCACTTGTTCAACAAGAAAAACATCGGTATGTCTACAGCCTTGCATCAAAGTCTTTGAGGTATCTTAAGATTGGGACTCATATTCCTGACTCAGTAATCCCACTTCAAAGAATTTGTCTCGAGTGATCAGTGGTCCAACCAAACATATACAGGGCTACACAACACAGACTGTGTAAACTTGGGAGAAATCTGTAACAATTTTAGTGTCCAAAGATAATGTTCAGAATCCTTCTGCTAATGCCGTCTTTTCATGGATAACCATGAAATCTGGGTGTCAGTAGGTGAAGTTCCTTGGGATAGACAATGAAATACAAAGTACAAATTCAGAATCATAAATGTAGAAAAGCCATTAATAGGGGAAAAAAACACCAATAACTTTGGGGTGGTATTTGTAGTCATACTAGTCTTTTATTAATTACGGAAATACATTATTTCTTGGGTAATGTATTCAAATCACTTGAAACTCCTGTTGGCAGGTTACAAAGAGACAAGATATACTGCCCCTGGGGCACCGGGGTGGCTCAGTCAGTTAAGCATCTGCCTTCAGCTCAGGTCATGATCCCAGGGTCCTGGGATCGAGTGCCGCATCGGACTCCCTGCTCAGCAGGGAGTCTGCTTCTCTTTCCGCCCCTACCCCTTCTCATGCTCTCTCTCTCTCTCTGAGGAATAAATAAATAAAATCTTAAAAAAAAAAAGAAAAGTAACTTCCTATTTTTCCTGCAAACCTGTGAATATGAGTTAATTGAAAAATTGATCCATCTTTAAAGAAAATTCTGGGGGAAAAAGAGATGAGCTCAAAACTCATATCTAGAACAATGCTTTCCCCAAGCATCAACAGGTAACAGTCACCCAAAACTAGCTTTTCTCAGAAGCAAGAATTGTAGTTCTGTGCAAAGCTTTAGGCTTCCAGGACCTGATGGTAAATGAGGACATAACTTGTGTAAACAAACAAGCAAAGTATATGTTTGTGTATGTTCGTATATATTTTGTCAGATATATATTCAACATTTCTGTATATTTTATATATATTCAGCAAATGTCTAACTACATCAGAATGGATCCATAAGCAGTGCTTACGTTTGGAGACAAGGCTTGGATGTGGGGTGGGGGCACGAATTTCATGTTCATTATTTATCTTTCTGTATTCTTTGCATGTTCTCATTTTATTTTATTTTTTAAGATTTTACTTTTTATTTATTTATTTATTTGGCAGAGAGAGAGAGAGCCCAAGCAGGGGGAGTGGCAGGCAGAGGGAGAAGCAGACTCCCTGCTAAGCAGGGATCCTGACATGGGGCTTGATCCGGGATTCCGGGATCATGACTTGAGCCGAAGGCAGACACTTAACTGACTGAGCTACCCAGGCGCCCCTGCATTTTCTCATTTTATTTATTTATTTATTTTTAAAGATTTTATTTATTTATTTGACAGAGAGAGACAGCCAGCGAGAGAGGGAACACAAGCAGGGGGAGTGGGAGAGGAAGAAGCAGGCTCATAGCAGAGGAGCCTGATATGAGGCTTGATCCCATAAGGCCGGGATCACGCCCTGAGCCGAAGGCAGACTCTCAACCGCTGTGCCACCCAGGCGCCCCTGCATTTTCTCATTTTAATCATTCACTTCCTTTACTTTAAATGTGTGTGCCTTCAAGGGCTATTTGGAAGTGAGACAAAGGAACGTATCTTGCATTAGTGTCTCTGTGTGTGCCTTCTGTATCAAAAGGACCACTTGAATAATATAATTGAAGAAATCCTGTTCCCTTGTGATAAACTGGAAACTGGCTTGCTTTCAGTGATTTTTTGAGCTTATAGTTTAATGGCATCATATTAAGGATAAATTTCAGAAGGGTGTGGATGGCAGTGGCTGGTGTTAGCAGATTCATATTTGGCTGCCATATTTAATAGACAGTGGTATTCTTGGCCTTAACCTGACCACATAACTTAGTAGATTCCATACTGCAGTGCGAATCTGGATTTCAGATTTGAATTGTTCTCTGTAACTCTATTTCTCCATCTGTAGAATGAGGTAATCTCTATGATTGTTTCCAGCTCAAATATCCAAAGATTTTGGAAAGTACAAGTGCACCATCCATTCATTTTGTCCTTGTCAGGATGTTTTAACACTTATGCCGATCTCATAAAATGAGTTTGATAAAATTGAGTTTAGCCTTTGGAAAAGATTATCTTTGGTAGGTAGTTGACTGTGGGTTTAATCTCTTTAATTAATACAGATTAAACACTCTCAATTTTCCATTTTTCTCTGTCCATTTGGGTAGGCTGCGTTTCTCTAGGAGTCTGCTCATGCCATCTAAACTTCCATGTTTGCTAGTACAGATGTGTGCAAAGCCATCCTCTTGTCTTTTGAATGTTATTATATTCTAGTGGTGGACTTCTGTCATTCATGGTATTGACTGTATGTTTCTTCTCATGTGCACATGCCCCGTCTCTTCTCTCTATTCTAGGTTTCTTTTCTATGTCATTATTTCCTTTCTATTATATTGTTGCCTTTCTTTTGCTTCTGTTGTATTCGTTAACTGTGGGGGTTTTTTTTGTTTTTTTTTGTTTGTTTGTTTGTTTTGGTTTCTTTGAACGGATCTTTGGAAAATAGATCTTTAGCCTTTATCTTTTCTAATATACATGGTTATGGCTGCCACAGTCCCTCCAACCACATCTTAGCTGTATCACATGTTTAATTTTGGGCATTTTTACTGTTACTCAAACACTTCCTAATCACTACTGATTTCATCTTTGATACATGCATTATTACAAGTAAATTTCTTAATTTCTTATAAAGTGGGCATTGTCCAATGTTATTTTAACTGTGAATTTCTTGCTTACTACCACTATCATCATAGAATGTTCCTTGTGTTTCAAAAAGGATAGCTTGAAGTTATTTAGTGCAATATTCTGTTCCATGTAAATAATATTTAATTTTTTGATAATCTTTTTAAAAATCTCCTATGTCCTTGATCTATCAGTTACTAAAAATCTAAAACTATCACATTATCTTTATGATATTCTCTTTTAAATTATAAATAAATACTAAATATGTAATATATAAAATATAAGAAAACATATAATATAAAACCTACGTAATATGTATAACATAAAATACTATAAAATGTCCCTCTTTATTTTGACTTTTTTTTGCTTAAAGTTTATTTTCCATAATATTAAATAGCTACAGTAGCTTTCTTTTTTCTTTAAGATTTATTTATTTTTTTTTAGAGAGAGAGCCTGTGAGAGCTTGAGCAGGGGGAGGGGCAGAGGGAGAGAGAGAGAATCTCAAATAGACTCTTCAATGAGTGCAGAGCCTGATGCAGGGCGGGATCCCAATGTGCTGGATCCTGCGACCCTGAGATCACGACCTGAGCCGGAATCAAGTGTCAAACACTTAGCAGACTGAGCCAACCAGGCATCCTGCTATGGTATTTTTCTTTTGGTTGCAGTTTACGTCATATATCTTCTTTAACCCTTTTTCTTTCTCCCCCTTCAATAGTGTCTCTTATAATAAACGTATAATTGGAATTTGTTATAACTTTTTCCTATCTGCAAAGATTTGTCTTTGAGTATTGAATCCATTCATATTTAAAGCAATTTCTGATATATTTGGGTTTTACTCTATGATCTTATAATTTGTTTCAATATGCCCTGACTTTTTGATGTTCTTTTTAATCCATATTCCTATATTTGATTTTTTTTATAGATTGTGTATATTTTTAAATTATTTCCTTTGCTTTCTACTTACTTGATAGGTATATATTCCTTTACAATTTTTTGTGGTTTTCTTGAAGAATACAACTTATTACAGTATGTCTGTACACACACACATACAAAAACACACACGCATACACACACTGCAGGGACACCGCAAAGACCTTACAATGTATTAAAACTATTTACCTCCTCTTAAATCTATACTCTTGTTATCTTGCATATTAATCTTCTTGATTATAACCACATTATATATTATATAAATGCATATTACAGTTGACCCTTGAACAACATGGTTTGAACTGGGCGGGTTCATCTATAGGGAGATATTTTTGGATAAATACAGGACAGGACTGTAAATGTATTTTCTCTTCCTTATGATATTCTTAATCACTATTTCTCTTCCCCAGCTTACTTTATTATAAGAACATAGGACATAATACATTTAACAAACAAAATATGTATTAATTGACTGTTTATGTTATTGGTAAGACTTCTAGTCAACAGTAGATTATTAGTGGTTAAGTTTTGGAGGAGTAAAAAGCCATAGGTGAATTTGTGACTACACAGGGGTCAGCACCCAAACCCCCATGTTGTTCAAGGGTCAATTGCATGTATAAACATACAAATATTTGTGTCCATGAGTGATGTATATAACACATCAATGAGCATTAATTTACTCACAGACATAATACTTCATTATCAATGAATGTCTGTTTCAATCTGAGATCATTTCCTTCTGAATGAAAGTCATCTTTAGTTTTATTACTGAAGATCTGTTGGTGACCAATTTTGTTTGTCTAAAGTGTATTTATTTCTGGGGCGCCTGCATGACTCAATGGGTTAAGCATCTGACTCTTGGTTTCAGCTCAGGTCAGCATCTCAGGGTCGTGAGATTGAACCCCGTATAGGACTTCACACTGGGTGGGAGTCTGCTTGAGATTCTCTCTCTCTCCCTCTGCCCCTCCCTCCTACTCCTGCTCCCTCTCTGTCTCTCTTTCTCAATCTCTCTCTCTCTCTAAAAAAGGAAAATGTATTTATTCCCATTGTATCATTTATAGATGCATTGTCTTGGAGACTGATGCTTCTGTGTGATGTTTTCATTCTCCTACCAAATTTTTCTACGTCTTTCCCTTCTCTTCTAGTTTCCATTGATCCTGTGCAGAAGCCCATTTAAGTTCTCACTGGGGCTTTTTGGCCATTGACCTGGTTTTTTCTCTCTTCTTCAAGGTTGTCCTTTTAGTCTTTAATTTTCAACTTTTAGAAATCATATTTCTAGGGGCACCTGGGTGGCTCAGTCCGTTAAGCATCTGCTTTCAGCTCAGGTCTTGATCTCAGGGTCTCAATGGGGATTCTGCTTGTCCTTCTGCCCCTCCCCCCAGCTCATGCCCTCCTGCTTTCTATCTATCTGTCTATCATCTATCTATCTATCTATCATCTATCTATCTATCTATCTATCATCTATCATCTATATTTCTATCTCAAGTAAATAAAAAAAACTTTTAAAAAATCATATTTCTAAGTGTATTTTTTGGGATGTACCCTTCAATCTCTTGGTGCTTCTGAAATCTGGAGCTTGTCAACTTAAACATTTTTAGAACATTCAAAACCATTTTCTCTTCAACTAGCATTTCTGTCATTATTATTCTCCTTCCAGGATCCCACTTATATGTCATCATATTTCCTGCATCTGACAGATCTCACAACTTTTTTTCTGAGGGTTCCATGCCTTTGTCTCTTGATGCATTAGTCTGGATATTGTCTTCTGATTCATCTAGGTCACTAATTTTTTGGCCAACTATTAATAATGTGGCCAACATACCCGTTATCTGGCTCTCCATGGACATGTTTCATTGAGTGTAATTGCTCTGTTTTTCTGCCACGTAGTCTTGTCTTTTCAGATTTCTGATTGTTTCTATTGAGCGTTTGATATTGTATATGAATGTTCCATGGGTGATCTGAGGCTACTATGATGCCAACTTCCTCCAGGGTCTTTTGGGATGAAAGATGGACATAATCCAATCAGATATCAAGGTGATTCCCAGCTAAGCTTCAGTCCCTGGGCTGGTCTATTCCATGTTCATATTTACTCTCAGATACTAGCTGTGTGGAGCCCAACACAAAGCCTGGGACTAAGCAGGACCCTTCTGCCTTGTGGTCCCCGAACTCTGGCTCTTGTCTGCTTGTTTTCATGACAGCTCTGCTGGCTTCTTGGCATCTCACCGCACCGAAATCCACAGAGACCCCTCTGTCAAAAGAGCCCCAGAAAGGTATATTTAATCTTTGGCATACCTCTTCTCCCAGATTCCAGGTCACAGATTTTCAGTGCCTTAAAAGGTCTTGAATGCCTTTATGTTTTTCTTAATTTTATGTTACATGACCTGACTTTCGGGCTTCATCTCAGTGTTGGCATTTATCTGAATGCCCTTATCCAAAATGGGCATTAGCAAAATTCCACACAATTATCTTAAACCCTAATTTAGAAATGTGGCATCAAACATTAGCTTTCCTGGAGTACCTACAATTCATCTGTGTTAAAAGAGCTTCTCATATAATTTTACATCATTGTTGATTAAATACTGGCAGGAATAACAATTAAGATTGTGTGAAGTTAAAATTCCACTTAAAATTATCTTATAGAGATCAAAATTATATTAAAATACAGCTGACAAGAAATGTAAATAGCTCAAGAAGGGAAGAAGTCATAATGAATTGCATCTAAATATTTGATATGCCTTCCCCCCAGGGTAAATTGTACATCTTTACATCTCTAGTGGCCAAGATAACAGGATTACAGTATGTTTCTATATGCTTTTTTGGGATGGTACAGTAGTAATTTTTCTGATAGGGAAAGAATAGAACATCATACATCATGTCAACTGGGATGGATTGAGGAATTTATTACATGAGACAATGGATAAGAAAGCATTATTAATTTTAAACATCTTGAATTTTTCATGTGTCATCATGAAGTTTTCAAATAAATGCACAATTCCATGGAATCATTTTAGCTCAGCATTTTGGACCAGGAGGCTGACAGCCCTAAGGTTGATGCAGAGAGAAAGGGAACCGGCCTCTGACCCAGCACAGTTCAGCTTAATTCTCTCAGTAATCCTCTAAGGAATTACTCTTTCCTGATTATTTGGATATAAGGACCCCAGGGCTCAGAGAGTTTGTGCGAGTTGACCAAGGTACCCCAGGTAAATATCATAGAATTGCAACTATCATGTCTACCTCCCTGGGACCTAGCCCAATGTCTCATTAGTTCCAGCTTTTTCCCACCACGTTCCCCAGGGTGGTGGCAGTCCCTCACCCCTGCCCTCTAGTATTTGGGGCGTGCCTGTAGAACACCCAGGCAGCCCACAGTGCCTGTGTGGGTTCTGTTGTATGGCTGTGGTCCTCTGCAATCCTCCATGATGAAAACTTACCACAAATGATTAACGCCACTGTATCACAGCGCCTCGTTTTCAAACTCTGGCTTATCTCTCTTAGAATTAAGGAGTCTGATTGCATATGGAAGAATGTAAACCAATGGGCCGGATCATTCCTCACTCGGAACAGGGATACATTCCCTGAGGGAAGGATATGTTTCCCCACACAGTTTTCCTACTACCCTGTATTTATGTTGGGGAACTCCTCTCCTTCTGTCTGCATACTCTCTCTTACCTAAAAAGAGGACATTCTTTTCAGCTATCACGTGTTTCTGTAACTTCACAAAGGATCATGAATCCTTCCTCTTAGTGCATCTAGGGTGTTCGTATTGGACATCCAAACCTCTGTATCATGTTTAATGTTTGCGGGCTGCTGATGGGAGAATGGTCTAAATCACAAATATTTGCTGAGTATTTAAGGCTGTGTTGGGTTTATTTTGTTGAGATGACTGCAGGTTCCTCTCCAGAGTGGCAGGCAGCCCCTGGGGGCCCCGTGGTATCATATGCTAAGATAGCGCTGTCCCACCAAAGTTCCAATCCACCCTATCTTCCCTGCAAGTAAACCATGCCCGACTAATGAGTAATATTTAGTATTCGATAAATAAGCCCACAATCGCAACCACGCCAGAATCAGTCCAATGTGAAACTGATATTTGTACCGACACGCAGAAAGGTTCATTCTTCACAAAGGCGGAACATGGCTGCGGAATGTATTCAGCAAACCAGTGGAATCACTCAGCAGAGCCTGGGAGAAAAGGTCAAGACGATAAAATAAATTTGAGGAGAATATGGAAGTACTCATCAAGTCGCACTTGGGATGTCTTGTTGACCTTTATGTGCAAGGCAGCATTGTTTCTAACATTTCAAAGCAATGCTATTTTTTTAATTTTACATTCATAAAAAAAGCAGAAGTGTGGCCTGCCATGCCCAGTGTCTGGTGTAAGGTGGAGAAATTTGGACTTTAACCTGACTACTGCCAATTCCTGTATCCTCCTCGGCTTTCTTTAATGAGAGACTGTAGACTCTGGGAAACAAACTGAGGGCTTTAGAGGCGAGGGGGGTGGGGGATTTGGATAGGCCAGTGATAAGTAATAAGGAGGGCACGTATTGCATGGTGCGCTGGGTGTTATACGCAAGTAATGAATCATGGAACATTACAACAAAAACTAGGGATGTACTGTATGGTGACTAATATAATATAATAAAAAATATTATTATTAAAAAAAAAGAAACAGTCCTCGTGTGTTGCATCAGGTGGACGCCCCCTCTGTGGCCCTTTATACAGACACACGGTCACCCCTCTTACCAACTCTATGAAGTAGGGTTTATTGTCCACCATTCCCATTTTACAGACAAGAAAACCCAGGAAAGGAAAGCCAATTATAGATAAACTTTATGGATCGTCAGACATAATTAAATGATCGTCAATTGAACTGTAAAGAGATGTTTTAGAAATTACAATAGATCCAGGGCACCTGGGTGGCTGAGTGAGTTAAGTGTCTGAGTCTTGGTTTCGGCTCAGGTCATGATTTCAGGGTTGTGAGATCGAGCCCCGCCTCAGACTCCATACTCAGTGCGGAGTCTGCTTGGGATTCTCTCTCCCTCTGCCCCTAACCCCCACTTCTCTCTAAAATAAAGAATTATAGTAGACCCTTAGCAGAGAATTATAGTAGACCCTTAGAAGGAGAGGACCTATGAGCTTGATTACAGGTCTCAGATTTCGGTTCCCTTCCTCCCACTCACACAAGCAAAGCAGAGCAACCGTCTCAGCTCCCATGTGCACGTGAGTCTGTACTCGACCCCTTTCCATCAACTTACCTTGTAAGATCCGTCCTCATCCCTGCTTCTGGCAGAATCCACTCCCTCCACCATGTGGCATTCCATTGACAGAAGATTCCATAGCCATACTGCTGTCAACATATTCTCATATCTTCGGTTGCCTTCATTTTATTATTATTATTATTATTATTATTAGTTTGCTTTCATAAATGCTGTTGCTATTATATGTTCGTGCAGGGGTGAATATGCAAGTGCTCCTGGAGGGTGATGCCCAGTGTTGCATCCTTGGCTGTTAAAATGCAACGAAGGATCCCAAAAGGACTTCTAAAGGGATTGCAACCAATTTCTCTCCCATGAGCACTGTATGTGAGTTCCTCTTGCTTTACACATTGCCAACATCTAAAGTAATTAATTAATAAAAGTAATTTTTATTAATTTCTCCCAGACATGTGTGCGCATGCATGTGCGTGCATACGTGTGCATGTAATGCTGTCCCAGGGTTTTAATTTGCAATTGCAAGAGAATTGTAAATGCAAACTAAATTTTTAATTAAGGGCGAGAAGAGTTGTTTCCTATGTTATTTACTGTGGCAGCTTTGACTATAACCAGCTGTGTGTCCATGCTTCGATGGTTCCCAAACAGCAAGAGCCATGGAAGAAAGCTGGAAGGCGGGAGCAGAGTAGTACGGAGACACAGCCATCCAGCGCCACTCTTTGTCATCTGTGGTCAGAGGAAGCATGAGATACTGTCAAGAACATCACACATTGTAAAAAAATTGAGAGTGAAAGGTGAAGCATCACTTTGTTCTCCTGGATGAAAATTCTCCGGAATATAAATCACAGCTGGAGGCTGAACAGGAGAGGTAACGGTATTTACCACAAATAAAAAAGGGGAAACACGATGTGTTTTAGATTTCATTTAGCATCTAGATTGATTATTCTGTAACTTGAGTTGTAGCAAATTTCTTAATAACTCCATTGGGGTAGTTGATGAATGGCATAGAGGCAATACATAGAAAGATTAACCGGGGATGAAAATGTTCACAGTTATGATTACATGACAGAAAGTAGGTAACAAACAGGATGTACCAAATGACCCCAATTCTGTGAAAAGATACCCACATGAATGAAAACACATTAAGGGATTTCTAGAAGTAAACATCACATTTTTGAAAGATAGATGCCATTTCTGAATTGTGGAATTATGTATGATTTTTGTTTGCGTGTTTATGTTTTTATGGCTTTACAGTTTCCCGGGTTGGGCATGTGTAACTCTGTAATAAGATAAATTGCCTAAAAAAGCCCATGAATGACTGAGTCCAGCAAAGGAGCTTGCCAGCAGCCAAATTCCCTCTCACTCCCAGACCGCATTGAGGGTGTCAGGGAGAGTTTTAGGGTGGGGTAAAAATATGCAGGAAAAAAACACTTGCAGGTATGTAGGGCTGTGTGTGTGTGTGTGTGCGCGCGCGCGTGCACATGTGCAAAAATGCTAATGACCCTTGAAGGAAGTGAGTTTGGGGGTAATTGGTATTTTGCACTATGTTTTTTCTGTTTTAATAGTTCCCTTCCACCAATTTGATCATCTGTTAATGCACACGTGCTAGCATACTTTTTTGTTGTTGTTAATATTTACACAATCTTGGAAATTTCCTGGGCAAGTTGGTCTTAGGAGCATTTCAAAAACCTTCAATACCAACCATAGCCAATGCATCCATCAGAGGGCAACACGAGCCAATCATTAAAATCACCAGAATTGTTTAATCAGGTACGGAAGAATCTGGTTAACTTATAGATTAAAAAGGGCAAGGAGCTTTCTGATAGTCAAGCAGGTAAGTTTCATGCTTGAAGGTTATAATAAATTAAAAATGTATTACATGTATAGCAGACAAAAAGACAAATATACAAGATTCTTCACTATATGATTGATTGATTGATTGATTGATTGATTGATTTAACAAATCATGAATATTTAGTATGTGCCAGACACAATTCTAGGCTTTGAAGATACAGCAAAGAACCCAATAAGTGAAACTCCTGCCTTCTGAGAATTGCATTTCAGTAAGTACAGGTAAACAACAAAATAAATAGGTAAATTACACAGTGTAACAGAGGTGATAAACGCTGTAGAGAAATATAGACCCTAGAAAGACAAACGTGAAAGGGGCAAGGGGTTGCAATTTTAAGCAGAGTAATCAGGAAAGGCTTTACGGAGAAAGTTGCATTTGAGCAAATACTTGAGGGAGGAAAAGAATGATCCAGGTGGATCCTTGGAATAGAGCAGTGAAGGTAGTGGGAAGAGCATGTGCAAAGGCCCTGAGGAAGGAAGGAACATAGCCGACATATGGCTAGGAGGTAAGGGGAATTTGTAGCAGTAGGCTATGGAGAATTCTGTAGGTTCTTATAGACCATTGGTAAGACTTTGGATCTTGAATCATACGAGAAGACATTTTGAATGGTGTTTCACACAGCTGAGAAGAAAAACGCAAAACAAGTTATAGTATTATGAGCTCCATATTTTGCTAAAATTATACACAAATTGTTGGGATTTTTTATCTTCCCAATGGGGCGTCTGGGGCTTTGAGACCTCATCTTTATGTCACTCCATCTTCTTAGCGGCCAACTTCTGTGTCCACATAACCACTACAAAAAAAAAAAAAATGTCAGTCTTCAAAGATTCTTGGCATGTGCAAGTGCAGTAACTTTCATTTCTAAATTATTTCAGCATCCCTTTATTAGGTCACAACCTATTTATTTTCACACACTGCCCTGAACCAACCCAGCTCTAATGATTTAACTCTCATTATGGTGTGTTTGTATGTTAAACACAGGGATGCAATGGAGCTCCGACCTGGCATGGTCTCTGAAGAAGGTGAAGATGAGACCGTCTACACAGCGAACAGAAAGGAGGCAAGCAGACTGTGTGTGTTGGTATGCAGGGTAGAGAGCTTCGCTGGCACAGAGTGGAAAGGAAGGCAGTGAGCTGAACTTTGGGGTCACACATCCATCCTCCAGCGGCCATGGAAATATGAAAAGATGGATGTCTGTGGATCCCTGATTTTCAAGAGATTCAGACTTGTTTTGAAAATAGGGAAAGTCACTGTGGGGGAGTTGCTGGAGAACCAGGACAATGTTGACTTCCTCACAGGTGGGGAAGAGAGAGGGGGAGAAGACAGAAGTTTCCCTTGGGAGGACTGGAAGAACAGCACTCAGGAGGGAGAAACACAAATGTCAAGTTTCAGAAGTTTCTTGAAAGGATCAGCAACCAGCTTTGATAAAGCCTGTGAAGCCCTTAGCACAGTGCCTGGCTCATTCTAAGAGTTCTATCGATGTAAACTGGTCCTGTGCAAGGGTTGAGGAGTGCTAACAGCCCCCCTCCGAAGAGCAAAGACTCAGAATTTGGTTTGGTATCAGCTCCACCACGTACTAGATGATAACCTCTTCGAGACTGTTTTCCCGCCAGCAAAACTGAGACCGTCACAGCCTTCACTCTTTGGGAATGAATACACCCTACGAAGTAATGCGTAGAAAATAATTGCGCAAAGCAGGATGCATGCCGTGTATATGTAATAACTGTTAGCTATTAGTATCTGTCTAATCAATATCAGCCAAACGTGAAAGAAGCCAACTCTCAGACCTCTGATCCCGATCTTTGATGATCTGGAACAAACGCGTGTGCCGTGAAAGGAATGTGGAAGAAAGCAAAGGTAGTCCCGTCTCAACAGTAACACTGACTTAGGGAAAGCAGTGTCTACACAAACTAGGTACCAATATGATATTTAGAGAGTAAGATATGTCCCCGGTTTTGAACACTTTAATGAAAGCATTATCGCATGTCAGCAGTGCTGGATTCTTCTCAAAAGTGCAATGGGATCGCTACCACGGAAGAGCAGTTGCGAGCTACGAAACCAGTGTATCATGCATCCTGGAATGACATCAGCTATCCAGTTGGATGACCTTCCTCTCTCCCCTTGTAACTCTTTTAGGAAGAGAAATCGGAGTCTTACTAGCTTTGCAGGAAAGGATATGTGTTGGGCGCCTGGGGGGGTCTGTCTGTTGAGCATCCAAATCTTGATCTCAGGCTTGTGAGTTCAAGCCCTGCATTGGGCTCCACCCCGGAAATGGTGGAGCTTACTTAAAAAAAGGGGTGGGGGGAACCTTGGTGGCTCTGTCGGTTAAGTGTCTGCCTTTAGCTCAGGTCATGATCCCAGGGTCTTGGGATGGAGTCCTGCATCAGGTTCCCTGCTCAGTGGGAAATCTGCTTCTTCCTCTACCCCTCCCTTCTGCTTGTGCTTGCTCTCTCTCTCTCTCAAATAAATAAAATATTTTTTTAAAAAGGAGGGGTAAGTGTAGGACAAACACTGAGGGCAAGAGACCCTTCTAGTTCACTAGCCCTCCACGGCCAAGATCTGCCAGGTGTGGATCAATACTGTGGCCCACGATCTGCCCCGGGAAAGGAAGGTGCTATAGCTTTCTCTCTTAATTAGCTCCTTCAACTCCATTCATTTTTCATTCATTCATTCATTCATTCATTCAGCAGGTATATTGAGCAGGCTACCTGGCATATAAAACACGGCTCTCCATTTACAGTTTTGCAGCCTTGGTGGGTTGATTACAATATGAAAGTAGAACTGGATGAGGGGAGGCTTTATGGTGGGCAAGAACTCTGAATTCAGTGCTCGCAGCAAGATGTTAGCATCAGTGAGTGGCAGGAGAATTTCAGACCACGACACTGAAGCAATAACTCAGAGGCTTAGCGAAAGAATGGTCAGTGCTCTTGCTTGGTTTCTCATCCCAGGAGCAGTGCGGAGGGTGGCCGGAGGTAAGGATGTGCATCTCAGCTGGAACTGAACGCCCAGGACCAAGAAATCATAATTGTTAACAATCCTGGTTTCTAATAATCAGGTGCTATTTTGATGGAATATTTTACAGGCGGGTGTAGAAATGTCTAATTGCTTCTATGTTATACTATTCCTTTCTGGGAGTTGCTTAACAGAAAGAACATTCCAAGGGAGCTGACAGGACTATTTATAAGAGGAATTCTAAGCCAGAATTATAACACTGATGCCTATCGAAGTAGGCGGAACAATATTGATTGCTTCTTTTTTTCTCTCTGCTGATATTAGCCTTACTTAGCATGGGCACAATCTGCGGGAGCAACTGCATTTCATCTTGCACTGCTCTTTATACCCACAGACTGGGACAGAGACTCTCAGACGAAACCTTGCGTAGGTCCCGTAGATGTCTGTTCTCTCGCAGGGAACACGCAGTTCCCTCGTCACGTCAGGAGAACGTGCAGTCTTTTGTAATAGCCAAAATGTATTTCTTGCTTTAGAAGAAATACCTGTCCTATCACCTGCTAGAAGCCCGCCCCGGGAAGGGGAGTAGGGGACTGGTTAGCGAAGGGGCCCCTTACCCTCTCCTGCCTTCTCATTCTGTGCTTCTGATTCTTTTCCAACAACGGTGCCAACCCTGTGTGCCACCCTCCTGCAAAGTTCTTAGCTTGATCGGTCCTTTGTGCTGACTGGACATCAGGGCTCTCTGAACCTGACAGGTATTTACACCTGGCTCTCTTTCTCCCGAGTGCTGACACGATCTCCCTCGTGGCTCCCTGGCCATGGGTGCCAGAAACCAACAATACACCTGTTGTTATGTATTATTTTGGTGCATAAATCCACCTCCATCTAATTTATAAAGAGAGCATAGACAATCTTTTCTTTCTTACGATCTTGGGGGGAATGTTCAGTTTTCATTAAGTATCACGCCGGCTGTAAGAGTCTCTTAAGTGCCCTTTACGCTGGAAAGGAGGAAACTGCTCCTGCTACTGTTTCACTGAGAAATTTTTCAAGAATAGGTGGTGGATTTTGCCAAATTTTTTCCACTCCTCTTGAGATGTCTATATGTTTTTTTTTCTTTTTTTAGGTGTTTCTATAGTACATTACAGTGATTGCTTCTTTATTGTGTTTAAATTCATATTATGTGCGATTAGCAATTACAAAGTGCCCGATTCGCTGGCGTTTAGCTCATGGACCCTGTTGTAACCCACCACTTCTCTTCACGTCCCTATGATTCATCACCCTGGAGAATACCCATGCCTCCAAGTAATTACTCCCCGTTCCTTCCTCCCCCCCCATCCCCTGGCAACCAGTAATTAGCTTCCTGTCTCCATGGATTTGCCGATTCTAGATATACCATATAAAAGGATTCATATTATGTGACATTTTGTGCTGGATTCTTCCAACTGGCATACCATTCAATAGTCAAGATAATATTATTCAGTAATATGTCAGAGTCATCCAAGTTGGAGCATGGATCAGTACCTCATTTTTTATAGCTGAATAATATTCTATGGCATATATCTTCCACAATTTGCTTGTCCATGCTTCCATTGGTGGACATTGGATTGTTTCCACCTTTTGGCTCTTGGGAATAATGCTGCAGTGAGCATTTGTGTGCAAGTTTCTATGTGGACATTAAAACTTGACATGTGTTCTTATCTCTGGTGGGTACATATCTAGAAGTGGCATTGCTGTGTTATATAGGAGTTCTGTGTTTTTAGAGTCACAGCCAGACTCTCTCCCTCTTGCATCCTGTTAATGTGCTCACAAGCAGTGTATGAAGACTCCCATTTCTCCACATCCTGGCCAATGCTTGTTAATTCCATTATTTTTTTTTTATAATAATTTTTTATTATATTATGTTAGTCACCATACAGTACATCCCTAATTTTTGATGTAGTGTTCCATGATTCATTAGTTGCATATAACACCCAGTGCTCCATGCAATACGTGCCCTCCACACTATACATCACAGGCCTATCCCATTTCCCCACCCCTCTCCCTTCTGAAGCCCTCAGTTTGTTTCCCAGAGTCCATAGTCTCTCATGGTTCATTCCCCCTTCTGTTTACCCTCCTTTCTTCTTCCCTTTCTTCTCCTACTGATCTTCCTACTTCTTAAGTTCCATAAATGAGTGAAACCATATGATAATTGTCTTTCTCTGCTTGACTTACTTCTCTTAGCATTATCTCCTCCAGTCCTGTCCATGTTGCAGCAAATGTTGTGAAATCGTTCTTTTTGATGGCTGAGTAATATTCCATTGTATATATGGACCACAGCTTCTTAATCCAGTCATCTGTTGATTATCTCCTCCAGTCCTGTCCATGTTGCAGCAAATGTTGTGAAATCGTTCTTTTTGATGGCTGAGTAATATTCCATTGTATATATGGACCACAGCTTCTTAATCCAGTCATCTGTTGAAGGGCATCTTGGCTCCTTCCACACTTTAGCTATTGTGGACAATGCTGCTATGAACATTGGGGCGCATATGGCCCTTCTCTTCACTATTCCCACCAACAGTGTAAGAGGGATCCCCTTTCTCCACATCCTCTCCAACATTTGTTGTTTCCTGCCTTGTCAATTTTTTGCCATTCTAACTGGCTAAGGTGATATCTCAAGGTCGTTTTGATTTGAGTTTCCCTGTTGGCTAATGATTTTGAACATTTTTTCATGTGTCTGTTAGCCATTTGTATGTCTTCCTTGGAAAAGTGTGTGTTCATATCTTCTGCCCATTTTTTGATTTGATTATTTGTTTCCCATGTATTGAGTTTGTAGTTCTTTGTATATCTTGGATACTAATCTTTTATCTGTAGCGTCATCTGCAAATAACTTCTCGCATTCCGTGGGCTGCCTCTTAGTTTCATTGACTGTTTCCTTGGCTGTGCAGAAGCTTTTTATCTTGATGAAGTCCCACAAGTTCATTTTTTCTTTTGTTTCTCTTGCCTTTGGAGATGTGTCATGAAAAATTTGCTGTGGCCGATGTCAAAGAGGTTGCAGCCTATGTTCTCCTCAAGGATTTTGATGGATTCCTGTCTCACATTGAGGTCTTTCATCCACTTGGAGTTTATCTTTGTGTATGGTGTGAGAGAGTGGTCAAGTTTCATTCTTTGCATATAGCGGTCCAATTTTCCCAGCACCATTTATTGAAGAGACTGCCTTTTTTCCACTGGATGTTTTTTCCTGCTTTGTCAAAGATTAGTTGCCCAAAAAGCCGAGGGTCCATTTCTGGGTTCTCCATTCTGTTCCATTGGTCTATGTGTCTGTTTTTGTGCCAGTACCATGCTGTCTTTGTAATTCCATTTTTAAAAAAAATTCTAACCATCCTAGTGTGTGTCAAGTGGCATCGCCTTGTGATTGCAGTTTGCATTTCCTTAATGACCAGTGACGGTGAACCTTCTCCATGGGCTTGTTGGTATTTGTATGCTGTTTGCGGACAGATCCATTCAAGGTCATTGTCATTTTTAAAACTGGATTGTTTGTCATTTCATTGAGTCGTAAGAGTTATCCAATGTTCTGGGTACCACACTCTTATCTGACACATGACTTGCAAATATTTTCTTCCATTAGGTAGGTTGTCTTTTGACTTTCTTGGTAATATTCTTTGATGCACAGAAGTTTTGAATTTTAATGAAATCTATCCTAAACTATGAAGCTTATCTACAATTTTTTTCTTTTGTTGCTTGTCATTTTGGTGTCAAATCTGAGAATCCATTAATCAATCAAGGTCATAAAGAATGATCCCTATGTTTTCCTCTGATAATTTTATAATTTTATCTCTTATTTGTAGGCCATTTTGAGTTCATCCAGGCTGTTCTGGAGATGAAATATGGTCATCACCATGCCTCACACACAGTAAAAGCTTAAAAAGCACTAGGTTTTATGTTATTATTAGGATGCAAAGTTCCAAATTCATACTTTACAAAGTGAGTGAATAAAAGCCCATAAATCTGAACAGATTTCTTCAAGATCACACACACACAAACCCTATTTTTACTTTTTGACTCCTGCTAGTACAGATGATGGAAAGTCCTGCCGGGGTGTCACTCTGCGCCCAACCTCGAAATCAAGTATCCTCTGTCCTGGCAAATAATTCCCCCGTGAGCAAACAAAAGGGCTCCTTAAGACCCTGGTGGTTCTTCGCAGGATGTGGTCAATGTTGCCCTGGAAATATGGATCCCAGGAGGGAGCCCCGCAGCCCAGGGCCCATCACTGTCCTGGTGCCTGCCCCCCACCTTTCTTTCAGATAGAGCTTCTCTGGAGGGTCAAGCAGGTTGGACATGAACAGTAAGAAAAAGACAAGCCCAAGGTGTGACATTATTGGAGGAGGTATGAGGGAGAAAGAATTAAAAATATGGCCTTGCAAAGTTTACAGAAACACACACGTATGCCAACAGATTTCTGGAGGCACCCCAAGGTCTTGGAAGAGACCCATGCCATTTTTTTTACGATTTTTAAAAATTTATTTATTGAGACACACACACACACACACACACACAGAGCACAAGCAAGGGAAGGGGCAGAGGGGGAGGAAGAAGCAGACTCCCCACTAAGCAGGAAGCCCAACGCAGTACTCGATCCCAGGACCCCAAGAGCATGAGCAGACGCTTAGCCGACTGAGCCACCCACCTGCCTGGACACCTGTGCCATTGAAGACACCTGCATCGATCCCCGCCTAGACCTCATCTCTTGGACTCTCACGAACACTTTGGGATTGTTCCTTCTCTGGCGCCTGGCTGTCTACATTCACGTGTTCTCTCATTCCACCCGGAGGCACTGACCGTCCTTCCAGCAGTCAGTTGTAAACTGCGCCACTGCTCACAGTTTTAGCGGTTGAGCTCCTTAACTCAAGGAATTAAGACACAGAGGAAGCTTAGCAAGGCTATTGATTCGCTTTGAAAATACTGAGCAGACCTCAGGTACATTCAACTGTGTCGGATGCCAGACACACATGGCTACGCAAGAAAAATAAGGTTTTTGTCCTCTTGCAATGTCCAATCTGCGAAGTGGAAAATACGTCAATAATTAACTATACCTATTAATTAATGCTGTGAAATAAAAGAAGGCAGGACCTTGTTTAAAGAAGGTGGTCAGAGATACAGAGGTAATATTTGTGGATTCCCCACTACAATTCCGGTGAGCTAAATACATTTAAATATCATTCTACCCAAAGCATTAGTGATCGCTAGCTCTGTTTTATAGAAGAAACAGGCTGATGTATTTTGTCCCAAGCTAAAAAAAAAAAAAAAAAGCTACTGAGTGTTAGGACCGCAGAGGGAAAGGACTTGACCCGAATCATATGGGTCACTTGGAAATGTGATGGGGGTGTGGGGGGTGGCTGCCTGTTTTGCTCATGGCCTCGGTCAGAGTACTTGGCCGTTGAGGCAGCGAGGCCACCCTGCCCGTTCAGAAACAACTCCATGGCTCCCCAGTGAGAGGTGAAAGATGTGAGTGATTGGATGATGGATTTCTCTCCTCTGTCCTGTTTCTCAGCGGCCTGATGAGTACAATTCTTGGGACACAGAGAGCGACACCCGGTTTTAACAGAATGGGCACGAAGCCCAGTGCAAAGGCTGTGAGCTCATCAAACACACAAGGGCAAACCGCAGGGTCAGGAGTTCTCTGGGGAAACTCGAAGTCATTATTCTATGCCATTTTTTCACCAGAAGACATAAGGTTGCTACCTTTTAAAAGCTGGCATCAGATACCAACTCACCAATTCATAGGTTCCCAGTGTGTCACCCCTAACCGCCGTCAAGCCCCACGCCCTAGGTCTCAAACACTCAGACTGAGTTCCAACTAACGGATAGTAAACTCTGAGTCCTAACACACGTGTGGCCCCAAGATTTGGGTGAGGGAACCTCAATCTGAATCAAAGGCTCTGGAAGACGCACGCTGCTCCTGAAGTGCCAAAATTTCAGGATTTTAAACGTCCCCAGTGATGGTTACAGAGGGAAAGGCAGAGCATATCAAAATATAACATTATTATTGTCTGAAGTTTCTCCCGTGAGGATGCCTTGTGAAATGTTCCTTCTGCTTTTAGAAATTAAAATAATGATTCCAGGCACAAAAAAAAAGTCTATTTTTTTTTTAACTATATGGGTGTAGGAGGCAAAAAATATCCCCCTTCCCTGACAATGGCTGTGTCCCAATCCTTGGATCTTGTGAATGGGTTACCATACATGGAAATGGAACTATGGAGAAATGATCAGAGATGTCTTGTCTCTGGTTTTGAAGATGGAGAAATGGAACCAGGAGCCAAAGAACACCAACAGCCTCTAGAAGAGAGAAAATACAATGGAAGGGACTCCTCCCGTCTACCCCACCCCAGGCTCCAGAACAGAGCCCAGCCCTGCTCCCACCTTGGCGATAGCCCCCAGGACACACCTTGGACTTCTGAACTATGGAATCACAAGATAATAAATTTGAATTGCTTTAATCACTAAGGCCATGGTCATTTCTCAGAGCAGTAATAGGAAACGAACACCACGATGGCATTTCTCTTTTGTGACTAACCACAACCTCGTTTCTCTGTAATTTCCTTGTAACTGTGGGTTTGTTTGTTTTTTTAAAAAAAGATAAGTCCTTTACATCAAAAACTTGGGATGTACTGTATGGTGACTAACATAACAAAATAAAAAATTTTTATTAAAAAATAACAAATTCAAGTAACATAAAAAATAAATGTTTAATATCATCAAAAAAATAAAAATAAAAAATAAAAAAAGATAAGTCCATTAATAAAAAATTTCCATTAAGAGCCTTTGTTCTATGTCAGAGGTTCACATCTCACTAATATCTGTGCAAGAACATACCGACTGCAAGCAGAGATGGTGTGAGATAACCAGTTTGCTTGGGGGAGCCCGTGTCCCTGACCGAGGGGCAGAAAGCAAGAGGACGAGGAGCGATCTTTGGACGTGTGGTGAATTCTGGAAGGGCATCGCCGTGGGGTTTCTTCTGGGTAGTTTAGTAGGTGAAACTATGTGAGGACTGATAGCAAGATGCAAAAACAGCTTTGATGCCAAAAAAGAATAAATTTATGAATATTGGAGGTTTAGGGGATTGGGTTTGGAAATTAGCATATTCACACATAAATTTTCAGAGGTGATGTCAAATACACGAAGATGTTCAACCACATTAATAATATTTTAGTGAAACATTTTTTATTTGGAAAACTGACGTTTTAAATTAACGAGACCCAGGAGTTTGCGATGGTATATGAATGGGGGGATCTAATGTACTCCTGCTGTGAGTTATAAATTGATACCATTTCTCCGCAAAACAATCAAACCATATTTTAAAACCATCTCCAAACTAACAAGAAGCAAATCTTTATATAAAGGAGCATCACTTCCAGGAATGTGTCTCAAAGAAATAAACAAAACTCACAGAGATATATGAGTGTAGATATTCACTATAGTCATTTTTAATAGATTTTATTTTTTTAGATGTGTATGGTTTATGGAAGAATCGAGAAAATAGTGCAGAGTTCCCATACACGTCACCCTGTTCCTTCCACTGTTCCCATCTTAACTTAGTATTATACATTTTTTTTGCAATTAATGAAGCTCTTTGCAATTAATGAAATTTTTTTCAATTAAGGAAACTGAATTAATGAAAGTCCATACTTTACTGAGATTTTCCGAGTTTTTACCTAATGCCCATTTTCTGCCCTGGAACCCCATGTCAAAGCCCACACTACATTTGGTTGTCACATCTCCTCAGGGTCCTCTTGGCTGTAACATTTTCTCAGACTTTCCTTGTTTTGTGCTTTTCATTTCTTCTTCTAATGACCATGACTAGTTTTGAGGAGTAAAATATAGGGTGCCTGGGAGTCTCAGTTGGTGAAGCGTCTGACTTTGGCCCAGGTCATGATCTCAGGGGTCCTGGGATCAAGTCCCACATGGGGATCCCCGCTCAGTGGGGAGTCTGCTTCTCCCTCTCCCTTTGCCCCTCTCCCCTGCTTGTGCGCTCTCTCTGTCAAATAAATAAATAAAATCTTTTAAAAAATTGAGGAGTAAAATACGTCTGATCGTGTTCTCATGATGAGACTGGGTGAGGGGCTGTTGGGAAGAAGATCACAGGAGCAGAGGGTCATCTCCTTCATGGCATATTGGGTACGCGGTGTTAACGTGTAATTCAAGACTGTTGATGCGCTCTCAGTCACCTGGCACGGGCTCATTGGTCAGGTTTCTCCACTGAAGTTACTTTTTTCCCTGTTTTCCATCTGGCACGCTTGGAGGGAAGTCCCTCTGTGCAGTCTGCCCTCGGGAGGAGATAATTGTGCTCCCCTGCTTGAAGATCCAGGGTCTACAGGGGGATTTGGAATTCTTCTGCATGGAAGCGTCGTTTCTCCTCCTCCGTTTATGAATGTATTCACTCATCTGTTTACATCAGCATGGACTCAAATATGTTTATTTCATACTTTGAGTTATAATCCAAAACTATTTCATATATTTTGATGCCAAAATTGTTCCAGTTTTGGATGTTGAGAGCACTATCAGCGAGTTTCTGGGCCCGTTTGACATACTCCCAACAGTGTGAATGTGGGTACGTGTGCACACACGTGTGTGCAGTGTGAGTATGTGGGTGCGCCTGTGGGTGGGTGTGCACGTAAGTTTGCATGTGAATGTGTGTGCTTGTGTGCATATCAACGTGCGTGTGGTGTGTGTATGCATGTGTGGGGGTGTGGATGGTCTGTGTGCATGTGTGTGTGTGTGCATGCATTGGGTGTGAATGGTTGCGTGCATGTGCATGCATGTGAGTGTGGACGGTCTGTGTGCATGCGTGTATGTGTGCATGCATGTGGTGTGGTCAGTCTGTGTGCATGTGTGTGTGTGCATGCATTTGAAGACTCCCTTTCTTTCTAGCACTACAAGGTGCTCCAGGCTCATCTTGTATGTTTCCTTCACAAACCAGTCACTTCTCCAAGGACCCCTGATTCCTTTTATTGGTGAGTGATACTAAATCAAATTTGAGTCCTATGTGTCCTTCTTATTAAGGGGCTGTTTTTCCTTTTACACCCCCTCACCGGCCAGAGCAAAAAAATGCACGTTTATAAACCACACGTCTCTAAATGTCCATCTGTGCAACCATCTGTACCTAGAGGAAGGTACGCACACCTCCACACGGACTTTCCCTAACCTTAAACCATGACTACACAGGTCACTCTAGCTTCCTCCACTTGCTTCTCTGCAAACTCCTACCCCAGAAACAAGTGTCCTGGCTCTACCCTCGGCCATCCATTTACTGGATTGTTCCATTTAGGCACATGTGTGGCAGCTGGTCTCAGCACGGTTAACCCACACCCCCATGATAGTAATGCTATCGACTGAAGTACTACACGGACACGTGCTTCCTTCTGCCACTATCTCACAGACTCCATTAGCTGCCAATGTCACTCACATCTTACAGCACTCATCCCCAAAGCCCTCCCCTGAGACCCTTTCACACATCTGTAACTCAATTAGATCCACTTCTCCCTGCCTGCTTTCCTCCTTGGGTCCCCAACCTCCGACGTGTTTTTTTTTTTTTTTTTAATGTTCATCCATTAAGGTTCACTCTTTATGCCATAAAGTTCTGTGGTTTTTGTCAAATACCTATTATCTCTACATTTTCACATAGAATGGTTTTGCTTCCCACCAAATTCCCCTGACTTCCCCATTTTCATTCCTCCTCCTCCTCCTGGACCCTCGAAATCAGTAAACATTTTACTGCATCCACTGTTTTGCCTTTCCCAGGATATTCTATAACTGGAATCATCCCATGTGTATCTCTCTTACGCTTTCTTTTAACAGTTGTTTCCTCCATGGCTTTTTATGGCTTCATAGTTCATGTCTTCTTATTGCTGAATAATAATGCTCCACTGTATAAATGTACAAAGTTTGTTTACCCTTTCACCTACTGAAGTGCATCTTGGGAGCTTCTAGGTTTGGCAATCATAGCTAACTGCTGTAAACATTTGTACAGGTTTTTGTGTGAATACAAATTTTCAAATCAACTCATAAGGATCGAGTAGCCAATCAATTGGCTCCATACCCTCACCAGCATTGGGTGTTGTCCGTGTTTTGCCCTTTGGTAGTTCTAATAGAATACACAGGTATCCCGCTTACAATTCCTCGACAGCATGATGATGAGAATATTTACATATGCTAATCTGCCATATGTACATCTGCTTTGCTGAGGTCCCTGATGTTGCCCATTTTTTAAGTGGGTATTTTCCTCCTCATTGTTGAGTTTCCACAGTTCCTTGTGTATTTTGGAAACATGGCCTTTGCAGATACATATGTTGTAAATATTTTCTCCTGGTCTGTAGCCTGTGTTTTGATCTCTCAACAGTGTCTTGCAAAGAACAGGCTTTTTAAATTTTGATATAGTCTAGTTCATTATTGCTTTCCTTCATCTGCCATGCTTTGGGGATTGTATGTAAAAACTCATTGCCGAAACCAGGGTCACGTAGAATTTCTACTGCTTTTGTCCTAAAAGTTTTACAGTATTGCCTTTTTTTTTTTTTCTAATTTAAGTGTATGGCCATTCTAAGTTAACTTCTGTAAGGTATGAAGTCTGACTATAGATAGATAGTATTTCTTCATATGGACACCCAGTTTCCCCAGCACCAGTTGTTGAAAAGTCTATCGTTACACTATTGAATTACCTTGTTTCTTTATCAAAGATCAGTTGAAGATATTTGTGTGGGTGTATTTCTAGGTTCTCTCTGGATTCATTGGTTTATGTGTCTTTAGTTTCCACCAATACCAAGCTATCTTGATTACCGTAGCTTTATTCCAACTCTTGTCAGTCCTCCAACTGGGTTTTGGCTCAGTATTACGTTGGCTCTCTGGGGCCTTTCATCATAGAGATATTAGAGTTAATTTGTTGATACCTACATAATAGCTTGCTGAGATTTGGATGGGGCTGTGTTCAATATCTAGATAACGTTGAGAAGAATTGACATCTTATCAATAGGGAACTTTCCAATCTGTGAACACAGAACAACTCTCCATTTATTTAGATCTTCTTTGATTCCTTTCCTCAGAGTTTTAGGACTTCCCTTAGGTAAGTCCTGTGCGTATTCATCAAAATTATTTAAATTGTTTGTCTGTTGATTCGAGATTGTGCATGAGATCTAAGTCCGGCCTCTTGCTCTCTTCAGACTGCATTTTACCTTGTCTTTTAGTCTTGCAGTTTTCTGTTGAAACCCAGATGTGATGCATCAGGAAATAAGAAGATAAATAAAAAAATAAATAAGTAGATCTTTAATGTGAAGTTTACATTAATCTGACTGTGAGTGGAGCTGTGTTTAATGTTTGCGGAAGCTGTATGTGACAGAGGCATCCATTTCCTTGAGTATCCTTCTTGAGATCTCCCTGTTATCTCCGGGTTTCCTTAAAAATTCCTTCTGAAATAGGGTCTGAGCCTTGTGGCCCTCCCAGCCCTGACCAAGGTTATTCTACTGGAACCAGCTGAGGGGGTGGCAGGGCGTCGGGGTGGGGGCATTCTACTTCCTGATAATTAAACCTCAGTCTTTAGCACAGGTGTGTTCCTCAATGGTGATCAGAAATGCTTCTCACCTCTTTCGCCCACCTTAGGTGAGACAGAAAAGCTAGAGGGGGTGAGAGTTGGGAAATTTCGCTTCCCCCAGGTCAGACAAAGGCCAGGAGAAGTCCTCCCCCAAGAGTGTGGTTTTCCTTATGGAGAAAGCTCTGGAAATATTCAGAAGTGTTTACATATCCCCTCCACGGCCCTTCCACTGGAAATAGGAGGATTTTTCTTGGCTCTTCACCGTGAAAGCTTCTGGGGTCTCCAGAAGAAGAAGTAGGACAAGGGTGGGGCCGCTCAGAGACCTATAGTCTGCCTCTAGTGAGAGGTCAGAGACATCCTAAAATTTATGTGCTCCTGCCAATTCTGGGCTTCAGCATTTGCCTGCGAAGACCATCACGGATGTGGTTCTCCGCATTTGCCTGGCTTTCCACATTGTGGGATGATGGTTTGCCCTGGCACCTCACTTCTCCAATGGCTCAAGAGATGATTTTTAGTTTGTTCTCTTTTTTAAATTTTATTTATTTATTTATTTATAATAAATAAATGTTTGCAGAATAAACTTCTAAGCTCCTCACATGTGGGAGCTGAAACTGGATGTTCCCACGGTCCTATCTTAATAGCAACCATTAGAAAAAATCCAAAATAGAATTCACTGGAGCACTGGGGAGTCTTTAAATGGCATAGAACTCCCATGATCTACTTGGTAATCTGTCATTCAACTAATATTTATGTTCGGGCAAAAAAAAAAAAAAAACCCATAGGAATTAGCTAATCCCCCAAATCCTCAAAATGTGATTTGATTTCCAGTAGCCCATTGTGTTTGGAGGCCTGAATGTTCACCTGAAACTCCACAAAATGTAAATGGTAATAAGGAACACACTTAGCCCAATGTCTGTTACTCAGTTTAATATATGTTATCATTTTGTCTTCAGTTCTGTTCCTAAAGAAAGGCAAAATGGGGACACCTGGGTGGCTCAGTCGGTTAAGCATCTGCCTTCGGCTCAGGTCATGATTCCAGGGTCCTGGGATTGAGCCCCTCATCAGACTTCCTGCAGCAGGAAGTCTGCTTCTCCTTCTTCCCCTCCTCCTGCTCACGTTTTCTCTCTCAAATAAATAACATCTTTAAAAAATATGTAAATGAACTCTTGCCTCTTGCTTCCCGCTTTGCGAGGTTGGGGTGGGATGCTGCATTCACCTTCCTGCTTCCCAGCTGCTGTTAAGGTCTGCCAAGAGAAGGTGCTTGAAGGGACCGCTAGGCTGGGGGACAAGTGACAGGCTCCTTCCTGTCGTGTCCCCTTGTCATGCTGCAAGCTCACGGCAATACACCAGAGGGGTAGGGTTGCAGGCTCTGGGCTCAGAGATGAAGCACCAGCTTGACCAGGCCGCCAGCCTCAGAACACTGGGCTGCAGTCTGAGGCACCCCCACCCCCACACCATCCTGTAGATGCCACCTCCCTGATACCTGAGTGTCCACTCTCCACCTGCTCATGGTTAACACGTTCTACCATGTTAACAATTAATTTTTTAAAGATTTTATTAAAATTCCGTTCTGTGTGTGTGAGTAACTGGAAGGGTTTCTGCCTTTTGACTGATAGATCAATATATTGATAAACACATTTGATTGTACAAAATGAGTAAACATCTATACAATTGCAAGAATATCTGTAACAGAGACAAAGGATAGCTGGATGAGCTTATGTGTAACAGTGTCGAGAGTCCCAAGAAATCAGGTCACAAGGAAATAACCCACCTGTGTACCCCACGCTGTTACTATTGCCAAAAAGAACAATATTACAATACCAAAAAATACCTTTGGGGCGCCTGGGTGGCTCAGTTGGTGAAGCATCGGCCTTCGGCTCAGGTCATGATCTCAGAGTCCTGGGATCGAGTCCCACATCGGGCTCCCTGCTCAGCAGGAAGTCTGCTTCTCCCTCTGCCCTCTGCCGCTCCCCCTGCTTGTGCTCTCTCGCTCTCCCTGTCAAATAAATAAATAAAATCTTTTTAAAAAATACATTAAAGAATATTAAAAAAAATAGGGTACCTAGGTGGTTCAGTCAGTTGAGTGTTTGACCCTTGATTTTGGCTCAGGTCATGATTTCAGGGTCCTGGGATCGAGCCCCATGTGGGGCTCTGCACTCAGCAGGGAGTCTGACTCTCCCTCTCCCTCTGCCCCTCCCCTCACTCTTTCTTTCTAATAAATAAGTAAACCTTTAAAAAAAAGATAGAAACAAATGTTTGAACCCAGAAGGATTACAATGAAGTAGCAAAATTGTTGATAATGATAACTGTTGACGGCTTAGTGACGTACCTTCTAGCACAGCGCGTGGGCTGGTAAACCGAACTCTCTCTCTCAGACAAGCTGTGTGGCATAGATTTCAAGAGCCCAAGAAAGTGTTCAGAACCAGTAATATCACTCCTGGGAATATAGGATAACAGTGTTTTACCAAAAATTAAAAAAAAAAAAAAAAAGGAAAGCAAACCTATAAGAATAAAAATAATTGTTTTATATGGTGTGTGTTAATGAAAAATTGGGAATCAGGCAAATCTCCAGAACTAGGATACTATTTAATTATACAAAGGGAATTGTGGTTTATTGGCCTGATAGCATACGATGTAGCTGTTAATGATTTTAAAGACTATGTATTAACATGAGAAAATAATTTTATTAGTATAAAGTAACTGAAGGAGGACACCTGGGTGGCTCAGTTGGTTAAGCCACCCACTCGTGGACTCTTGGTTTCTGCTCAGGTTGTGATCTCAGGGTCCTGAGTTCAAGCTCCACCCCCCACCTCCCCCACACCGCCCCCCACTGACCTCCATGTTCAGCAGGGAGTCTGCTTATCCCTCTCCCTTTCCCCCTCCCCTGGTCACTCACTCTGTCTCTCTCAAATAAATAAATAAAATCTTCAAGAAAAAATAAAGCCACCAAAGGAGCGTACAAAATGGAACTTCGCTGTGATATAAATACACAGGAGAAAAAAGAGAGAAGAAAGTGAAAACAACACAGAAGGGATTATGAAGTGAATTTTGTCTTAAAAGCTGGAATTATGGGGCACCTGCAGGGCTCAGTCGGTAAGCGTCTACCTTCCGCTCAGATCATGATCCCAGGGTCCTGGGATTGAGTCCCGCATCGGGCTCCCTGCTCGGCGGGGAGCCTGCTTCTCCCTCTCCCTCTGAAGCTCCCCCTGCTTGTGCTCTCTCTCTCTCAAAATCTTTTTTTAAAAAAGCTGGAAGTATATTGTCTTTCATATTGATGTAATACATTAAATATGTCAGAACTTCAATATTTTTAAAGCTCTGTTTTCCTCAAGGGATGTTGCAAGTGCTAATGTCAGTGAGTGATACATTTTGAATTGGAAAGATTGCGTACAACCTTGACTGTTAGCCTCAATCTTGCAGAAACTACTGACCAAAGGGAGGATTTTTGTTTGTTGGAAAGAGGAGAGGAAATGCTCTGCCAAGAGTCACCGAAATAAATGGTGGCTTTCAGCACCTGTAATCACTGAGAAATTTAGCCCTGTTTATCAAATACATAACATTTTCAAAAGTCCAATGTAGCCCTGAAAAGATTAGTTCAATGTCAGTTTTATATAATCTCTAGTGTATCATTTGTTCCAGTGACTAAAGATGAACTTAAACATGGTATTTTTGGAAGATTCACTGAAAGAATCAGGCCATCAAATCATGGATGCTGTTTTGCGCTGCTGAGCGGGAATGCAAGGAACTAAATGCCGACAAGAAATTTGGCATAACTACGTAAGAGAACCAGAGAGATCTGCTTTCTGGATTCTGTTTATGCACTGACCCCACTGTGCTCCGGGTCTGGTTTCACTTGTGTCTCTATCTCCAGCTGTAAAATACATAGACCGTGAATGCAGATCTTGCAACAACAGTGGCTGTTCTGAATTGTATCTATTCGTGGAGTAACTGTTACTAACGAGGTGGCAATGTCCGGCACAATTCACCCGGGGCACTTCATATTAAAGATGAAATGGTGACATCGTTTATCCAAACTTTGCAGCTAAGGAACCCGAGATGTGGGGAGGGAGAGAAGACAGAAGGAAAGAAGACAGATCGCAAAAGATTACGCCAAAAAGAAATGTATCTGGGCATCGGATGCTACCGTAACATGCAATGGGTTCTGTCTCAAAGCAGCGGGAAAGCTTAGCGGTTGTCCTGAATCGTGTGACTGCTCAGACGACTTGCTTCTTCTCCTTGGGGACAGCGTGACTTTGGGGGCTTGGCCACCTGAATCGCTCTGCCCAGTGAAATAATGTGGGTAGTTACATGAAGCATGTGCAGACAGGAGCTCTAAGAGACATCGAGTGAGACAGGTCTTCACTCCCTGCTCTACGGGACAAGGAGGGTCCCGGATCAGGGCTGCGTGTTGGGTGAGGGTCCCAGAACAGAAATGCAGGAGGAGAGCTGCAGCTGACCAGCTTTACGTCCAACATAAGAGTGAAAACCTGACACAATCTTGACACTCATAGAGTCTTTATGCATCTCAAGATGTGCTGAACCATTAAAATGATTTTAAGAAAGACACACAAAGACATATTTATAGAGCATGATGAAACAAAATGAAACAAGAGATCAAATCTAAATCTCAAAGCACTGTTTTGTGAAATCATTATATTCGAAACTGGTTTGGAAAAACAACTAAAGGCGTAAGAACTACAGCACATTTTACTCTTTTTTTTTCCACATTATTTTTTAAGTGAATCAAGAAAAGGTATCTTACAGATTATAGCCTAAGCAGCCTGACATTTTCTAGTGGTAGTTGATTCTAGCTATTCACACACACAGACACACGCCCCGTATTTACAGAGCTTTGTTCGTTTTCTGCAGATGTAGCTAGTTAAGAATAAATTTCTGGTGTCTTCTGCACCTACTTGGTTACAAAGAGCACTTTGTAGGGAGTCAAATTCATCCAGAAATGTTGGAGAAGCTTCAGTGAACGAAAAGGATCACCAGAACTATAAATCAGAGAGACGCCCCATCTTTGCTTCCCCCACCCCCAGGTGGCCCCAGAAGGACACCACCCTGTACGTTGGGACAAGAGGACAGGCCGCTGTCCCGCTCAGGCTACTGCCACAGAGAAAGCCCTGGATGCTATTTGTTCAAAGCCTGTTTGAAACGTCTGTCTTGCAACCTCCCCATGCCGACCCCTCAAAATGTTTTCAGAATGTTTCCAGATCTTTGTCTTGGAATCATAACATTTTATTTATGTGAAAGAAACTCTATTAGAACCATTTGGACTGAAGCCAGAGTTAATCAAAGAGTCTGTCTAAATGATTTGCATTTCTACACACCACGCATGCATTTTAATGCATTTAAATAAGAGAATAATCTCCCGGGCTACTTTCTGAGTTTGACATAATGCATGGCAAACAGTTACTGCATTTAGAGGCACCCACGATAAAGCACACGGTTAAATGACAACATTTTTATGCACTGTGAGATCAATTTACTTGAAAACAGCTTTTTGTTTAATATTTAAAAGAACAGAAAGCCAAACATCTTTATATCATACCGGATCCCCCTCATGAGGCTGCGTGGCAGAAACTCCTCCCGGCTCCATTTCAGGAAAGCAGGGCTTCTAGAGAACTAGCTAGTTTGCTCACGGATATACGAGACTCCAGCAAGCGTGTACACCTCTCCCCTGATGTTGGGTATTTGGGCTCAGGAACAGACTCATAGTGACTTCTAGAAATGCTCCGTGACTCCAGGCTACGTTTTTGATGCACCGGCCACGCTCTTGTGATTCGATCTCCATCTGGATTCCTTCCACCTTTGCCTTGATTCCATATTGTCTCTATATTTTCTCTTAATTGCCTCGCGTGGAAGTAAAGGAATGTAGGATGCCTGATTTGCTTTCCTTAGAAAATAAACAGTAGCTTAGACAAGGTTTCTGGACTTGGTGACCCGGCCTGCGCTTGGGCAGGAACAGATCCAAAGCCCTTCCGAGTGTGAGCTCTGGAGAACACGGCCTGCAGCCCTCGGGGGGTTTGCTCCTGACTCCTGAGAGACCACCGGACACTGACTCCCCAGGGGTGGCCTGCCCAAAGTGCCAGGGGCAAAGTTCACCTCCGTGGCCCTGCTCGCTGGCTAACAAGCTTGGTCACCTACTTTCTTCTCGAATCTGTGACTGTTCAGAGAGCTCCAACAATTAACCTTTTCCTTTCTTAAAGAAGTGAGCAAAATCCTCTTCCAGAGAAAGTGATATGATTTGCTGACATCTCAGAAGGGCAATTTTCGTAATTAGACAACAATGCGCTTCCTTAGAACTAGCAAAGTCAACCATGGAAACAGGGGTGTGAATTGTCTACCCCCAGAGCTGCATCCCCCACCCTGCTCCCTGGACTCCCCACTGGTCCCCTGGGCTGGGCTGCGGGCAGCCCACAGGCCTCCTCCTGCCTCCACCAAGTCCCCATGCTTGTCTTGGGTCAGGAAACTTGGCTTTTTACGGCATAAAGCCAGGTCTCTGATGTGCACATTTAATTGCCTTTAATCGCGTCCCTTCAAGAGAGAGCAAAGCTGGAAGGCCTGCCATGCTGGCCTGTGGCCAGGACGTGCTTTGCCTTCTCCCATTCTTTGCCAAGCTCTGATATGCCAGCAGGTGAAATGTGGACACGGGATGCCTGCCCGTGCCCACCCTCCCCCTTACTCCTCAGACAAAGGTTTTGCTCCCCTAGCAAGACCAGTGAGACCTGAGTTCTGCAGACCTCAGCCCTGGGCAAAAACGTAGGGTCACCTGCCTCGTCATACCCAATTACAACAGCTCCGAGCCCCGTCTACTGCATCAGCACACGTGCTGTCTGTCCGTCGGGTCTCCGCCATCAACAAGTCTGAGAGTTGCTTCCCAGTGATGCTGCCCCAGAGCTCCCAGTGGGTGATTGACTTGCTCTGGGTCCATACCTGCAAACGTGCTAACACGGAGACCAAGCACTCGGGAGCTTTTATAGGAATTTCACAGACTAATACATTTCGTGGACATTGACTAATCAATCATTAAGGCTTATAGTATTTCGTTTTTTTTTTTTTTAACTATTTCTAGCATTAAAAAAAATAAAAATAGGGGCACCTGGGTGACTCACTGGGTTGAGCATCTGACTCTTGGTTCTGGGTCACGTCATGATCTCAGGGTCATGAGATCGAGCCCCCCGTTGGGCTCCGTGCTCAGCGTGGAGTCTGCTTGAGAGTCTCTCTCCCTCTCCCTCCTGCTCTCTCTCAAATAAATAAAATCTTTTAAAAAAATTGATAAATAAAAAATTAAAATAAACATTAAAATAAAAAATAAGTAACATCCTTTCTAGTGTCTCATCTTTATTCTGTTTTAAATGTGTGGATCCATCATCGGCTGAGGAGTAAAACAAGGGAATGGGGCCCGTCCCCGCAGTGGTTGGAGAAGGCCCACGCGGGGCTGCAGGCCTGCTGTTCTTAAGGCAGTTCCCACCTGCCCGGGCTCTGCAAGGAGAGCAGAGATGGCACAATGCCTGGTGGCCCATTATCACACAGCACCATCCTAGCAGTCCTGCGCTAGTTTAAATTTATAAATGTGAAAAATCCATGTTTAACCTGTAGCATTTAATGGACCAACAACTCTGTCCCACACTGCTCTTACCACCATCAGAACAAACACTCCTTTACACACATCACTGGCATTTACACGGCCTTTGTATCTTTTTATGCAAAAATACACATTTTTGCAATGTTATCTCAAAAATACTCTGTGGCAGAGATGTTACTTTTATCTCAAATGTACAAAAAAGGAATCAGGATCAACAGGCCTAAGTAATCTGTTCAGATTATAGGAATGGCAAAACCACGGCCTGAACCCATGATATTGGATGCAAAATTCCATGTGTTCTCCAGAGCCCCAGGGACACCTCTCCGTATGAGCATCTCTCATTCAATAGCTCCATTTTGTTGGGGTATGATGGGCACTTCAGACTCCACGTGTCTGGCACAGGTCTGTCATACTTCCCCTAACCCCAACGGCCCCTGGAGACTCCCAGCAACTCCCACCCATCCCCATCCACCCACACCCATCCCTTCCAATCCCCTTTTCTAAGTTCTCCACCTGATTGGATAAGACCCACCCACGGTATGGAGGGTCATGTGCTTCACTCAAAGTCCACTGGCTGAAATGTTAACCTCCTCTGAAAAAGAAAAACACCTTCCCAGAAACATCTGGAATGGTACCTGACCAAATACCTGGGTGTCCTGGTCCAGCCAAGCTGACACATGAAATTAGGCATCACCCCAGTCAGTGCAGCCCAAACCACCATGGACACCTGCCCAGGTCACTGCTGTGACCCCATTCGTATCCTCTTGCCAAACCTCCTCACCGCAGAGGGACCTTTTAAAATGCAAGCCGGATTTTTAAAAAGTTTCTCGGCTCCCCATCATTCTTGGAGCCTCTATTCCTAGGCCTGCCTCTGCTGCCACCCTTCCTCATGGCTTTTCGGCCACCTGGTTTCGGATCCTGTTCCTCTAGCTATTGGCCTTGGTGCTGAAACCAGCTTTTGTCTCCAGCTCCCCGGTTTTTCTATGGCTGCTTCTAGTTTATCATTTAGCTTGAGCTCAGATGTCACCTGCTCAGAGGGGTCCATCTTTTCCACAGGCAGGAAAGATATATTTTATACACACCTGTTAAACAAATGAGTGATGGCACGCTTTCCCACATTTGTCGCCGCATCACCTGGCATGAGTCTGGATTCTCAGCAGATGGTGAGACGGTGGTAGGAAACAGTTAAATTCTTCCTTCCTCTGGTCCTAACATTCTGAGGCCATACTTTTTCACTCGCGCCTGGCAGAGTTATGGCAGGGGAGCCTGATGGCCAGGAGTGAGTTAGGTACCAAATGGGTACTTGAAATGTAGAAACCTATCAGTCAAAGTGTGCTAGAGGCATCTCTTGATTCCAGAAAATGAAAAGTTTATGAGCTTCATGTCTTAGAATCTTTAAAGACCTTAGGGTGTTTTTTGAATTATGGTTTTCAAAGAGCAGAACCATTTTAACTCACTGATTAAGTCAGGGATGTTGCAAATATAACCGTGTTACCTGTATCCTCCATATTGATTAAAACACAAACTCAAACCTTATTTCAGTGACTCAAACCGTAGACTTTTAACTGCTATTGCTTTTCGAGTGAACCTGCCTTTGCCACAGGGTACTGAACACTCCTGAGTCTTGAAGGGAGAATGACACCACAAAATAGAAGAAGTAAATCAAAAAAGACTTATTATGAGAAGAAAGTTTAACACCTGCTAAACGAAAAGCAGGAAAATTATGATATTTTAATGGAAAAAGGAGCCAGGTGCTTTTTCTCTTCACCTATGAAGTGAGATCTATTAAATGACATCTATTTAATTTTCTCACCCGGACTGCAAAGCAAGGCCATTTTCTCAATAATTTTGACACTCTTCACTCTATTCTTAAAGGCTTGCAAAAATATTATTAACATCTTCCAAGTACAGAATTATGTCCAAATAAAAGGTATCCTCAGGCTTTAGACATTTGTTTTCTTTACAGGACTAATTATGGATGTGACATAAATCTCAAACCTTGGACCCTCAACGGACGTCGAGTAAGCTGTGAGGATCAAGGAGGTCTCAAGAGATGGACACGCAGAGAGTCACAGCTCTGCCCTGTAAGGCAAGGAGGAATCTGCTTCTGGGGCAGAGTTCCTCTGGCATTACCCAGGAAAAGGAAATACAAATTCACTTTGAATTACTGTAGGAACAATGAGCCTCCTGGAAAAAGTCTGATGACTTATTCTGTCTTTTGTCCTCTGTTTCTTGGCATCACTTCTTGTACGCATTTGTGGAATGCCCACAAAGTCCCAGGAAATGTGCTTGATCCCGGCAGTAAAGGTGACTAGGATGTGGTGTCTGCATGACAGACCACAAACTCAGTGGGTCCTGTAGGTGAGTCAAGTAGACTTGTGTGTGTTTCAGGTAATGGTAGACCAGGTGATTTGGATCAGCTGCTCTGATGAGGACTTACAAAACTACTGGCAAAAATATGTCTCAACAGTTTTACAGAAAGCAATAGAATACTAATAAGTCACTTAAGACTAAGTGCAGGAGAAGGAGCAGCCCGGGATTCTCAGCCCCACATCAGGAGTTGGATTTCCCTGTGCCATCGGGGAGTCTGAGAGGAAAAGCGTCTCATGATGATTCCACAACTGTGACTGTCCAGGGAGAAAAGCGTGAACCGTTGAGGATCCACCATGGATGCCCCTGCAAACGTCCTGCCCTCTGAATGGGAACCAGAGGGGACAGGTCCTCCCAGGCTGAGAAACTAGCTTCAGATGATCTCGCTTCCTGCAGAGACACCAGATCGCCATTTTGTCAGGTACCTGCAAAAGCAAAGCGAACTCTCTTTGAAAACATATAGCATCCTCCTAGGCTTGAAATTATATTTTACAAATAATGTTTCAAATACATGATTTTTGGAACACAGTTAAAAATAACCAAAAAGCTCAAATGAGACTCAAAGGAAACAAACGATAGAAAGGTACATATAGGAACTCATAAATAAGAGTTACCAGCTAAAGATTTTAAAATAACCATTTTTATAGTTTTTAATGAGATCAAAGAATAGATTGAGAATTTTGGCAGAGAACTGGAAAGGATATAAAAGCACCAAATAAAACTTACGGAACTAATAAGAAAAATTGAAGACAGGTTGAATGGGTTTAACAACAGATTAAATCCACACAAAGAGAAAATCAACAAACTACATCATTGGTCAAAAGAAAATACTCATAATGAAGCTTAGAAAGACAAAAGTCAGGAAAAATACACAAAAGTAAGTAAGAAAACTACAGAATTTCATGAGCAGAACTAAATAATTGGAGTTCCAGGAGTAGAAAAAAGAATTGGATGAAAGCAACATTTGAAGATAAAAAGACTAAGAACTTTCTAGAACTGATGAACTATATTAAGTCACAGTCTCAAGAAGGCATAAGCAAGTATGATGAAGGGTGTGTATGGCACTGGTGGGGGGTAATTTAAGTTCATCATAAAAACACTGAAAAACAAAGGCAAACATAAATTATAGAAGCAGACAGAAACAAAAAAGTAAAACTTGGGCCGACAGTCGATTTTCTCAGAAACAATGGAATCCTGAAGAGAAAAAAAAAAAAATGGAATGGTACCTTTACAACACAGAATATGTAACTACCAGTTAAGAATTCCATGCCTAGTGAAAATCGGTTTTAAAAAGAAAGATGAAGTAAAAATTTTTCAGTCACAAATTCAGAGAACTTGTCACCAAATCTGCAGGAAGACAATTCATAAAAGGCAAGATATTCTAAGTGTAAACTAAAAACGCTGAGTGATACAGTTCGGATACAGGAGACGTGAGGGCAGTAAAATGATCCACGCATGCATAAATATAAGTGAATGCTTCCTTATAAAACAAGGACAATAATTTCTTCCCATTTATTATTATGTGACATATATTAAATAATAACATATGATTATATTTAACATATTATATAATATGCACAATTAAAATACACAACAAGTAAGGCAGGAGTACAATGAACTATTCCAGGAAAAGGACTGAAATGTCAAATAACATAAGTATTGACGAGCAGATGGTTCATACTCGATCTCAGTCATTATTAAGGAATAATAACAGAGTGGAGAGTGGACGAACTAATGCAGAGGAAAACAGAAAAATTAAAGCAAGCAATGTGAAAGAATGTAAGGAAGAAGGGGGCAATAGGGGCACCTGGGTGGCTCAGTCGGTTCAGCCTTTGCCTTCAGCCCAGGTCACGATCTCAGTGTCCTAGGATCGAGCCCCACATCAGACTCCTTGCTCAGTGGAGAGCCTGCTTCTCCCTCTGCATCTCCACCTGCTTTTGTTCTTCTCTCTGCCTCTCTCTCTCAAATAAATAAATAAAGTCTTAAAAAGGGGGGGGGGATAAAGATAACAGAGACAGGGCAAACAGAAAGCTAAATTGTATATGAAACCCCAAAATATCAATGATTGCAAATAATAAATACACCAAATACTCGAAAGACAATGATTTTACTTTATTTTATTTTTCTAAGACAATGATTTTAGAACTGGACTTTAAAGCATCAAGCTACTTGCTGTTTGGAGAGACGCTTGTAAAACATTAGAATATGAACAATGTATCGCACAAACACCAGCCCCAGGGCAGCCCATGTAACCGTGGGAGAGAAGAGGCTGCAGGACGAACATAAGAGTTAGTGCCATCCCTTCTATCCATGAAAACTATGAAGCTGTCAGAAATTTAAAATAATGCTACCTACATCTGAAACTAATGATGAACTATACGTTGGCTACTTGAATTTAAATTACAAAAAATAAAATAAATAAAATCATTCTAAATTTGTATGCATGTAACACATAGCCAAAAAATGTACAAGGCAGAAATTGACATAAACAAAATAAGAAATAGGAAAATGCACAACCATATTGGGAGTTTTGAACACACCTTCCTCAGTAAACTTTACACAAAAAACCTATAAATATCATACTTTATGGTAAAACATTAACTTTCTTCAGATATGGGTAATGCGAGGGGCCGTTCCACTCAAGGTTTCTCAGAGGCTCTCAGCCAGGGCAGAAGGGCAGCGGAATGAGATGGGATAGAGACTGTACAGAGAGAAACAAAAGCGTGTCATTCCCAGACAACATGGTAGCTTGGATAAAAAAGAGTCAAGAGGGGCGCCTGGGTGGCTCAGTCAGTTAAGCATCTGACTCTTGGTTTCAGTGTAGGTCATGATCTCAGGGTCCTGAGGTCATGCCCTGAGTCGGGCTCCACGCTCATCGGGAAATCTGCTTGTCCCTCTCCTTTCCCCCATTTGCATGCTCTCTCTCTCTCTCAAAGAAATAAGATCTTTTAAAAACTGAATCAAAAGAAACTACCAGTAATGAATAGAAATGACCAACTGCCAGATCTTATACCACAGAGGCACGAACTGCCCTTTTACAACGCACGTAACCAAGAAAAGGTTCCTAGTGAGTGAGCTTGAGTAAAGATACTCATGGAAATCTACAAGATAAAGATGGAAACACCGGGCAAAACCAGGCACGAGTCTTGTTCGGGAACTCCCCCGCAGGCGGAAGCCAGATAAATACTACACGAGACGTGCTGTACTTCTTCAGCAATTCGATGCAGGCAAACTGAAACCACAGGACCGTGTGTGGGGGTCACATGCAGCAAGCCCATCCTCTTACACTGTTGGAAAGGGACTCTGCAGGCTCTTCAGTGGTGTCACCTGAGTGTGACAGCAGGCATATCCCATAATCTCTAAACCCTCAGTTTTACACCCTGTAGAAATGTCTGTGCACCAAGGACTCTGCACAAGAATGCTCACAGCACCTTATTCCAGCTCCAACAGCCAAGCGTTACAAACAACCTAGACACCCATCAACAGTACAGGGGACAGATCGTGGTGTATGCAAGCGACGGGAGATAATATAGCAATGGCACTTAAAGAAATCCAGCTGTACGTCACAACCCAGACGAATCACAGGGCGTAATGCTGGGACAACCAGTAACACCAGGAATCTCCTACAACCCCTAGGCTTGAAACCGCAGGTGGAAAACGTGACGTGGTTTTCCTGAAGGTGGGGAAGGGAGGAGCTGCTGGGAGGAGGGGAGCAGCCACAGCTAGGACCTTCCAGTGGGGCTAGGGGGAGTCAGTGCCTCCCCTTGGCTGAGCCAACCAAGGGCTGCAGGGGGAGTCCCCGGTTCAGAAAGTGAGATGAACAAGGGCAGAGAACAGAACTGGGGGCGGGGCAGGTGCAGAACAGTCTCCACCATCTATCCCTCTGTCCACCCAGTGTCCATTCTGCACACCACTCAAATGAAGAAATATTCCTGTCCAACGCAGAGTAGATGCAGGTGTCCATCAGCGGCCACGTGCATTTATCATGGGAAGGGAGACTAGAGAAACTGTCAATTGACATAAGATGCAGTCGCTACATTCCCTGCAGGAGGACATGGGGCCAAGGATGCTGACCGAGCTTGCTTCTCCCACCAGCCATCCGTGCCCCCCCTTTTGCTACGCTAGCACAGTGGTGCTGGGTCCACAGAGAGGGCATCCAACCCTCCCTTCCCTCAGAATCCCAGGCTTTAGAGGTAATGACTTCATTGCACTGCTGAATTTCCCCTCCAGCATTATCAATAGATTGGAAGGACGGTGAAGCATAGCAGTGAATCCCCTGAGTCCCAGACCCAGTTCCCTTCGGTGACATTTTGCAAGGAGCTACTCAATTTCCCCTTGAGATTTGAAATCAATGATCCTGGGATTAGGGACCCCTGTCAATTTAGCGGCATGAGAGTCCTCCCCCAAAAAAGGCCAGGGCAGTCTCAGACTTCATGATAATGAAGCTGACCATGACGCTTGATGGAAGAATTCTTTTTTTTTTTTTTTTTTTTTTTTTTTAAATTTTTTTTTTTTTTTTTTTTTTTTTTTAAAGATTTTATTTATTTATTCGACAGAGATAGAGACAGCCAGCGAGAGAGGGAACACAAGCAGGGGGAGTGGGAGAGGAAGAAGCAGGCTCATAGCGGAGGAGCCTGATGTGGGGCTAGATCCCGTAACGCCGGGATCACGCCCTGAGCCGAAGGCAGACGCTTAACCGCTGTGCCACCCAGGCGCCCCAAGGAAGAATTCTTTTTTTTATGACTCATGACTTCCCAATCCTCCAGGTCAAGTATGCAGGAATGGGATAAGAGCTGAATTCGTGCGTGTCTCCCTGAGGATTCCCCACCCTGCCTGCCTTCCATCCTAGGTTAGATCCTGTTCTATCTCTGGCACCAGGGCCCTGCTCGGCCAACAATGAGCATGAAAATCCTGTGTTGGACTCCGCCTGTCCCTCACTCTCAGAGCGGACTTCCCAGAGTCCCTGAGTTGGCTCCCCGGGGTTGGCCCCAGCTCAGAGGTGTGAATAAGAAGAAAAATGAAATGGAGGCAGGTTCAAGGTCAAACTACTGAGCAGAATGCACGTGAACCCCTCCCTGCTCCAGCCTGATCTGTAACCCGGCTAGAGACGATGTCTTCTTACAACATCCAACTACTGAACTATCCTATAAAATACCCTTCACTCAGAGTGAAACACAAACATAACGTGGACAACATGAGGCACTTGTCTCCCTTTGCTGAGCAGGAAATATCGGCTGAATCCCTCTGATACTGAAGGAAGCAGATTAAACTCAGCTCCGTTCATCAGAAATGAAATAGCACATAAAAAGGTAAGACACGCAATGTTTTCTGAGAAGGGCAGAGCTTGTACCAGGAATTTGAAGCCAGAGCAAAACTCAGTGTCCCTGTTTCTCTGCGCTCTCTCTTGCAGCTCGGTCAGCCTCCCCGTCGCCCTGGTCAGCTTCACCTTGGGGCTGCTTTGTCTGCCTCCTGGTCAGCGTCAGGCTCAGGTCAACCCCTCAAAACTCGAGTATCGAACTAACTTAGTTAATGTTTAGAGTCTTCTGGCCCAGAGGTGTAAGGCCATGTGTGCAAAGCCATCTCCCGAACTTTCTCAGTGCACACACAGCTCACTAAGAACAGAGAGTGACTGCTTTTTCCCATCTCGCAGATCCAGGGAAAGTGAATGTTGGTTCTAAGCAGACCGGCCCGTCTGCAGCCTTTCTGCTCTGCAAACAGCATTGCCCTGTGGGACCGTGAGCCACCAAGGATCCAGGAAACCTTGTTTGGAGCCCTGTTTTCTAAACCACCTGCTAAGGGTGGTACTTTGCTCCTTGGGTTTTATGATGGTTAATGCCATGCGTCAACTGCACGGGGCCATGAAGTGCCCATTCAGTCAAACACGATTCTCAGTGTAGACACAGACAGTGCTTCTATATGAGATTAACAGGGCGCCTGGGTGGCTCAATCAGTTAAGCATCTGCCTTCAGCTCAGGTCATGACCCAGGGTCCTGGGATTGAGTCTTTCATGGGGCTCCCCACTCAATGGAGAGCCTGCTTCTCCCTCTGCCCCTCCCCCACACTCATGCTCGCACGCTCTCTCTCTCTCTCTCTCGCAAAAATAAATAAATAAATAATTTTTAAAAATAAATAAATAGGGGCACCTGGGTGGCACAGCGGTTAAGTGTGTGCCTTCAGCTCAGGGCGTGATCCCGGCGTTCTGGGATCGAGCCCCACATCAGGCTCCTCCGCTATGAGCCTACTTCTTCCTCTCCCACTCCCCCTGCTTGTGTTCCCTCTCTCACTGGCTGTCTCTATCTCTGTCAAATAAATAAAATAAATAAATAAATAAATAAATAAACGAAATTAGCGTTTGAATGAGTAGATTGAGTAAAGCAGCTGGTCTTCCCCAATGTAGGTGGGCCTTGCCCAATCAGTTGAAGACCTGAACAGAAAAAAGAGTTGAGTAAGAGAGAACTTCTTCTGCCTGACTGACTGAGCTGAGACATCTCTGCTTTTACGGGCCTCAGACTCGAACTGAAACGTAGGCTACTCTTGGTTTACTGGCTTTCAGACTGGAACTACACTCTCTCGAATCTCCAACTTGAGATATATATATCCTAACGGTTCTGCTTCTCCAGAAAACCCTAACTGATAAGGCTTAGATTACTAGATGAATTCTCAGGGTCTTGTTACCTGAGAAATTATATTTCGCTTGGAAGAAAAAATAAAAAAATTCTTTAGCATAGTAAAGTATGTCTTTTCTTTCAGAAATAAATTTTGAGGATATGGGAATGACTTGCAAGTATGCATTCACTTATAGTGAGAACAAATTAGTGTGTGCGACAAGCAGTCCCTGACATCAGGGAGCTGAGCCGACACGGTCATCCGGTGATTTTCATATGGGACCTCAGCCTTGGTGTTTTCCTGTTGAGCATAAACAATTTTACCGAACATTCACATGATGCAAGGCCCCTCTGCGAATGTCATAGAAAAGGATAAGACCCCATCACCATCTCCTCACACATAGACAAAATCATGGACGTGGTCCAAACCACAAAAAATGACCAAGAGCTGCTCTCCTGGCTATTAGAGAAACGTGACTGCCACTTCTCTAATTAGAGCTTTAATCTCCACTCATTCCTTCTAAGGTATGGAGGAAGTGTACTTTGTCTAACATATTAGACAAAGAATCTTCACTATTTGATGGCAGGAGACTTTCCAGAGCAGAATTCTGTTTTATTTAGCCCTACCAAGAATCACCTAACTTGGGCACAAAGCCTGTAAGTTCTTCCTAACATCCTTTTAGGAGGCCCCATCACTCCCCATGGCGCATGATCTCTCTCCTTGCTGCAAGCCATTAACCCACATCGCTCAACTACAGATGTTCCTCACGGTGTATGGTGAGAGGATACCGATGCATAGAAGGCAGCCCTGTAACTTGCCCACTGCCGTGGCTATGCTTTCTGCAGCTCGTAGTTTAAATATAAAAAGAGAGGGACAGAGAAAGGGAGAGAGAGAATTAGACAGGGCTTCTCTACCCCAGCTTAGCTGTTACAGTATAAAAGTGTGTACAAGATCTCCAATGTGCAGCTTTAATTGTCTTTCTTCATGTCCTTAACGAGAGTCAGAAGACGAAAGACTCTGCTACGTTCTGCTGTCGTGGGAAACAAAGATGATTTGGCCTGTTGGAAGGATTTTCTTCACTTTCCTTCTGTGCTTGGCCAGATTCCCAGACAGAAATGACATAATGACATGTTGACATGCTAGCAGGAGTGAAAGGCAGCCACAGGACACCTGTCCCTGCCAACCTTGCCCTAATTCTCAGGCAAAAGCTCTGACAACCCAGCAAGACTACTAAGACCTTCATTTTCTAGACTTCAACCCCAACCAGCAAAAAATAAATTAATAATAATAATTATTATAATTAAAGTCATATCCTTTTAATATGCAAATTACAACATCTCTGAGTCTTACCATGAAGTCTGTCTGCACTCTGGGTCTCCACCTTAAATAGTTTTGAGATGATTTTCTAGGTTATGTAGCTCGAATTATGGTCCGGAGCTCATAGTCTGTGAAGGGCTTGTTACGGTCCCATGCCTACAGAAATGCAAACTTTGAGACACATCTTGCAAAGATTCGACTCAAAATCAAGGCTACGCTGGCTGTACTGTGCCCTTGGAATGCAGCCAGATTTTCCCAAAGTCATCTTCGGGAATCTCCCTGCAGCCCAATAGAGGAAAATAGCCCCTTCATTTCTGTTTCTTACATCGACATTGACAGAAATGTCGCTGGATCAACAGAAATCTCCAGATTTTATTTATTCACTGAAAATGGGTTACTCATAGAGGTGCCTGGGTGGCTCAGTCGGCTGAGCATCCAACTCTTGGTTTGGGCTCAGGTCATGACCTTGGGGTTGCGGGATCAGCCCCCTCCTGGGCTCTGCCCTGGGTGTAGAGTCTGCCCAAGATTCTCTCTCTCCCTCTCCCCGTGTCCCTTCCCAAATTCGCTCTCCCTCTCTTTCTCTCCCTCTCTTAAAAAAAAAAAAAAAAAAAAAAGAAATGGGTTACTCATAGACATATATAAAATGTCAGATCTGGGTAAGTCATTATTCAGTCCAATGATTACCTTTTATGGGAGAAGGAGATTCAGGCAATGCAACGACCCCACCTGAACGAGACAGCAGAGTAGTTCTGGCCTGGTTGGCTAGGACCCTGGTTCTCAGAGTGTGTTCCCCCGACCAGCAGCGTCGGTGCCACTTGGGAACCTGTAGAAATGCAAATTTTTGAGCCTTATCGCAGGTCTACTAAATCAGAACATGTCTTATGCTTAGATATAGAGAGAAAGAGAGAAGTATAGTTGACACATGTTACATTCGTTTCAGCTATACAACATAGAGAGTCAACAACTGTGTACATTATGCTGTGCTCATCACACCGTCCAGGGCTCTCACAATACCACTGACTATTCCCCCGACTTATTCACTCCGTAACCGGAAACCTGTACCTCCGCTCCCCTTCACCCATGTTGCCGGCCTCCCCACCCTGCCCTCTGGCACCCATCAGTTTGTCTCTGTATTTATAGGTCTGATTCTGCTTTTTGTTTGTTTATTTGTTTTGTTTTTTTAGACTGCACACATAGCTGAAATCACATGGTATTTGTCTTTCACTGTCTGACGAATTTCACTTAGCATAATACCTTCTAGGTCCATCCATGTTGCTGCAAATGACAAGAGCTCATTCTTTCTTATGGCTGAGTCGTGTATATATAAACCACACCTTCCTTATTCATACATCACGGACATTTGGGTTGCTTCCATGTCTTGGCTATTGTAAATGATGTTGAGATAAAAAACATCAGGGTGCATGTATCCCTTTAAATTACTGTTTTTGTGTTTTGGGGTAGAAATCCAGTAGTGCGATTGCTAGATCATAAGGTAAACTCTATTTTTAATTTTTTAAGAACCCTCCATACTGTTCTCCACAGTGGCTGCACCAGTTTGCGTCCCCAGCAACAATGCACGAAGGCTCCTTTTTCTCCACTTCCTCAATGCTTGTTACAGAAATGAGTTTTTGACTAGCCCTCCCGGGGCTCCTGAGGCATGCTAATAGTGGTGAAATGCTCATCTAAAGATCGGGACACTCTCCAGCACCAGGAGCAAAACCCGTTTTTCTTTGAGCGCGTGTCACATGATCTGTTCTCAATCCTCATTTATTAAGCACACTAATGAATTCCACATTCATCACACAAATGTGACATATTGGCTTTTGTTTTCCCTTTTGTGATACATTGGCTTCTGTTTTCTCTCAAGTTGAAAAAAATCAAATAAGCATCAGTGGAAAGCTTAATATATTATGGCACGGCAGCAGGATTAAAATTTTTAAAAAGACGGTCTCCGATTTTAAGGAATAAATGCAAACACCTGATGTGTTAGGTCCAATGTGCAAAGCCCCGGGATGAAGCCCTTGTAATACGGCTCTCCGCGGGACAGAGAAGAGGGTACTCTAACTCCTTTCCCAACAATTTCTTGGAAGAGCAGACGGTTTCCTTGGGACCTGGCAGATCTCTGAGGACAGAGACAGGGCAGGGCAGGAGGGAGGCCTTTCAGAGAGCAGGACCTGAATCAGGGAAGGTGCAACAGGGAGGAGAGGTGAGGGTGAGGTGAGTTGCTCTGGGCACAGAGAACGGTCCTCATGGCGAAAGCCCGGGCGTGGTGTCAGGGAGGACACTGTGAAATTAAAATCTATCAAGTGATGGGATATTAGAGGCTAGTGCATTTGTGTAGCCCAGGGGTGGTTTCCATGGTAGTTGCACAGGGGAGCAAGGTGACGAAAGCCACAATCTGGAAGATAATTCAAGGGAGGATGTAGCGGGGAGGCAGAGACTGAAAGCATTGTCCTAGAGATAAGGCGAGACATCCCGTGATAGGAGGCCAGATGGGGCCGACAGAAGGAAGGCTATAACCATGATGCCCAAGCAGGGTTTGGGGGCTGGTTCCATGGGGATGGGGGGCTGTGGAGCTGGGGCTTATTCCGTGTCCAGAGCACAGTTCTGCGAAGCAGCTGGCGAGGTGAGATTGCTTGTGGTGAATACGAAGAGCCCTAGAGACCTCAGGGTGAATCCTCAAAAAAGCATTTTGGAGGGGGGACTAGTATGATTCCATTGTACAGACCAAGAAAACTGAGGCTTATAGAGCCTAACTAACCCATGTAAGCTCACATGGCAAGAAAGTAGGAGAGCCAAAGCACCAAACCCAGACTCAAGACTAACGTTTAGCCGGGACCCAGGACGTTTCAGAAGCATGTTCTTTCCTGCCCAAATGTACAGAGGAGAGAGTAGAGAAGGAGCCCGTTCATGCACCCTCCGAGTGCATGGGCACCATAGGCTGGAAGCTGATAGGGATGAAGTCAGGATACGACACCAGAAACGTGGGCTGCTCTTTAGGTGATCTGGGGGAGCGGAGCCTGAGAAAGACAGGCCACTGGGGGCTTGGAGGCTTCTCGGCTGGAGGAGCTCTGAATGTGTTCGCAGCTGATGGAAGGAACGTATGAAGAAGGGGGATGAGGGACAGAAACTCTGAAACTGCTCATGACTTGGGGGGAGTCTCTTGGTTAGAGAAAGAAATCTGCGATGGGCCATATAGACAGGAATGTCTGAGTGTGGGCAGGGAGTTCGTATCTACTTCTCCCGGCAGGGAAGCCTGATGGGCTCCAGGGCCGTGTCCATGCCACTCTGTGGGCAGAGGCGGGCGACAGGCAGCCCTGGGTCTGGGATCCCGTGGGTCCCCTAGTTAGGTTCCCTTGTGCAGTGACATCCAGGACCCATTGACCTGTGTCAGGAGGTGGTGTCTGCCCGATGGGCTGTGGGGCTGAGACGGCTGCCCCACTTCGAGCTGCTGAGTCTCGAGGTCTGGGCCTTCCCTGTGCTGTCGCGGGCTCCGGGATCATTGGAGGTGAGGGCCTGAGGCCAGCTCGGGGCCTCTCCATCCTCGATCCATAATTTGCCATTCTGCTGTCCAGTCACCAGTTTGGGGAAACTTCAGCGAAACTTGACAAGCCCACCGGGACATTTGCAATACCCAGCCGGCAGTGATTCTAATACAACCTTTGAGAAAATTCAGTCTGATGCCAGAGGCCGGAAGGTCCTCATTTTGTCAAATTGCTCAACAGTTCTGGAAATCGGGCAGGAAGCTGCACACGTAAGGGGTCGGGCTGCTGAGGCCGTGGAAGGAGGTCTCTTCCAGGAGACTCGCTTCCGCACCCCCCCCCAGCTCTGTGATCCTCCCTGGTGACATTTGTCCCATTTCTGCCCCCGTCGTTCCAATTTCTTCCTCCCCCAGGATCTCAGCCGCTGATATAAGAAACAGCGTACACTTCTGTGCCTCACATTCCACTTAAAATCTGTGCTCCTTAGAGTGTCTCTTCCTTTCTCCAGCATCTCTCAAGTCACTTTCAATCTCTTTATCCTCGAAATTAAACCCAGACCCAACGGGCTTATTACAGGAACCAGAATTTTTTATGTTATATTGTATCATATATTATATGATACTATATTATTATATGATCTATATAGTATAGTATTTATTATTTTAGTGTATATATTACATGATATTATATGAAATTATATTATATAAAAAATTAATAGATTTGCCTTTAGTAAATGCCAACTTGAACCAAGTACTTAGCTGTCCTGACCCCTGCTTATCCAGTCAATCGAGTAGTGGGAGAACATCTACCCGCACAGATGTTGTGAGGATTATGTGAGAACGTATAAATCGAAGTCTGGCTCACGGTGACCGGAGAACAAACACCGAGCATCATCTTCCTTATCTGTTCCCTACGTGCTTCCAGCACAAGAGGAAATAGCTCTCCGCCATCATATCGAGCATACACAGCCAACTCAGAGGGGATGGAGGGTCTAGAGGACAAAGAAATGACAAGTAAGCCTCGGAGTCAAATCCCAGGCACCCCGGCATTACCACACGAGTGTTTGTGTGCGTCTCCCGTATCCCGAAGTGCGTCTTTGCCTTTCCACACCGGATGCAGATTGTGAAATAGCTGTGCTCATTCAGCGTCTATTGATGAACGAATGAAGGAAGAAATGGATGAACGAGCATTAGTCAGATAATTCATATGACCTGGGAGTCACGTGTTTTCCCCAAGAAGCAGTAAACCCCATCCCCACAGCATCCACTCTGCTCCAGAGCATCTCCTTCCACAGCTGAAGTCTTCGTAGATGGAGAATTGTCACTTGGAGCCCTGGCTGGGACTCTGGGCACATGATGGCACTCCTAAGATGCCTCGATCCCTCGTGAGCTCTAACTCTGCAGGGAAGAGGAGCACACCGCGGCATCCAGGCCTCCGCAGGTAAAATGTGCCCCTGTCCTCAGGACTGGAACGAGCCAATAGATGACGGTTATGAAGGCACTTTTCCTGAACTTCAAGGCACTCTTACCCTCAGATACGACTGCTCTTGGACTTCTTCATCAGAATACGTACAACGAAGTGTGTTTGAATCTAAACTCATGAACATTTTCTTCACCCGGGGTCCCCCACGATGATGGGAATCCAAACCTGTGGGGTCTTCCGTGAGGCTGCCAGTGATGACAGACTCTACCCTCGCTCTGGGGTCTGGATCAGGCTGGTCGGCAAAGCCTGTTGATGTCACCTCTTTGAGCCCCAACTATATAGCCTTCCTGCCTTTCTTTTTAAATATCTGTACCACCATAGCCAAGCTCAGGGCTTGCCACATTCATAAATGGGCATATTTAATATCTATAATTTGTTTGTTGAATCATGCCTCCCCTTTGTTTTGGAAAAAAAGAATTTGAGGCATTTGCGAGTTACGGAATAGAATGAAGAGCTGAGAATACTGCAAGACAGAAATGCAAAACACAGGTGAGCTGTTACAGACATCGGATGCGTACTTCTCAGTAATCTACCACCCTTCTTTACAAAGAGAAGTCTCTTCGTTTCATGTCCCTCCTCCACCAGTTCATGTTCAAAGGAAGGAGACTCCTAGCTGTAAGGCAACCAGCTCTGACAAATCGAGTCCAGCCTTGGGACGCACGTTCCCTTCTGCTGGCTATTGGATTAGGAAAAGGCACCTGATACAATTTGCCCAGAGACAGAAGTCTGTAGGCAGACTCCTTTTCTTCCCTGTAAAGCGATTACACCTTCCTGTGATGGTGACACCCGCCAAAGCCATCCCACACCCATGAGCAGAAACCAAGAACAAAGGCCAGCATGCAGAGGACGAAACAGGCAGACAGGCAGAGGAAGTTTTGCTGAGCTACCAAATTAACCAGAGCCAGAACCACTGCCAATCTGCCCTTCTTGGGGGAGGGGACACTTTTGCCTTATTTCTTTAGTATCAGTTGAGCAAGACTCTCCCCGTACCCATATTCCAAGTGTTGCTGAAAGTTCGTATGTAAAAGCGTGGATGATGCTATGTTGAAAGATTGCTTAATATGAGCTGAAACCCTGGCTAAAGCAAAAATGTAAATATCGTTGTTATGTGATGTCCATAGTATCAAAACCAGCCATTGTACAGAAAAAAAAAAAAAAAAACAGCTTCTCATGCCAAAACAGAGACCAACAATCAGAAAGAGAAGGTCCTCCCCTCGGCTGTAACAAAGAGGATGAAAGTTTCTATGTTTGCGTTTCTTTAAAACCCCAAATGTTCAGGAAAACCACTTCCCCGGGACCAGTGTGGTGAGAGGAGGTTAACTTAGCTATCTAGTGATTTCCACTGGCTCCACGAATGATATCCAGACACCGTGATTCTGGCAGATGGGACAGGTTGTGTATCTCGGAGTCTGTGAATAAGGCATCTCACAGACCGGTACTTGGTGACGGACGGATGGTGGAGAGTCTGGTCAGACCACGTACTGTCACTTACTCTGCTCTGTGCTCAGGGTCTGGCACACAGTTCTCAATATATACGTTGGATTTTCAGTGATGAAGAGTCCATTAATGTATGAGACGCTCGTTTGAATAATTGACTCTCGGTCATCCTTCAGAGTTCTTCTGCTCAATGTATGTCCTTTGCTCTGATCCCCTAAACAGGCCAGGAGAAGCCAGGAGAAGTCAGGTGAGGAGAGGGTCCCCGTAGCTGAAAGCCTCCAGAGGACATTTCTAGAACTCATCTTCTCTAAACTTTCTCAATTCACAATTCCCAACAGTGTGACATCTGTCTGTCTTACGAGACAATCCACCTCCCAACGGCGGGATGTGCCAGCCCCGGTCCTTCTCGGGCCTCCCGCTCCCGCCCAATGCTCAGCTCTGATGGCCAAGAAGCATTTGCTGAGACAATGAAGAAAACATAGGAGAAAACTTGCATTTTTTATTTAATTTTAAAAACAGGGACAGATAGGGGCACTTGGATGGCTCAGTTGGTGAAGCATCTGCCTTAGGTTCAGGTCATAATCTCAGGGTCCTGGGATCGAGCCCCATGTCGGGCTCCCAGCTTGGCGGGGAGCATGCTTCTCCCGCTCCTTCTGCCTGCCGCTCCACCTGCTTGTGCCCTCTCTGTCAAATAAATAAATAAAAAGTTTAAAAATTAATTAATTAATTAATTTAAAAAACAGGGATAGAAAATAAGGCCACTGAACAAATAAGAATGGAGGCAGTGGTGGAGACAGACAGACAGACAAAAAAAGTCTGAACCTAGAAGGTCCCAATTCCTCAGCTTTCCTGGGGCAGCACAAGGAGGGGCCCAAGGTCCTCCAGAGGTTTTAGGGTAGGCAGCCCTGTGCTCTGATAGATTTCCTCTATTCCAGAAAATAGAAAACAATGTCGATTTCCCCCAAAGTCAACACTCAAGAGATCAGTTGTGTTTCCAGTCAAGGACTCGTCCTAATATCAGGTTCTGCCGTGTTTCATGGCGACATCAGGGACGGTAGCAGCAGCCACCACAGTCCACACAAGTGCTTGGCATGGGCGCTCCGCACACACACCACGCCCATCCCTCCAGCTAAGCTGCCAGGTGGACAGCACGACCGTCATCTCTCCGATGACAAGCACAGCTCGATCCCACCAGCGCCTAAGGAGCATCCAGGATCTCAATCCCAACGGCTCTGACTCCCAAGCGATGTTCCTCTGCTCTCATTGCATTCTTAGTAACATCTCTGGCCCATCCTCAAGAGGTTTTAAATGCTTCTCTTTTAAAATAAATAATCTGCGTGTTCCTGCTTTTCCTGCTATTTCCTGCCCTAACAATTCTACGGCTTACATGAGTAGAATTATTTCAGGTTTTGCCAGGCGTAGCTTCTCTCCAGTGTCTGCCCCTCACGTCCTTGTTGTGCAGTTGGCTCCAAGGTTGACATACACTCCGGGGAGCCAGCCTGACCCAGGAGTCACTCCATCCCCTCGGGACACACCCACATCCAGGCTGAGGCAGTTGCTCAAAAAGGAGCCCAAACCACAAAGGGCAGAACATTCAGTTCCTCCCAGGAGAAAATTGCCACTTGTTTAAGGACATTAGTCACTGGGTCAAAAAAAAAAAAAAAATCATGTTTTCTTCCTATTTAAAAAAGAAAAAAAAAACCAAAAAACCAAAACCCAGAAGACTCTTCCTGCTGAAATTCAGAGTCAGTGCCCCCAGCACTCGGGGTGAGTGTAGCCACGTGATGTGTTGGAATTGGAAGTTGAGAAAGGCATAATCGCTATAATTAGGTGAACTCTCTCCTACCAATTTTAGCAAAAACATCACAGAGAAAGCTATAAATTTTCTGTTTAATATAAGTAACTATTCCAGGGAAATGGCCTGTGTTCACTGGGGGAAAATTGGTGCGCAGACAACGCTCGTTAGATTAATTTAACACTCACCTTAATTGGGCAATGCAGTCTTTCATTAATTCCAAAGTAGCACTAATTTTTCAATACGGATAATTAGGATACACAAATATTGCCATCTTTATCATTGCCCTGAAACATCCGTGAGCCTCCCGCCCTTAGAAATCATTGTGCATATAAGGAATTAAAGTGATACTCGTAATTTCTTAAATTATAATAATAATGAGATAAACATGTAAAGTATCTTATAAAATAAAAGAGTTCCACATACTTTTTCTCACTTAAATGTCACAGCACCCCTGCATGAAATTTACAGGGCCATTAGAGTGTCACCACTTTGTAACGAAGAGACAGAATTAGAATTAAGTGCTAAAAGTAGTCAGATAAATGACCCTGACTTGAACTTTTTTTCCCTTCATTTGTTCATTTTGTATCACCTCGTGGTTTTTTTTTTTTTCCCTAGTTAGGAAATCTCTTTGTTTTATAACAAGACACAAAGTTCCAATTCTTTGCTGCAGAACAATGCATTCTGACCCTCCTGGAATGGGATGAGCAGCTCTGTAGGATTTTCTGCAGCACCTGTGTGCGAACTGTGGTTCAACACCGTGGAGAATGCCCAAGAGGGCTGAGGGTCCCCCTGGCTTCACAAGGATCGGTGATTATCTGACTTTCTGAACCTTTTTTCTTCTTATTTACAATCGGAGTAGTTATTCTGACTTCCATGTTTGTTGTGAAAAGTAAACGAAATAATCTAATAAAAGCCCCTGGCCCAGAACGGATGTGTGACAAGTCCCCCCCAGCAACCAAGAGCATTGCAGCTCTGGGGAAGGGCTCTGTGCCAACAAAATCACATCATGGGGCAGTGAACCTGTTCTACAAGTAAAGTGTTGGTTTGACATGGTGGCCAAAGCACATTTTCACAGACACAAGACAAATTTATTCTCTTACAGTCCCAGAAGTCAGAAATGCAAGATATATTTCGCTGGGCAAAAATGAAGATGTCGGCAGGGCTGAGCTGCTTCTGGGATGTTCCAGGGAACAACCACTGTCCTTGGCTTTTCTCACTTCTAGATGCCACCTGGATTCCTTAGCTCATGGCACTTCCTTGCATCTCCAAAAAAAGCAGTACAGCCTCTTCAAATCCCTGTCTCTCCGCCTCCCTCTTTCCCTCATAAGAACCCTTGACCCACAGATATTTAAGATGATCTCTCCATCCCAAGGTTCTTAATCACATCTGCACTGCTCCTTTTGCCATATGAAGAACCATATTCATGGGTTCCAGAGGACATCTTTGGGGACTACCAACTTTTCATAGGAACTAAAAACTAGCACTGAATTTACTGGTACACAACTACACTTATCATTAGAAAGAGATATCGTGGTAAAGATTGCAAATTGCTTGGATCCGTATTGCCATATATGAGATGAGAGTACAAAATAATGACAGCAGGCTCTCAGCTGGGCTGGGGATGGACAGGGCTTAGGACTCATGTGTATCTATGACCTTGTTCGACATTTGCATCATCATTTGGGGTATCGCAAGGGAAGACCATCATTGGTTTGTTAGTTACTGTGGCATTTGGAACGCACGTAAAGTCCCACTCATATGAGGATTTGGGAAGTTCTTCAAAGGTTTAAGTAATAGGATTAACATAGTGGAATGGAATTTAATATACATTAACGTGAAACCTCATGCTTGGAGCCAAAAGAAAAATAAAATCTCCACAGGTGAGAGAAATGTGCTTTTGCATCAGTGGTAGTTAAATACGGCCCTCAGACAAACAGAACACCCCAGGGTGCCAGCTCTCCCTCTCTCTCTTTTTCTGACAAGAATCTCCATGTGAGTCAAGATTGGAAACAATTAGCTTTTTTATAACTGGACATATACCTCTCCTAGTTTTTACAATTGAATTTTCCTTAATTCTCACAGAAACATGGTGTGTTAAACTTCATTGCCTCCACTTTACAGATTATAAATTTGGGACTCAGAAATGAAGAGTAAGTTGAGATGTCAGGTATCTATCAATTACTAAACATGACTTGAACTCAGACCTTTCTGTATCCAATGCCCTTGATTTTCCAAATACATCTGTTCTGAACAGTGACTGCTAAAATATCTATGGCAAATTTATAGCACAGAACCAGAAGTATTCAAGTTATAAATAGGAAGGGATGCCATTACATGTCAGAAAGCTACGTTTTGGGATTTTAGTACAAGAGATTCTAGAGTATAGGTATCTGGTAGAATTTTCCATGATGATTGAAATATGCTATACCATTGCTATTCAATACAGCACCCACCTGAAAAGTATCTAGAGTGAGATGGAAAGTCGATTTTGAAGATCCCATGCATCTCTTCTATAATTTAGTAAGTGCCAGCAGCCGGAGGGTGATGGTTGCAGACAGAAGTATGTGACAAGTCTCTCTTTCACCAAAAGGAAACCCAGTACAAATTGGAGGCTGTTGAAGGATGATTATTCTTTTAAATTGTGGCAGCAGAAGATCTCCTCCATCTCTGAGTAAAAAAGGAGCAGCAGAAAGGGATGGTGGATCCAGAAAATGTAACTTGTGGGGTGATAGAGAGTTCCTCTTTGGCTGTTGATGGTGGTGATGGTGATGGTGATGGTGGTGGCGGTGGTGGAGATGGTGGTGATGGAGATGGTGGTGATGGTGGTGATGGTGGTGATGGAGATGGTGATGTGGTGATGGTGATGGTGATGGTGGTGGTGGTTCTTAATCTCCCACACTAATCACTCAGATGGAGCAATTCACCTGCAGGTTAAATATTAAAGGAAATTAACTCCAAACCATGACAGAGCCCAAGCAATTGGAACTATCTATACACTATTTGGGGCAGATACAAGTTTATATACCTTATATCTGATTTTTATTACTGTCATTAGATTAAAAGCAGAGCTCAATGTTTCCAGGTTTGGCCAGGAAGCAAAAAAGACTCTTCACCCTGCCTTTCACACTAGTTATAACCAGGAACCCTGGACAGAACACACAAAGTGACTATAGTAAGGCTGTGAAAGATGGAAAAGGACACAGAGGGGCCTCAGGATTCAAGGAACAGCAGGCAGCGAGTTCCCTGAGATTCTTTGATTGTGTGTGTGCTTCCCATTTGTTTAGTTTGTTGTTGCCACCCATATATCCTGGCCTGGGTGCTACAGCAGTCCATAGCCGAAACTTGCCATGCCAGCAAACATAGCGAATAAAACAGCCCAGGAAAAGCCCATTCTTGCCAGAGTATCAGGAAGAAGGTGTCCCTTTCTCCACATCCTCTCCAACATTTGTTGTTTCTTGCCTTGTCAATTTTTGCCATTCTAACTGGCATAAGGTGGTATCTCAAGGTGGTTTTCATTTGAATTTCCCTGATGGCTAATGATTTTGAACATTTTTTTTCATGTGTCTGTTAGCCATTTGTATGTCTTCATTGGAAAAGTGTCTGAACCCTCTTACACTATTGGTGGGAATGCAAGTTGGTACAGCCACTTTGGAAAACAGTGTGGAGGTCCCTCAAAAAGTTAAAAATAGAGCTACCCTATGACCCAACAATTGCACTACTGGTTATTTACCCCAAAGATGCAGATGTAGTGAAAAGAAGGGCCATATGCACCCCAATGTTCATAGCAGCATTGTCCACAATAGCTAAATTGTGGAAGGAGCCAAGATGCCCTTCAACAGATGAATGGATTAAGAAGATGTGGTCCATATATACAATGGAATATTACTCAGCCATCAGAAAGAATGATTACCCAACATTTGCAGCAACATAGATGGGACTGGAGGAGATGATGCTAAGTGAAATAAGTCAAGCAGAGAAAGATGATTATCATATGGTTTCACTCATTTATGGAACATAAGAAATAGCAGGGAGATCAGTAGGAGAAGGAAGGAAAGAATGAAGGGGGGGTAAACAGAAGAGGGAATGAACCATGAGAGACTGTGGACTCTGGGAAACAAACTGAGGGCTTCAGAGGGGAGGGGGTTGGGGGACTGGGATAGGTCAGTGATGGATATTAAGGAGGGCACGTATTGCATGGAGCACTGGGTGTTGTATGCAAATAATGAGTCATGGAACATTACATCAAAAACTAAGGATGTACTGTATGGTGACTAACATAACACAATAAAAAATTAAAAAAAAAAAAAAGAATTTCTGTGACTCCATGCCAAAAAAAAAAAGGAGCTGAAAAGTAATGTATCCAAAGTGACTACTTTGAATTGGTCCTGAAGGGGCCATGAGAAAAGGAGAAAGAGAAAAGGAGAAATCCAGACTACAAGAAGAGCATGACGCAGATGTGCAGAGAAGGACAAGGATAAGAAATCACGAAGCTCCAAAATGAGAAGCAAAGATTCTGACAGCCTGTGCATTTCTCCCAAGGACTAACAATACTTTCTACAACTGGGTTCTGTTGGAAACTGTTGGGATAAATTTTTTTTACCTGAACTTCTTCACGTGGGATTCTGTCCCTTATTAATAAAAATTCCTTAACTTAAAAAAAAAAAGGAAAAGGGTGTCCCTGCAGGATGGAAGCATTTTGAGGACACTCACCACGTTCTGGAGGCACGACATGCAAGAAGAGCTGTCTCCCACCCCCACTGATTCAGCAGTTAAAGACAAGTGATTATCTCCATCCTGCTCTTAGCAAAAGTAAATGGAGGTGGTCCCTAGTGCTCCCCACCTACACTGTAGCCGGAGACATTGAGGGGTGGAATGTCATCTGATATCCCTACTCTACATTAGAAAAACTCTGCAAAGTATCAGTGTCCTTTTTGCACCCAAGTAAAGAGTAAGGGATGACAAAAAGGAGAGGCAGCCAGAAAAAGGAATTCCTTAAATTTCTGGATGAAGTCCCCCTTGAACATACCATGTCAACACACTGAAAGCTTAAAGAACTGAACCACAGTGTGGAACAGAATTCAGATTTCTCATTTTTCTTTAAAAAGCATATAAGTGGACATAAAAGAATAAAATATACTGCAGAAAATTAAATTGACATTCAAACACAGCCTGGGAAAGTGGTCCTAGATGTATGTGCTAAACCCACATGGGTTGAATTCTTGATAAAGAAAAGACTTAAACGGAGCCAGAGTCTAACAACATAATACTCAAAATACCTAGGAAATAATCCAAAATTACTCGGTGTATCAGGAATGACTCCAATTTGAAAAACAAATCTATAGATGTCCACACCAAGATGACACAGAATTATCTGACAAGGACTTTAAAGTATATTTCACACAAACGCTCCAACAAGCAATAGTGAGCACTCTTGATACAAATTAAGATTTAACAAAGCAATAGAAAATAAAACAAGAAGAGCTAGGGACCTGGGTGGCTCAGTTGGTTAAGTGTCCAACTCTTGATTTTGGCTCAGGTCATGAACTCAGGATTGTGAGATCGAGCCCCATATCAAGCTCTGCACTGGGTAGTGGAGTCTGCTCGAAGATTCTGTCCCTCTGCCCCCCACCCATGCATGCTCTCTCTCTTTTCCTCTAAGATAAATAAATATTAAATAAATAAGTAAAATCATTAAATAAAAGAAATTAAAACAAGAAAAGCCAATCAGAAATGTTAGAAATAGAAAATTGCATGACATAAAGTAAAAATTTGCTGGATTGGCACAATACATAAACGGAGGTGACAGAAGAGAGAATGACTGTAGATCAGTAACAATAACCCAACCTAAACAATGGAGAAATAGGGTGGAAAACAGACTGCACCTCAAGGGTATACGAATGGTCTAGAAACAAGCATATCATTGGCATCCTGTAAGGAAGAAAATAAGGGCAATGCTGGAAAACACATTTACAAAAGTAATGGCTAAAAACTTCCCAAATTTGGCAAAAGACATAGAAACCTAAAAATCCAAGAAGTTGAGTGAATCCTAAATAGGATAAACCTAAAGAAATCCATGCTCAGATACATTGTAATCAAATTTCAGAAAATGAAAGTTAAAGAAAATATCTCAAATCTCAACCTAAACATGGCACCTTATATAAAAGTTAACTGAGAAGGAATCATAGATCTACGCATAAGTGCAAAACTATAAAAATCTCAGAAGAGGGGACCCTGGGGGGCTCAGTTGGTTGAGCAACTGACTTGGTTTCAGCTCAGGTCATGATCTCAGGGTCATGAGTTCCAGCCGCATGTCAGGCCCCACGCTCAGCACGGAGTCTGCTGGAGAGTCTCTCTTCCCCTCCTTCTGCCCCTCCCCCGTCACTTACACACACGCACGTGCATATGCTCTCTCTCTAACATAAATAAATAAATCTTTTTTTTTTAAATTAAAATTAAAATCTTGGAAGAAAACAGAGGAACAAATCTTTATGACTTTAGAGGAACAGTTCTTAGACGACATTAAGCACCATACAGAGTAGGAAAAAAGTGATAAATTAGACTTTATTAAAACTAAAAATGTTCACTCTGTGAAAGACATTACTAAAAGAATGAAAAAAATAAGGCACAAACTAGAAGGAAATATTTACAAAACATATCAAAATATGAGTATCTAAAATATATAAATAAATATAGGTAGAGAGAGAATAGAAAAAGCTCTGTGAACTCAACCATAATAAAACAAATAATCGAGTTAGAAACTGGACAAAATCCAAGAAGAAAGAAGAAAGAAAGAAAGAAAGAAAGAAAGAAAGAAAGAAAGAAAGAAGAAAGAAAGAAAGAAAGAAAGAAAGAAAGAAAGAAAGAAAGAAGAGGGAAGGAAGGAGGGAGGGAGAGAGGAAGGAAGGGGGAGGGAAAGAGAGGAAGGCAGGAAAGGTGGGTGGGAAGGAAGGAAGGAAGGAAGGAAGGAAGGAAGGAAGGAAGGAAGGAAGGAAGAAAATGGACAAAAACCTTTCACAGACACCTCACCAAAAAGAATACATGGATGGGAAATAAACTAAATGAAAGGCTTCTCACCGTCATTAGCTATTAGAGAAATGCAAACCCAAACCACCATGAAATACTTCCAGCAGAATGCCTATCAGAACGGCTAAGATTAAAACATTCTGATGCTGTCAAGTATCGTCAAGGATATGGAGCAACTGGATCTTTCCTAAAACGCTGGTGGGAACATAAAATTGCACAACCACTCAGCAGAACACTTGGGCAGTTTCGTCAAAGTCAAGCCTATGTTTACCATAAACATCTTGAACCACAGCCAACATTAGGATATCTTCCCTGAAGAACACTTAGGTTTACATAGAAAACTCTACGTGACTATTTCCTGTAGTTTTATTTGTAATACACCAGACTGGAAAAGACCCAAATGTCCTCCAATAGGTGAAGCATATTATTCATGCCGCACAACATACAATGGAATAAGTTGTGAAACAAAATTCAGCTGAATAAATTTGAAGATCTAATTGGCTTTATCGAGCAATTCACCAATCAGGCAGATTGCCATCTAGCAAGCGGAGAGATACTCTGAGGCGTTATACAAAGTGGAAAGCTTTTATAGAAAAAGAAATGGGACTTATTTGTTATTAGCAAAGGAAAACTGGAAGTTCATTGGAGCAAAATGAGAGTTGAGGGTGATGACGTGTTCTCATTGGCTGAGCTGCAGCGTTTCCATTGGCGGGGCTTGTTTTGGGGGGAAAAGGAGGCTCTTCCTCCTACCAGGGTAGGGGAGTAGTGACACCTCCCTTTTGGAGAAGCCAGGCATCTCTCTCCCTGTTTGGGATACTTGAGGAGGAGTGGTAGGGTGTGAGAGCCTCCGCTGCTGGGCTCCTGACTCCGATTTTAGTTGGGGTATCCTTTATCGATGTTCACATTTCCCCTTTTTGATTAAGAGCTTTCTCTGAAAGCTGATCAGGAGTGAGGTTTTCTGAATTCAGGAGCCTCTGTCCCTCCACACCAGGAAGGACCTTTCCTGGGTGTCATGTCCCATGTCAGGGGGAAAGTGCATGAACCAGAAACCACCAGAGGCCACAGGAATAACAAGGAAAGTTCAAAGGCAGGACAGTCAAGCATTTCTTATCTGTATTTTTTGTCAAAGTCATAAGTATGGAGATCATCTCGAAGTGCTGAGCTAGCATCATCTTATGAGGCAGGTCATCTCTAGGGACCATTGTGTTTACTCATTTAAGCCTGGGGATTAGTCAGATCTTTAATGCATGTGAAGAGACTCCCCTAGCCCAACAGAGAGAGTTACCCTACATGCCTTGCAAAGACAGTGCTGCTGGAGAGGTTTCTTAGGGAGTGGGGACAAATCTGACCTAGAGACCATGGGAATGTGGGGGAAAAGAGAGGGCCTTCTCCTCCCAGGCAAATGTCAGAGCAAAGGGAAGAAAGAAGGGAGGGTTTCATGTTCAGTTAAGTATGAGGTCTTGAGTCGTGTCTTGGGTGGAAGCGGTCTACCTCGATGTCAGCTACTTCTCTTCCACGTCAGTTGGATTCAGAGATCTCCAGAGCCTGCATGGGACCAGGTGTCAGGTGGAGCCTTGTTCAGCTGTGCCACGTGCACCCAAGGCTCAATACCTTTCAGTTTTGCAACGAAGTCAGTGTCAAGAACACTTGGAAGGTCCCTTTCAATGGGTTTCAAAGATTGTCTTCCTCTGATGACATTCACAAGACACCCAGCCACCAGGATCCAGACTGGAACAACAGGATCCTTTGAACTGGGATCTGGGCAAGCTTCTTTAACCTGTTGGTGAGAGGCTTGAGAATAAGATCCTAAGGACTTATAGTAGCTGGTCACACTGGCATGAGACAAAGAATCAGCAGAAGGTTGTATACCAAGACACATTGGTCTGCTGGTGAATTTCTCATGTGGAGTGATTTTATGTTATTCAAAGGGAGTACTGCAAACAGTCAGCAAAACCAAAGGCAATAATTTAAGCCAGGAAAGTCCAGTCACCTTGGCAAGCTTAGAAATTATAAGTTTGAGGATTCCTTTAGTTCTCTCAACCTTGCCTGATGATTGATGGTGACAGGGACAGGGATAATTCTAGGAAGTTTGCAAGGCTTTCATTAAGGCTTGTATCTTTTGCCCAGTGAAGTGGGGGCCCTGATCACTGGAAATTGTAGAAGGTAGACCCCAAGTGGAAAACATGTTCTCCAACAATTCCTTTGCCACCTTGGGGGCATCCACCTTGTGACAGGGGAAAGCTTCCACCCATCCAGAAAACACACCTACAATAGTAAGAACATATTGATAGCCCATGATAAGTGGTGATAAGTGGTAATTAAATGAAGTCCAGCTGCAGGTCTCAAAGTGTCCAGAAAAAGGAAGTCTGAGGGTTCTGAGGACAAAAATTTTTTCCAAAATTATGGGCCTGACAAGTCACACATTGCTAGTAGACTGTTTTTGCAATTTTGTAAAAGCCTCCCCACCAATGCCTATTCATAATTTGAGTCATCTTAGCTGCAGCACGGTGGGTGAAGGAATGTAAAAAACAAAACATCGGGTTTGCCAGGTAGCCGGGAAGAGCCAAGTGATCATCTTTGGTTTCCCAGAGTTTGATTATTCATTTAATTTACAGCCACTGTTTTCCCCCCTTAATTTCTCTAATTCAGCAGCAGACTATTGCCATATTGCAAGGACATCAGGATGGCAAAAGTCTGGCCATGAGGGGCCAGAAGTGAATGGACTTCATCCACAGCTGCCACAGCTTTATACATTCTGTCACAGCTGCCTTTGCATGAAGGTCAGCCCGGGTGGTTCCCTGAAGCTCAGGTTGTCTTTTTAGTGTGAGCCTCAATTTTGATGACAGAGACTTCAGAAGGTAAGGGAATAGCAGTAAGAAGACTGTTTACTTTAGTACATTTTTGATTGGGGTCAGAGAAGATGCAAGAAAACCCCTTGTTTCCATAACCCCCAAATCATGATGATCCCAAAGTCATGCTGGCTGTCAGATGAATGTTAATAATGTGTCCTGATAACTGGCATGTCCTGGAAGCCTGAAGTTCCTCTTCTTGGGCTGATTTAGCTTGTGGGAGATTTCCATTCTCAAGTAGTTCATATTGGGTATAATAACGGGATTACCAGCTTGGAAACTCCCCTTTGCATTTTTACGGTATGACCCAACAACAGACAGAATTGGATCAGGACTAGTCAAAGGGGCATCTTGTAAATCAGGACCTGGTGTCATGAAATAGGGCATTATTACCTCACAGTCGTGGGGCTCACCTTCCTCAGGTGGGGGTAGTAACATAGCAGGATTGAGAACATTGCAATGTTTAAGATGCAGATTTGGTGGGAAATGCTGAAGGATCTCATAGGAGGTTAGTCTGCTTGCAGAGAAATGTTGAATCGATTCAGAGGTAAGGCTTCAGACAGAGTGTACCGTTTGTGAGTAAATATCATTTCCTACAGTCGAATCTGCTGTGGCTTCCACCAACTCTGCAGCTGTGGCTGTGGGTTTAGGGCAGTTGGGGTAGGCATGAGAAACAGAGCTGGGCTGCATGTGGGAACAGGCAATAGGCTGTGTTCCTGACTGAGCAAGCACTCCCAGGGCTCTCTTAGCTCTTCCGTGCACAAACAAGGTGAAAGGTTTTGAATAGTTAGCCCTGAAGCAGGCGGCTCTTGTAGCACTTGTTTTACTCTTGTTCATTCATGTTTGTCTTCCCAAGGAAAGGTCTTGGGAACTGAAATTTCAGTAAGTTCATAGAGGAAAATTAGGAACCGATAGTCAACCACATCCAGCCAGGCCTAGGAATCCATGAGGCTGTTGCTTAGTTGTGGACCCAAGGAAATCTTGGATTAGCCTACTTCTTTTTGGACATAGCTGGATTCCTTCAGTGCTTAGACTATGACCCAGTGAACAGTCTGGAGATAATTGTACTTTTTCCTTAGGGACTTCATGTTCTTCTCCAACAAACTATTACAGAAAGTAAACAGTATATTTAATGGATGACTCTAGAGTAACTGAGGACAGCGAGAGGTCATCTACACACTATAGAGGGTCGATTTCCTCAGGGGTATTGGAGGTGCTTTGCTCTCGGTGGAGCACTTTGGCGAAGTAAGAAACATACGGCCAAGGCATGACAATCTGGTACACTATCGATTGTTCCAAGTCAAGCAAACACAAACTGGCTGTTGGGATCCATAGGGATGCTGGAGACAGCTGAACATAGTCACTCACAGTGACTGTGAGTCTGGAGGAACTTGTGACAGGAGGGTGTCCAGGTTCGGAATGACTTTCTTGTTGGTGGCCCTCAAGCCTGGACAAATCACCACCCAGATCTGCAAGATTGGCCTGTTCCAGAGGCTGGTACGGGTAGCGATTAGCCCCTGGGCAACATAGCCTTCCACTGCGGGCATCAGGGCTGGTGTGGCCTCGGGCTTAATGCATATTTTAGATGACATAGAGTGACACTTACTTACGTCCAGTCAAATTTTTATAGGCTCTGCACTTTTTTTTCCAAATGTCAGTATTGGAGGTAGCCCACAGATTGTTGGACACCTCAATTAAATTAGGGGACTTTATTTGAACTTCTTCCTGTTCTATGTCTGGAACAGATTGTAAGGAACATAAAAGATCAGGTTCAGGAAATTCTATGGTGAGGTCTCCCCTAAGCAAAACAGATCAGCTCTTTTTATTTAGAAAGGAGACTATGGACTCTGAGAAACAAACTGAGGGCTTCAGAGGGGAGGGGGCTGGGGGAATGGGATAGGCTGGTGATGGGTAGTAAGGAGGGCATGTATTGCATGGTGCACTGGGTGTTATATGCAACTAATGAATCACTGAACTTTACATCAAAAAAATAAAAATTAAAAATTAAAAAAAATTTAAATTTTAAAAATGACTACAAAAAAAAAAAAAGGAAAGAAGGGAACCCTCTGCCAAATGTTGACTATCACACAGCAAAAAGGGATGCTTTTCAGTAAAGAATGCCAGAGTTATCACACTGGTGAGATGAAAATTATCTGTGGACTTCATTTAATGCACCCAGAGTGGAAACCTTTCACTCTGAGAGATATATTGTTCTACGAGCGTGTGGTTTCAAGTGAAAGCATAGCTCTAGTATCAACTAGAGTGTGGCAAGGCTTCCCATCAATATTAATTTTAGTTTCTCCTTGGCTGTTTAGGAGAATTACTGGTAATTTGTCAGAGAACCCCCTGGAGCCCTCGCAGCCATGGGGGGACCCATATGGGTCCTGGGAGATAGATGCAAGGACATTCAAGAAGGGTCCGCCTAGGACCTTTGAGGGCAACCTCTTTTCCGGTGTCCCAGTTGAGTAGAGCTGTGACATTGATCTTTGGACCAGCATTTCTTTGAAGATGGACCCCTTGGGGTGTGCAGTGCGAAGGCCTGGATGTTATTTTGGGTCTCTGGCCTGGAGCCGTGGGAGCTATAAAGCTATCAGCCTGACAGACTTGTGTTTGCAGTCTTACGCTAAGATCCTTTCAAAATGTTCAGCTGTGGTCACAGATTCAATCAGGCTGTGGCCTCCCATCCTATTTTCTGTCTGTTGTCCCATCTACCAATCTCAGGAGCTAATCCATTTACAAAGAGGGCAGCCAGAGCAGGCGGGGTGACCTTATTTATTGTGGGGAATCCAAACGCTGTGAAAAGAGAGCTTCCAAACAGGCTCTAAAGTCTGCCACAGGTTCAACTCTTTTGTGGGTATGTTCGAATAATAGACCAATCAGTATGAGGAAGCCTCGAGGAATGGCTTGTAAAAGGTCAGTTACATTTTTTAAGCCCTTCCAGGTCGAGGATCTTGAGGATTATTTTGGGGGTTTTGCCATTTTGCTTTCTTTTTTTTTTTTTAAAGATTTTTATTTTTATTTATTCGACAGAGATAGAGACAGCCAGCGAGAGAGGGAACACAAACAGGGGGAGTGGGAGAGGAAGAAGCAGGCTCCCAGCAGAGGAGCCTGATGTGGGGCTGGATCCCAGAATGCCGGGATCACGCCCTGAGCCGAAGGCAGACGCTCAACCGCTGTGCCACCCAGGCGCCCCGCCATTTTGCTTTCTGCACAGGCTTCTCCACGTTCTACCCACTTGTGTCCAAGCTGATAAAGATCTGGCAGCCCAGGGTCAGAGGCCCTGACAATGACTCTGAATTCTTCAAAAATATTTCCGGTCTTCTTTCTCGGTTTAGGCAATTCTCTATAACTATTTCTAGACCAAGGGGCAAAGGCCACCTGAGAGGCTCTCATCCCTCTTATTGTCTTTTGATTTAGGTACATTTTGTGCCTTTAATTTTTCATTAGCATTTGTAACGAGTCTTTTAATGAAGCTATTTTGGAATCTTGAAGTCTTCTGTAAGTTTCTGCATGCCAATTAGAGTAGGCATCCACTTTCATCTGTCCAATTTGGGATCCCTTGCTCTCTAGCATATTTCTTAAATGAGCCATCTTGTCTAATTGGAATGTTCCCCATAATGGTCATTGCAATTCTGGGTTATTTTTAGTAAAATCTTGCCATCTTGTTAAATATCGACAGCTTCAGGGACTAGACATGTTAAATGTAAAATAAGTAGGTGTGGCAGGAGGAGGCACACTGAACTCCCTGGGCATAAAGGACCCCATTTCTTCTAAGAGGCCTTTGGGTTTCCTGCAGCCACCCTAATAATCTGAGGCGTGGGGAAAGACCAAACCCACAGGACCCAAGGGATGAGGACTGTGGACAGATTCCAAACACCCTATCAGCTCAACTGCCCCTAAACTGTCAGAAGTTCTGAGGGTGGGGTTCCATAGCCCAGGAATCATGATCCAAAAGATGAGGGGCTCAGCTCCATTGCCTCTGAGCAGAATCCCCCCACTGGCTCAAGCTGCAGCACCTGCTGGTAAAGGGAAGCCAACTAGACCAGGAGCTCAGACTCAAAACAGAGCAGAGTCCAACCCAGAGGAACTCAGCAGTGGCCCTCAGACATGGCAAGAGAGTCAGCTCTGAGCTTTGGCAGGAACCAAGCCTACGTTTTTCATCATTCCTGCATGCCCACAGAAGTTCACTTTGATCCCACTGCTGCCACCAATCTGTGAAAAACCAAAATTCAGCTGACAATTCAAAAATTCAGATTTTGGGAGATCTACTTGGCTTTATCAAATGGTTCTTGAATCAGGCAGCATCTCATCCAGCAAGCGGAGAGATACTTTGAGGAGTTACATAAAATAGAAGGCCTTTATATACAGGAGGGCGAGGGGAGGAAGTCATTAGCAAAAGAAACAAGAAAGATACTTGGAGGAAAGTTAAGAGTTCAGGTGTCAGGGGCTTCTCACTGGCTGAGCTGTGGTGCTTCCCATTGGCTGGGCCTGTTGCCAGGCAGCAAGGAAGTCTTCCATCCTCCTGCCCAGGTGGAAGATGCAAGGTGCCTCTCTTCCTGTTTGGGATAATCCATGAGAAGGGGAGGTGAGGCTCCTCCCACAGGCCTTCCCGACTTCAATTTTAGTTGGGGTGTCCTTTATAACTTTTACAAAATAAAATGGAAAACGTTGAACTGTTGATATACACGCAAAATTGGACAGATCTGAAGGACACTGCATATACAATTCTCAAAATGACAAAATTATAGTCATGGCAAACTGGTTAGTGGTGGCCAGGGTTTGGAGGTAAGCAGAGGATGGCCGAGCTGCTTTTACACTCCCACTAACATTTATGGTGAGCTGCTTAGGGGATATTTTTAGGGGCGATGGACCTATTCTGTGCCCTGATTGTGTTAGTAGTTAACACATATCAATACACATGGTTAAATTCATGGAACTATATGCCAAATTGGAGGAAAATAATGGAAATTAAAAGCCAGGGAAATCTAAATAAGATCTACAGTTTAGTTAACAATACTGTTACAATGTCAATGTCCTGGTTTTAATTATTGTACTGTCGCAAAATATTAACATTAGGGGAAGCTGATTTTCCACCCACTGTACAATGCTGGACATTTTTTCTTTGAGTCTAAAAGTACTTCAAAATACAAGGAGAAGCTTTTAAATTGTAGTAGCTATTTGATGTTTAGGAAAAATCTTGATATGACTATAGAAGAAGTGAGAAATACCTCAGAGCAATGAAAACATTCAAATAAGATTTGGAAAAAATATTTCTATTCCGTTATTATCACCTGGAGTCTATAGAAATAACTGTAATCAAAACAAACCATCTCCTGTGAATTTATCTCCTTGTAACCTGCTTTGGGGGTGGAGACAGTATTCAGTGTAAACCGTTTATTTTTGCCAGCATTTTGTCATGAAAATCTTAAAACATACCAAAAAATTGAGACAGACTGAACACTCAGAAATCCAGCACCTAGATTCTATAATTAGTAATTGCATGGTTTTGCTTTAATATGATAGCTACCCACTCACCCCTCATCCAATATTCAAACTCATTTTAAATGTATGTCAACATACTCATTAGTATACTTTGCCCCTGAAAACTTGAACATGCATATCATTAACTAGACTTCACTGTTTATTAGTTACAGAATTTCTTTAAGGTAAATTTAGACACAATGGCATGCAAAACTGAAGTATGTCATCAACGAGCTTTGACAAAATGTGCTTACCACAGAGCTCTTATCTCTATCAAAGTGAAGAACACTGTCCTTTCCCCGGAAAGCTATTATGAACATTTTGGACAAGTCTGTATGGACAGATTCTTATATTCATTTCTTATAAACACCTAACAGTAGAATTGCTGGGTCATAATGTAGGTATAAATTTAGAAGAAGCTGCCAGAACTTTTAAGTGGCTTCACCACTTTTATGCCACTAAAAACATTTATGAGATTTCCAGTGACCCCTTGTCTATCCATGGACAAGGAAACAGCTAAGAGGAACAGCTAAAGTAAGAAGTTTGCTATTTTCAACTTTTTATTTTATTATTTTATTTTACTTTATTTTATATTTTGTGGCAAGAACACTTGCCATGAAATTTACCCCCCTTAAATTGTCATCTGAGTGTAAAATGTTGTACAGCAGATCTCTGGAGCTGTTTGCCTTTCTTCACTGAAACTTTATGCCTCTTGATTATTAACTCCCTGATTTCTCCTCCCCCAGCTTTGACAATCATCGTTCCACTCTTTGATTCTATGAACTTCACCACTTTCAATTCCTCATATTTGTTCTTCTAGGACTAGTTTATTTCAGTTCCACTAATGTCTTCGGTGTTCATTCATATTGTCACATGTTGCAGGATGTCCTTCTGTCCTTCCATGTTAGACCTGAGTGTACTCCATTGCATTCAGGATACACATTTTCTTCTTCCATCCATCTGTAGGTCAATATTCCGATTCTTTCCATATCTTGGCTCTTCTGAAGAATGCTGCACTAATACACAAGTGTTCATCTCCTCAAGACCCTGATTTCAATTCTTGTGGAGAAATACCCAGGACTGGGATTGCTTGATCTTACGGTAGTTCTGTGTTTAATTTTTTGAGGAACCTCTGTACTGTCTTCCACAGCTTCTGCACCATTGTGTATTTCCAACAGTGTTCAAGGACTCCCCTTTCTCCTCCTCACCCACACTTACTTCTGGACTTTTGATAGTACGCGTCCTGGCAGGTGCCAGATGATACCTTACGGTGGTTTTTGATTTGCTTTTCCCTAATGATGACTGACACTAAACATCTTTTTCATATACACATTGGCTGTTGGATGTTTTCTTTGGAGAAATACTTTAACATTAGCTGTTCTAAGAGCTGTGTAATGAAATCTCATTGAGTTTTAATTTGTATTTCACTGATAATTCATAATGGTGGGCATTTTTATATGCTTATTGGTTATTTGTACATCTTACTTTGTGATGTGTCAGTTCAAATATTTTGCCTGTTTTTATTAGAGTCATTTGCTGCTTTACTATTGAGTTTTAGGACATTGCATTTTCCACATTATATATGATCAATGGCTATTTTTTTCTCTTTTTAAATAGAATGAGGTATTGTTTCTTTGAAACACTGTAAGACTATTGAAAAACTAGACAACCTATCTTGTCAAGACTCTCCAAAATCTTCCAAGGCTTTTTGGGATGTTGACAGTCTTAAAAAATATATTGCCTGAAATTCATAGTTTTTTTTTCTTTGCAGAAACTAAAGATAACAAGAACTACAACACACACACACACACACACACACACACACACACAAAACAAAGGTGCACCTTGGGAAGAAGGAACACCACGGAGCTTTCTATTCAAACAAAATGAAAGAAAGGAAAACATTTCATATGGAATTAGTCTTTCCAGGTTAGCAAACAGGTAGGCAGTGTCCATGCTATTCACTGTGATCACCCCATTTTACAAAAGTGCCCTTACCACTAACCTTGAGTGAATATCTTTGGTTTTTCCCAGTAGGTGTTCTCTTTTTCTGGCAACAACACTGAGGATTTTCTCTAAGGAATGATCTTTGACTCTACTTTCCAGGAAAGTGTCCTGCTAGGGGACCAAATGACCCATGAGCCTGGCTTGCCCATGAAGAACACTTGTCTCTCTGACTACATTCACTTGTTCCATCATGACTGCATCACACAACTTGGCAAATGCACCAGTGACACACTCTATGGGTGTTCGTTGTATTCACTGAGGCAGAAAATCACACCTTCCATTAAGATTGTAGCTATGACAATGTAATCCTAGAGCTGGTGGGGCCCCATGGAGGAAGAGCCTGAACTTAAAATGAAGCCAACACAAAGGAGAGAAGAAATACACAGCGAACACATTTCTATTCTAAGCACCTTGACCCATGTGTGCCTGAAGCCATTACCCCTGGACTTTTCAGTATTGTGAACCAGTAAGTTCTGTTCTGTTTAAACTAGTTTGGGTTGGTTTTCTCTCACCTTCTGCCTATTCCGAACCTATGACACCAAGACTGTTTGTTTTAGTCACAAACTTTGGTGACCTTGTTCTTTCGTTTTGCAGATGAAGACATGCCTCTTAGCTTGATCCAAAGGGAGATTGATTGCAGGTAAAGGTTTCCTTGTACTCATGCTAATCTCTTTTTCCATTCATAATTTCATGTAATCTTCTCAACAGCCCTTTGAGTTAGGTTTGCTGTTCCAAGTGACCTAACTGAAGCTTATATACTTTTCCACTATAGTACAGTTACCAATTCCTCAATCCCAAAGTGGCTCTCTTTTACTTTGCTTTATACTTGTCACAGTAAAAACACACACTGGTCATAGTAAAAACCTGCAACACATTCCTCATCCTTGAACTACCTACTTGATTTGTCTGCCAAGGATGTCTCCCCAGAAGCACATGAAGGCACAAGAATATGTGTGTACGTAGCCCCAGGAAACAAATATAAGGGAATGGGGACATGAGACGATAAAACAAAGGAAGCCCATAACCAGTGCAAGCTTGGGCTATGAGCAACTGAATTTCAGTGCTGTGGGGAACTCTGGAAAACACTCACTACCCAACATCCTTGAGAGTCGTCCCAGCCAATGGTGGATACATTACATCTCAGACCCAAATTCACTCAATATCCACACTGCGATCATGGGCAGAGTTCCTCTGAGTCTTTCTTCTTTGCACTGAACAGCACAGACCTACGGGTCCTCAGCAGAGGGCTCTGCAGAAGCAGGGGTTCATCTCCTGTCACCAGGGCTGTAGGGCTGCTCAGTGGCATGGGTGTGAGGAATCCACCAGTGCTCTGCAACCTTATAGCTCCAGCCCAGCCAGGTAGTCACCTACTCGTGGCCCATCCACATGGACATCATGCTCCAGACCTCCTGCCTAAGGTGTCCCATGCCCTCTGCACATGCACACTCCTGCCTGTGCCCCAGGTGCTTCCTGCTTTCTCGGTGACTGCAGATCAACTCTGCCCCCAGGAAACCAGTGAGGGCTGCCATCTGGCAGGTGCAAGAGTAACTTCTCCAGGGATCTTGGCATCCCAGCCTTGGGGCTGGGTCTTCTGTAGAGTCTGTCCACTTCGGGTGCTCTCCTTCTACCCTACAGTGAATTCCAGCATTTCCTTGTATCTTACAGTTACTTTTTGGTCATGTTTTAATAATTAAATGTCAACTGTTTGAATCACAGTGTGCTTTCAGGCTCCTGATTGGACCTGGACTGACATGGGGGGCAGACAGCTGGCTGAGGGCTGCTCCTGGGGTGATGTGAGGTTCCCAGCTGGCATTCCAGCTGAGTGTTCAGGCTTTTTCCCTCAGGAGTCATTGTGTAGGATGGTGACTGCCATGGGTTTTAGGAGGGACAGTGACAGAGGTCTGCTCAGCCCAGCCTTAAGTCTGGGCTATCTTCATGAACAAAGAAGGTTTTGGGTGTGGTTGGTAAAGGTCAGGGGTGGAGGGCGGGAGGACTAGGAAGGCAAGGCATCAGGAAATCCCACTAACAAGTTTGTTCATTGCTGCCTAGCTCTCCTGCCCTCGGTCCCAGATGAGGAGCATGTATACTGGGACAGTGTCCCAGAGTGAGGCAATGAAGTGCGTCTTCTAGAACCCAGAGCTTCCGGTTCTCGAGCACCTCTGGGGTGGAGTTGAAGAGGGGAAAGCAAGCCCAGGGGGCAGGTCTGGGTTTGAACTCTGGCCCCAGCGCTTGTGAGCTTTGCGTGGTAAGCCAGCCTTTCCTGACGTTCCTGCTCTGTAAGACAGAAGTGGGAGTCCCAGAGCCGTGAGTCAGGTCATCACTGAGGGGGGAAGAGCAGAACCCAGAAGAGGAGCCATATGAAGATGGAATCCCTCTATGTCACCATGGCCACCTTAATTCCATAGAAGGGGCTGAATGTGAGCTGGAGGCTGCTCCAGAGCGTGAGCATTTGTCTGGAGCCCAGCCCACGTACACGGACAGGTCAAGTGTACAGAATGCTATCTGACATTTTGAACTATTTTTTTTTTTGCCCTTTCTATAAATATGCACGTTAGAGAACTCCTCCAGTCTGGCCAAGTTACTCATAGACAGGCTCTGAATTGAGCAGATGATTCCAGCACTCAACATCTAGACCTGAATGAGAGAATGGAAAAACAAAGAAAACAGCCCCCTTTTCCCAAAATGCTCTATTAAAGAGGGCTATTTCTATCCATGGGCTCTGTACACTAATAATGGAATGCATTGTGCATGTTTCAACACTATGTTGGTTTGCATTCAGCAAATGCTGGCCACACATGTGTTTTGTGCCACTCACTATGTGAGGCCCTGGGATGCACAAGTCGATAAAACTCCTTGTTTGGCTTGAAAATCATTTCTTCTAGCCAAAGAGGTGCACAGCATGCAATGAGACCTTTCTAAATATCAATAAGAGAATGCAGAGGGTATAGAGAAGGCAGACTTGTGAACTCCATTCTTAGAGCAGTAGATCGGCAGAAAAAGAAAATTTCAGGTTTAAAAAATACAAATTTCTGTGTTAAAAAAATTTTTATTTAAATTCTTATGATTGAACTCCTTTTTCAATCATAGTCGATCAGGCCATTTTGTTTACCATTGCCTGAGTAAAGATATAATTATCAAAACATAAAATAAAATAATTTAAAAAATAAAAAAACACAAATTTCTGCAACTCAACACCAAAACACAAATAACTCAGTTAAAAAAATGGGCAGAGGACCTGAAGAGACATTTTTCCAAAAAGACATACAGACGGCCAACAGATACATGAAACAATGTTCAACATTGCTCATCATCAGGGAAATGCAAACCAAAACCACAATGAGATGTCACCTCACACCTGTCAGAATGGCCAGAATCAAGAAGAAAAGGAACAACAGGTGTTGGCGAGGATGGGGAGAAAGAAGAAACTTGTGCACTGTTGGTGGGAATGCAAACTGGTGCAGCCATTCTGGAAACCAGTATGGAGGGTCCTCAAAAAATTAAAAATAGAATTACCCTACGATCCAGTAATTCCACTACTGGGTATTTACCCAAAGAAAACAAAAACACTAATTTGGAAAGACATATGCACCCCAATGTTTATTGCAGCATTATTTACAATAGCCAAGACATAGAAGCAACTCAAGTGTCCATTAATAGCTGAATGAATAAAGAAGATGCGGTGCACACACACACACACATGCACATGCACACACACGCACACACACATGCACACACACGCACACACACACACACACGCGCACACACACACACGCACACACTGGCATATTACTCAGCCATAAGAAAGAATGAGATCTTGCTATTTACAACACCATGGATGGAACTAGAAGATATTCTGCTAAATGAAGTAGGTCAGACAGACAAAGACAAATACCATGAGATTTCAGTTACGTGTGGAATCTAAGAAGCAAACTAATGAACAAATAAAAAGCAGAAACCGGCCCATAAATACAGAGAAGAAATTGATGGGTGCCAGAGGGAAAGGGATGGGGGAATGAGCCAAAAGGGTGAAGAGGAGTGGGAGATAGACTTCCAGTTATGGAGTGAATGAGTCATGGGGATGAAGGTCCAGCACAGGGATTGTAGTCAGTCGTATTGAAAGATCATTGGATGGAGGCGGATGGGAGCTATGCTTGTGAGGAGCACAGCATAACGTAAAGTTGTCAGATCCCTGTGTCCTACTCCTGAAACTAACACAACACTGTGCATCAACTCTACCTGAATGAAGAAAAAATATGAAGTTCTGCTACTGCACATCGTGATGGTTAATTTCATGTGTCAACTTGAAGCCCGTGGTTGGATGAGATGAACATTGGAGTCAGTGAGCTTTGAGCAAGCAGATCACCCTCCATCATGTGGGTGGGCCTCAGCAACCCATTGACGTTATGGATAGAACAAGACTGGGTTCTCTCAAAAAAGAGGGAATTCTGCCAGCAGACGGCCACACACGTTATCTACATCATCGGCTGTCCTGGGTCTTGAGCCTGCTGGCCAAACCACACGCTTGGATCTGCCAGCCTCCATAACCTCATGAGCCAATTCCTTGTAACAGATCTCTTTATGACATATATGTGTATACACACGCTCTCTCTCTATTGGTTCTGTGTCTCCAGAGAACCCTAACGTGTGAACGTAGATGAGTGTCTAACTGCCCGTCACACGGTGTGGGGTGGGGTGTGAACCTACAGCACAGGCAGGTGATGCGTGATCTCAAGTGCCGAAGCTGATGCACAGAGGGTGTAAACTCACCCAAGTTTCCAGAAATCAAAGTCGCCTGTGTCCTGAGCATACTATCAAAAGCTGTTATTCAGCCCGGTATAACAGGAGCTTTTATAGCCTTTGGTCATTTTCCCAAAAATACGGATTGTCCATTTAGTTGCAAGTGGGTGATTCCACTACTAATCAATTCGTAAATTGTGCATTTCTGGGACAAATTGTGTGTATGACACATGTGGAAAAGCATCTTCAAAACAGGTTAAGAAAAAAGACCAGTTTTCACAATAATGCACGCAGTATGATTCCTCTGGCTGAAGCCCAAAGCCTGCTACAACCAAACGGTCTATTGCTTCGAGATGCATATATTGCTGGTAGGAGAAGGAGAACAAAGGAAAGCCGGGGCATAATTAAGATGACATGTGTGATGGTGGTTCTCTCTGTGGGGGAGACAGACAGATGTGAATAGAGAAACAGACAGGAGCTCCAGCAGTCAGGTAACGTCCTGTTTGTGTCTGTGGCTTACTTCAGTAGAGTTCCTTGAAGTGTGTGTGTGCGCCTGTGTGTATCTGTGTGTTTATCTGTGTGTATATGCATATTTATACTCTCCAACCAAATTTTTTGTATGCAAACAAAAAGAAAAAAACACGATCATTCCCCCTTATCCGCGGTTCCTCTTTCCATGGTCTTAGTTACCCACGGTCAACCACAGTCTGGAAGCAGATGGTCGTCTTTCTGACTTATCATCCGAAGGTCACTAGTAGCCTAACCCCTACGTCAGAATGCCAACATCACGCACCACCCTGCATCACGTGACCATATGATCACCATAACATCATCACAAGAAGAAGAGTGGGTGCAGTACCATAAGATATTTTGTGACAGAGACCACATTCATATAACCTCTTTATGGTATATGGTCAGAATTGTTGTATTTTATTATTAGTTATTGTTGTTAATTTCTTACTGTGCCTAATTCATAAATTAAGGTTTATCTTAGGTATGTATGTATAGAAAAAAATCACAGTACATATAGCGTTTGGTACTATTCATGGCTTCAGGCAGCTGTGGAGTGCCTCAGGGTATCCCCTGTGGATAAGGGGAGACTGTTGTACACAATATGAAATGAACTTTGTGCTTCCTGATCTAAAACAATTCTGATACAGAACAAGTCTGATACAGAAATCCTGGAAGAAAAAAAAATAACAAATAGGTATTCCTGTCTCATAGTGCATTCACACAGAGGCTGCCTGCCTGTGTTACTGTCATGTTTAATTTGTTAAAGGCAATATCCGGCCTCTTTGTGAAAATATAAATTACCCAAATTTAGTCCTTTGCCAACATATCATGAATAAATGGTGAGCAATGGGTAGAAAGCTTGGGGATAAAAAGGCACATTTTAAAATGCAGTTTTTTCTAATGCAATACATCTTTACCAGGATGCTCTTTAATGGGAAATTTCAGTTGATTAAATTTGGGGTGTTCTTTTAAGATCAGAAACGTTGCAGCAATTGGTAAGGAAAAGATCCAGCAGCCTTAGCATTGCTGCTGTCCTGCTGATCACATTTTCATTGACCACAAATGGTAGGGGATGTGTGCCAAAGAGCCTGGTCTGGAATCAGGGCACTCAGGTCCTGCTCACAACCATCTCTGGACCTGGCCTAGGATACTTACTCCATTTCTTTTACCCACGACTTTCCCTTATCAGTAAGTAAAAGCAATAACAAATGTTTTGCTATAGGAGCTTTTAAAAGGGTTGTATGTGAACATATCTTTCAAAAACATGATGGAAAGAAAAAAAATCATGCACATTTTAATCATTATTGTTATGAGGTATGTTCTAGACCCAACAGTTAGTGTTTGGAAGACAGATAAGGGCTGTAGTAGAAAGTACCAGAGTAGATGTACTATTCTGGTTTCTATAGTAAAACAGAATGAATAATTCATTCACATGAATGAATTACCATAAGGAATGGATTGGCTCATGGAATTCCAGAGGCTGAGAAGTCCGACTTCTGCAGTCAGCAAGCTGGAGACCCAATGGAGGTGATGGCAGAGTTCCAGTCCAAGTCAGAGGCAAAGGCAAGATGCCCTAGATCAAACCTGGTCAGGCAGAGACTCCACCTTTTATTCTATTCAGGCCCTCAACTGGTTATACGAGGCCCACCACATTGGAGCAGGCATTTGCTTTACTCAGTCTACGGATTCAAATGTTAATCTCATCCAGAAACGTCCCTATAGATACACCCAGAATCACCTCATGCCCTAGAAAAATTGACATGTAAGGTTAATTATCTCAGTGGGTTAGTGCTCTGAGGCATACAGACTCACAGACATTTCTTGAAGGCAATGTATCCTCAGAGACAGTAAATCTCTGTCTTCCTTGACCTGTAGCAGATGCCCTTCCTGTCCTCCCTCCTCAGTCCTTTCTCTCTGCTATTTTGCATATAAAGAATAATCAGTTTTTCTAATTACCAAGGTCCTAGTTGAGGCTCTGCTATATGTTGGCCATAGAAACTCACACAAGTCCCTGAGTCCCACTTTCTTCTGTGAGGGACATGTCTGTGCAAAAAGGTCATTTTGAGAGCCAAGAGGGGCTTATAAAATAAGAAGTATTTTTGAAACTATAAAATAAAGCAAAAGAAATAATAACACGGAGTACAATAAAAATAACTAAAATCCTAGCATGTAAAAAACCGATAGCTCTGATCCCAACAAAAATCCCAGCAAGTTATTGTATGGATATAGACAAACTGATTCTAAGGTTTATATGCAGGCAAAAGACCCGGGAGAGCCAGTACAATATTGAAGAAGAAAAGCAAAGTGGGAGGACTGATACTTCAAGACTTACTATAAAGTTATAATAACCAAGACAGCGTGGTATTGGGGAAAGAATAGAGAAATAGATCAGTGGCACAGAATAGACAGCCCCAGAAATAGACGCTCCCCACCACAGGAATATAGTCAACAGGTCTTTGAAAAAGAGGCAAAGGCAACACAATGGAGCAAAGATGGTCTCTTGAGCAAATGGTGCAGGAACAACTGGACACCCACAGGCAAATAAATGAATCTAGACACAGATCTTACAGCCTTCACAAAAAGTAATTCAAAATGGATCATAGACCCATGTGTAAAACACAAAACTCAAAAATTCCCAGGAGATAACATCACAGAAATCCAGAGAGCCTTGGGTAGAGCAATCACCCTTTACCTACAACATCAAATGTACTGTCCATGAAAGAAAGGATTGATAAGTTGGACTTTATTAAAATTAAAAAAAATAAAAACTCTCTTCTGGGTAAGACAATATCAAGAAAATTCGGGAAAATATTTCTGAAAAACACATGTTATAAAGGAATGTTATCTGCTATACACAAAGGACTCCTAAAACTGGACTGGAAAATGAACAGGAGGATTTAAAAAATGGGCCAAAGACCTTAACAGAAACCTCATGAAAGGAGGTATATGGATGGTAAATACAGATGTGGAAAGATGTTCAAATCAATTGTCACAAGGGAGATGCAAATTAAAACCACAATGAGATAGCACGACACCCCTATTAGAATGGCTCAAGTCCAGAACACTGACGACACCCAGTGCTGGTGAGGACATGGAGCCACAGGAACGCTTGCTCCTTGCTGGTGGGAATGCAAAATGATGCAGCCACTCTGGAAGACAGTTTGGTGGTTGCTTACAAAACTGAAAATACTCTATCACAGAATCCAGCAATCCAACTCCTTGCTATTGACCCAAAGGAGTTGAAAACTCTGTCTACAAGAATGAATGCTTACAGAAGCTTTATTCATAACTGCCCAAACTTGGAAGCAAGTGAAATGTTCCCCAATAGGCGGTTGAGTAAATAAACTGGTACATCCAAACAGTGGACTCTCATTTAGTGCTAAAAAGAGAGATAAAATGAACTATCAAGCCATGAAGAGATATGAAGGAAACTTAAGTACATATTACTAAGTGAAAAAAGTCGTTTTGAAAAGGTTATGCATTGTATGATTTCAACTCTATGACATTCTGGAAAAAGCAAAACTCCAGAGACAGTAAAATGATCAGTGGTTGACAAGGGTTGGGTGGGGAGAAGTGAATAGGCAGAGAGCAGAGGATTTTTAGGGCAGTGAAAAGACTCTATGACATTATAATGATGGATGCGTGTCATTACACATTTGCCCAAACTCACAGACTGCAAAACACAAAGATTGAACTCTAGGACTAACTATGGACTATGGGTGGCCATGATATGTCAGTGTAGATGGTCCAGTCATAACAAATGTACCAGTCTCATGAGGGAGGCCCACAGTGGGGGACACCGTGCATGTATAGAGGCAAAGAGTATATGACAATCTCTTCTCAATTTTGCTGTGACCCTAAAACTGCTCTAAAAATAAAATATTAGGAGTGTCTGGGTGGCTTAGTCAGTTACATGTCCAACTCTGGATTTTGGCTTAGGTCATGATCTCAGGGTTGTGAGATAGATCGAGCCCCAGGTCGGGCTTTGCACTGGGTGTGGAGGCTGCTTAAGATTCTCTCTCTTCCTCTCTTTCTGCTTCCCCCCAAAAATAAAATATTTTTAAAAATGTAGATGTTCCATAAAAAATAACATGCAAGTGAAACTTAATGCATATTTGAAACTTTTGAGATTGACTGTCATCCTCATGATGAGTGATCCTAACGAGTAAACAGAACGAGTTTATCACAACGACCAAAGTCTAGCTCACACAACACAGCTAACAGGTTTGTCATCAAGCTGATCAGTCCATTTGATGGAGTAAATTACCATTTTGCTTCATGTCACTAATTTTCATGTTGTAGCTGTGAATTAATCCATAATCTCAACAATAAAGAGGAAAGTTTGCCTTAGAATTTTGTGAGACCTAGAAGAATGTATTTCTGCCTCCTAAGGAAAAGTTCCAATCTTGGACAAATTATTGAAGTATTTACAACAGGTATGGTGAGGACCACAGCAAATCAGTACACACCATGGCCACTACGCCACCCCCACTCCCCTCACTGAGCATACTGAGAATGCTTGGGGATAACCTAATTACCTGGATTGTCAAACCATTTCTCTCTTCTTTTTTCATTTCATTTATACTTTCTTTCATTATGTTCAGTTAGCCAGCATATGGTACATCATTAGTTTTTGATGTAGTGTTCAACGATTCATTAGTTGTGTATAACACCCAGTGCTCATCATCACACATGCCCTCCTTAGTACCCATCCCCCAGCTACCCCATCCCCCACCCTCCTCCATTCAGTTTGTTTCCTGGAGTACAGAGTCTCTCATGGTTTGTCTCCCTCTCTGATTTCTTCCCATTCAGTTTTCCCTCACTTCCCTTGTGGTCTTCTGCACTATTCCTTATGTTCCACATATGAGTGAAACCACATGATAATTGTCTTTCTCTGCTTGACTTACTTCAGCTAGCATAATCCCCTCCAGTTCCATTCCTGTTGATGCAAATGGTAGGTATTCATCCTTTCTGATGGCTGAGTAATATTCCACTGCATGTATGGACCACATCTTCTTTATCCATTCATCTGTCGAAGGGCATGTCAGCTCCTTCCACAATTGTCTATTGTGGACATTGCTGCTATGACCATTGAGGTGCATGTGCCCCTTCTTTCCACTACATCTGTATCTTTGGGGTAAATATCTAGTATTGCAATTGCTGGGTCATAGGGTAGCTCTATTTTTAATGTCTTGAGGAACCTCCATACTGTTTTCCAGAGTGGCTGCACCAGCTTGTATTTCCACCAACACTGTATGAGGGTTCCCCTTTCTCCACATCCTTGCCCAAATTTGTTGTTTCCTGCTTTGTTAATTTTTGCAGTCTTAACTCGTGTAAGGTGGTATCTCACTGTGGTTCCAATTTGTATTTTCGTGATGGCTAGTGACGTTGAACATTTTTTCATGTGTCTGCTAGCCATTTGTATGTCTTCTTGGGAGAAGTGTCTGTTCATGTCTTCTGCCCATTTCTTTATGGGATTATTTGTTTTTTGACTGTAGAGTTTGGTAAGTTTTTATAGATCTTGGATATCAGCCCTGTATCTGTTATGTCATTTGCAAATATCTGTGGGTTGCCATTTCTCTCTTCTTTCAATTTAGAAGCTTCTCTGATTAAAGATGACCTGTCAGACCTGGTGCTCTCTCCTTGCTTTCTCCAGGCAATTAGCTTTCTCAGGGTCCCTTAAGTCACCTTGAAGACATCCGTGGCTCCAAAGTCTGACTTGCTCAAGGCCAGTCAAGGTGCATGAGGAGACATAGGTAGAAGGATGGAGGACAGAATGATGGAGGATAGAATGATAATGTATGGGTGGACAGATGAATGGACAGAGAGCAGGATGGGAGGATGGAGGATAGAAGGATAGAGGATGAAAAATGGAATGATGATAAGATGGGTGGGTGGATAGCAGGTTAGGGGGATGAAAGGATAGAAGGATGGAAGGATGAAGGGTGGAATGATGATAAGGTGATGGATAGATGGATGGATGGGTAAATGGATAGATGGATGGATAGCAAGATGGGAGGATGGAATGATGGAGGACAGAGTGATAAAGGATGGAAGGAAAGAAAGATGGAGGGTGGAATGATGGTAAGATGGATGGATGGATAGGTAGGAGGATGAGAAGATGGAAAGATGGAGGACAGAAAGATAAAGGATGGAAGGAAGGAAGGATGGTGGGTGGAATAATGAAAAAATGAGTGGATGGGGGGATGGATGGATGGATGGATGGATGGATGGATGGATGGATTGGTGGAGGATTAAGGATGGCTGGAAGATAAAGCTATGGTTTATGAAGCTGTGGTTTTTGGGACCCTTGGTAGTTGCTGCAGGCATGGTGTTGACCACTAGTAAAGGTCAACTACATACTTGATAATTGTGCTAAGTACCTTATATTCATTATCTTAAGGAATCTTCACAGGACTCCTATGAAAGGCTTTCAATTATTTTCCCTAAACTTGAAGAAGCATAGCTCTTTAGTTATTAAGTAGGGGCTCTCAAACTTGTATCCTTATCAGTCTAACCACAAAGTCTGTGGTCTTGACTTCACCCCTGTGCAGCCATACAGGATAGATGGAGCCCATTGGTTACTAGGCAGTAACGGTTTCTGCCTAAGGGCATACAGCTGGGCTCTCATCTCTGATCAGCCTACTACTGCTGCTCTTCAAGGCGAGATTTCGTTTTCTGCCCACACTTGCCCTGCAAAATCTTCCTTTAAACAATGTTCTCACTTAATCTCTTGCTGAGGCTCTGATGCCAGAGGCCCAGTGTTTTGTAAATAGTTCACACTTAGGATGAGCCATACTCTGAGGTTTGCAAGCATTAGGCTCATTCCATCCTTATGTCACCCTGATTAGGTCAGTGTGATTACCACCTCCAGTTATCGAGTGAACAAATTGAGGCTCATATGAGACTTCTGTCTAAAGTAAGCACAACTGGCAAAAGGCATATCCAGGATTTGATCCCAGGTTTTGTCTTTCCTTAGAGCTTATGCCATTAAACCCTGTGCTTGGAAACAGAATGAGGTACTAGCTGAGGAGTAAATAAATGACAAAAGGGAGCTCCCCACACGCCCAGCAAGAACTTTTCAGTTTGTCCCTAGCACTGTCACATGGAAACAAATCCATCCCATTTCTACTGTATAGGAAACTGTCAAAATTACTAGCACAAGCCATTAGAATCATTCAGTGCACTGTCTTTCTCCCCAGACCAGGCTCGTGGGTCCATCTTTGTTCCTGGTTGGAGAGCCATTTAGATGTTCCTACAAGAGAAGAACATATGGTCCAAAGAGAATGGGACATAAATGTTTGAGAAAAGGCCTAAATTAAAGACTGACCTAGAAACATCAGGAGAAGAAAGGATCAGCTTCTTCCATGGGCTCTGACATTCCACTGGACACTTTCTTGAAAATAGTGCCTCAGGGCACCTGGGTGGCTCAGTTGATTGGCTAATTTTGTGAAGATAATGCTTCAAACATAGGCATGTCCTGTCCATATTCTCCACACAGACTGCATGCTAAATAGAGGTTGCAAACATTTCCAAACCTTACATTTTCTTTTCTTACTATTCATGTGGTTTTTCTGTTGGAGAGTTGTAATGACATTGGATGATAAAGCACCAGAGGTAAAGGATAAAGCAAATAGGCTTTTAATTTGCATTTTTGGAAGATCACGCACAACACACCAGAGTCTGTGCATCCCAAAGTCATCCCTGGTGGTCGGAATGTGCCCATAATTTATCACCTGCACGGCTCCACTGCAAAATCTATAAGAGAAATGGAAAATGTGTTTTTCTGCTCTAGTAGCAAGAAAATCAATCTGCGGCTGCTTGACAGATTCTGATCTTATGATTTAGGTGTCCTTAATCAGAGAAGACTCATGAAGGGAGATCAGAGTGCATTGGAATAATAAAGAAGATACCCGGAGACATAGAAAAGTTGCTCCAAGCAAAGAACTGCCCACCACCCTCTCTCACAGCCACGGTGGAAGAGAAAGAGTAGCTACTTTATTCCCAGAGAACCCTGGGGACCAGTCCTCACTCAGGCACTCACTGGGTAGACAGTGAATGCACTAACTACACAGAGCTTCCGTGTTCTCATCTATAAACTCTTGATATTGATTCTGACCTCGTATGACACAAAATCTCATAAATGATTCAGCAATAGAGTACGCGTGCACGTGTGAGTGCATTGCAATTAGAATACATAGCAATGATTAGTTTCCTTCCGCACATCAAGGCTTTTCCAGAAATGACAATGGAATATTACTCAGCCATCAGAAAGAACGATTACCCAACATTTTCAGCAGCATGGACGGGACTGGAGGAGATTATGCTAAGTGAAATAAGTCAAGCAGAGAAAGACAGTTATCATATGGTCTCACTCATTTATGGAACATAAGAAATAGCAGGAAGATCGGTAGGAGAAGGAAGGGAAGAATGAAGGGGGGTAAACAGAAGGGGAAATGAACCCCGAGAGACTGTGGACTCTGGGAAATAAACTGAGGGCTTCAGAGGGGCAGGGGTTGGGGATTGGGATAGGCTGATGATGGGTATTAAGGAGGACACATGTTGCATGGTGCACTGGGTGTTATACGCAAGTAATGAATCATGGAACTTGACATCAAAAGCTAGGGATGTACTGTATGGTGACTAACATAACATAATAAAAAATTATTATAAAAAAAAAAAAGAAAGGATCTTTTCCAAAGCAAACTCTTCCCTTTTGCTTAAGAACTCATTTACGCTAACCTGGAAACACTGGAGTCGGTCCCCGGCTATGGGGATATTTACCCTATTTGTCCTCTATCCTCCAGCTACTTCCCCAACTCTCCCAAAGCTGAAACAGAGTGCTTACACTATACCCATGGGAGACAGTGAGAAACGTTGTTTTTATAACTCTTGTCATGGCCCATGGAAGCACTTTATGGCAGGCATAGAAACCCAGTTGCGGTGTCGCAGAGAAAACCAGGACACAGTATCAGCCACCCTGGCCACGCCAAACACACACCTTTGCCCTTTCACCTTGTATCTGACCTTCTCCCGTTTCCCTGACCTTGACAGTGTGGTACATAATTGATGGAGTTAATTATAAAATAAGAATGAGATAACAAAGTTGAGCATGCTTTCCCAATTGAATACTGCTTTGCAAATACTAACAAATGAGATTTCTGAATCAAATTCATCACAGAAATCGCAATGCTCATTCTTGAACAAGGGAGAAAAGAGAGGTCTCTCACTACCCTCTCCCCCTGCAAAATGTTGGAAAAGCACTTATATAAAGAAGGTGTTTGCATAAGCTGTCCACACAGAGGGATATCCATCCATGCCTTTTGGAATTGCAATATTATTTGGGACTTTGCAAAGAGGAATGAAAAATAAATTAGCATAGAGAAATATTTGTTCTATTTTAAAGAGAAACCAAGAAAATGCAAACCAGGTTCTCTTTGCCTTCAGGAACTGGGCAGAAAGCTGAAATTCATGAAAGAAGCAGCTGCGTGTTTCAAGGAGTGAGTTCTGTGGCAGATGCCAGAGGCACAGGCCTGTCCAGCGCCCCACCTCTTTTTTTTAGATTTTATATATTTATTTGACAGAAAGAGAGAGAACACAAGCAGGGGTAGCAGCAGGCAGAGGGAGAGGGAGAAGCAGGCCTCCCACCAAATGGGAAGCCCGATGTAGGGCTTGATCCCGGGACCCAGAGATCATGACCTAAAACAAAGGCAGACACTTAAGTCACTGAGCCACCCAGGCCACCCAGGCCACCCAGGCCGGCCCCTTTGGATGTAGGTCCAAGGGGGGACAAAGCTGCCGTCTCTTTGCAAGAAAAGCTAGAAACGTTGATTAATAATATTTCATTATTGGCTCGAACGTAAACACACAAACAATATATTTAAACGTCAGCGTAAGCTTTTAAAAAATAAAACATGAGAGCAAAACCAATGCATCCGAGGGCTCTATTTATTCTTTGTCCAACCCGTAATGAAGATCGAGGGCTCGGGGCCTCCCCACCTGGAGCTCCACCATTACATTAACGAGAGGAAGGTAATCAGCACACCGAGGAAGAGTCAGCTAATGCAACTCCATGTGGCTCCGAATGTCGTTACACTTAAGTTAATCACTTAGTTAATAACTATTTCACGGTGCGATGGGTTCTTTCCAATGAGTCGTTTTGTTCCAATTTTTTTAAGGATGAATTATTCGGCATCTTCAGCGTAAGGAGAGGAGCCTTACCACCATCCCTTGGAAGCGAGCGTGGAGTGCCTCGTTTGAACAACACGGAGGCAGCCCAAATTAATGCCTGACTTGTGTGGGTCGTAACTTGCCACCCACGGAGTTTGGATGGCATTGGACACGTGTGGCATTGGACACACATTGGAAACGTGTGCCGTTTAGCACATTCTAAATCAGGTCTGGCTTCTGCTGATGCTACAGGAGCTTAGTTGATGTGACCACAAATCTTTCCTTTATGCTCAGAGACACCCTAGCGGTACTGCTTGCATTATGTAAGTATCGTAAGTACAATACTTCCGACCTGCGCTCCCCTCCGGTAGAAACTGATCACGACCAACTGGCCACTGAGCCCTTGCCGTGTGTGCTGCTCTGCAGTGTTTGGTGTGCGCCGTATTTAAAAGTCTCGGTGTGAAAAAGGAATGTAAAGTAACTTCCTAACACTTTTTATATTGATTACATAATAAAATGAAAATATCTTGTCTATATTGAGTTAAATAAAATATATTATTAAAATTAAATTAACTGTTCCTTTTTCTTTTTTTAACAAGGCTACTAGAAAATTTAAGATTACTACATGGGCTCCTCATACTTATATTGAACATGTCTGGTTAGACCCACGATGAGAAATGCAAAGACATTGTGATATTGACAATGACAGTCGCAAGACGCAACGGTAAGTGTTAACTCTCCCTGAAGTTGAGCACACACTAATGAAACCATCCAAAAGAAATGGGACAGCAGTTCAAATGGAGAAGCGTGGTCCTGAGCAGACACATGAAAACTGACGTTTCATATAGCGATCTAAATGTGTGTGTATGCAGCACGGTGTTAATACGTCAACAAAACTCAGTAAAAGTAACACAATCAACCTACCCAATTAAATTTTACTCAAATTGTTAACACCAACAGCAACAACAAATCTTAATTCAATCGGGCTTAGGCCATAAAGACATTCATTCTATGTCTTGCTGTAAGAAGTCCGGAAGGGTTATGTCTGCATCTCACCATAGTCCTCACGGTTCCTTGGCTCTGTTTTGCCCAGGCTGGGAGCTCATGGGCTGTTGGACCTCTGACAGCCACATCCTACCATGAAAGAAAGCCTCCAGCTCATACTACAGGCCAAGGTTGGTTCCACGTCCATTGGTAAACCAAAAGCTTAGAGAGGCTCCCAATGGAGTCAGCATGCCGAACCCACACTAGTCGTTTCACGTGTAATAGATTTCAGAGACTCAAACCCTATTCTCAGCATTGAGAAACTGAGACAGTGGGCCATGTGGTTGTGTAAGTGATCATTTCATTCTACCATAGCCCGGAGCACCGCGGAGGGGCAAGACCCAGGACAGGCACGAAACACTGCCACCGAGGAGCCCGGACACTGTAGAAGCTTCCTGGACTTTGTCTGAGACCATGAAACTTCAACTTGTCGAAATGAAATCCAGAGCTCCTACATAACATCACCCCAGAGCTGCTCACCCCGGGCCATTATGGAGGAGTCTGTAAATCGAGTGTGTGTGCGTGCGTGCTTGTGTGTGTGTTCACATGCGTGTGTGTGGTGATGCTGATAAAACACATTCCGAAAACTGGTGGTTTGTCTTAATCAGCCTTCCCTAGGGGTCCTAGAGTAAAATAAACCACTTGCTTTTATTTCACACTAAAGTAAATCCGGTGTTGGGGCGCCTGGGTGGCACAGCGGTTGGGCGTCTGCCTTCGGCTCAGGGCATGATCCCCGCATTGTGGGATCGAGCCCCATGTCAGGCTCCTCCGCTGTGAGCCTGCTTCGTCCTCTCCCACTCCCCCTGCTTGTGTTCCCTCTCTCGCTGGCTGTCTCTGTCTCTGTCAAATAAATAAATAAAATCTTTTAAATAAATAAATAAATAAATCTGCTGTTGACAATTTGGGTGTTTACGTTTTTGCCTTGATAGCATACATTAGAATCATAATCATACCTACACATGATATTTTATATTTAAAAATATATATTGTATACATACTTGTGTATGAAACTAATTTTACTTTTTCTCATTTCTGGTCACTTCTGTTATTGTAAATTCTGCTTAATCTTCAACTGTGAAGATTTGACATTCAAAACTGGCTTTTTTTTTTCTTATGTAATTTATGTGGGTGGTGAAAATATAGACTAGGTGTTCTATTTTTTATAGCATACACTTAATCCTCTGTACCCAGAAATTTCTCGATTTTCAGATTAAATGCTGATAAATAAAACATTTCAACTAGGATTTTTAAAAAATAACAGAGATAAATTTTAAAAAACCAAAATGGGGGCGCCTGGGTGGCACAGCAGTTAAGCGTCTGCCTTCGGCTCAGGGCGTGATCCCGGCGTTATGGGATCGAGCCCCACATCAGGCTCCTCTGCTATGAGCCTGCTTCTTCCTCTCCCACTCCCCCTGCTTGTGTTCCCTCTCTCGCTGGCTATCTCTATCTCTGTTGAATAAATAAATAAAATCTTAAAAAAAAAAAACCAAAATGATGTTAAACATTTTTTTAATGATAAACTTTCTATACAATCAACTGCAAAAACTTTTTAGTTCATCAGGGGCTATGCTTAATTAACCTCTGTCACCCAGACTGTAGGAAAGAGAATCTCATCGTATTTGTTGAGAGGCCAGAATTAACCAGCTGTGCACATTTTTGCCCTTCCGTGAGTGGGTTCACATCAGGCATTCGCAAAGGGTGTAAGTTCCCGACAGAAACTTCAGAGTTTTCTAATCAGACTGATCCTGGTCTCAATACATGCACATTATTTTTTTTTTAACCTGGGATCCAATAAAGGCTCCAATCGACACTAAATATAGTTAGAAAAAGTCCAACAAAATAGCACATAGATGATAAATATGTAAAACTTGAAACCAGCATGATGAATGCAAAATAACGAGCTCGATTATGTGAGATCTCATTCATAATAGTGACTAAACCCTAAAATCCTTCAGAATAAACCATGAGAAAGGTACATGAAATGCAAGAGAACACTATAAAAATTTACAGGTGGACATAAATGATGATTTGAATCACTGGAGAGAAAAAAATCTTTTACTGAATGGAAGCAGCAAGCATCAACGTTCCCAAGCCAATTTGTAGATTTTCATGAAACACCAGACAAAAATCCGAAGGAAAAGCTTAGGCAATAGCAAAATGATTTATTATTATTATGATATGTTAGTCACCATACAGTACATCATTAATATTTGATGTAGTGCTCCATGATTCATTGTTTGCGCATAATACCCAGTGCTCATCACAACATGTGCCCTCCTTAGCCCATCACTGGGCTAGCGCCCCCCCCCCCAAAACCCTCAGTTTGTTTCCTGGAGTCCATAGTCTCTCATGGTTCATCTCCCCCTCTGATTTTCCTCCTTCATTTCCTTCTTCCTTCTCCTAATATCCTCCCTACTATTCCTTATGTCCCACATATAAGTGAAACCATATAATTGTCTTTCACTGCTTGACTTAGTTCACTTAGCATAATCCCCTCCAGTTCCATCCGTGTCGGTGCAAACTGATTTTTAAATTCACCTGGAAGAATAAATGATGACCTCCTCAAAGATGTTCACGTTAAGGACACCTGAAGGGACTAATGTGACTACATACTTAGCTGTACGCACACAGAGCGTCAGCTAGGTTAGGTCATCGTTAAACTAGTAATGAAACGTTGACTGTTTTACACATTTGAGTATTTAGTTGTGAACACAATTACCATGTGCAACCAAGACATATCAGAAAGTGAATCCAGCCGAGAAATTGTGAGAAATCAATAAATGCTAGGTTGAGATTAATTACAGCTAGTGGCTTAGACTCCGAGGGAAGCCGTCTTGCCTTTCGGATGTGATCCGATTAGCTTTGGCTCCACGTGGATCTCCTATAATCAGTTATAATCATAGTGATGTCTCAAACAGATTTATTTAGTCTTTCCATCATGACAATATTTCGAGTATGTAGTCAATACGTGTAACTCCCGTCTCTGTTAAATGCTAAAGCGCTTACAATTTTACCCCATCTGGCCTCCCTTATGTGCTTTCCCATGGTGGCAATTGCTGGGTGTCCCCTCCTTCCACATCTGGTGGGTCCTGCTAAGGATATGTTCGCGTCACACGTTACAGGAATTCTATGCACCTCGCCCTTCCGGTCTCCAGCGCCCCCTAGCTCATGCGTGATGCACGCCTGCCTCACCTCCGCAGGGTCGGAGAGCTGCTTCATCCTGCTCTAATGACAGTGGTGATCACCGAGTCCGTGCCCAAACTCCAAGTATGTAGACTTGGTCATTCTTCACCGTTTACTAAGAAAAAAACCACCCCACCCCATATAAACACAGACAATTCCATTAATGCTTTTAGTGTCTGCATTAATTTAAAATGCTGAAGAGTATATGTTTTAAACAGTCTAAGTTAATTTAAAAATTGAATAGATAATTGTCTAAGAACTGACCATATAATTAATAACCAAGAATTTCTCTCCTCTGAACAAAACATATTAATTAACAGATGTGATGCGGATGTGGTCCCGAGGTGCTGGGTATGTTCGCATGATCACTGATTCCATTGATCTCCCCTGTACTTCACCTTTCAGCTGATTGATGGGAAATTGTATCTCAGCCTGTTCAACTGACAGATGGGGAGAAAGAAATAAAAATTAAAAGTCTGCTAATTGCTTAATATCCAGATAGTTGAACCAAGGAATGGAGTTCAAAGAATGACAACTGATACTTTATACATCAAGTACTAAATATGCTTCAAAATATTCATACAGAAAGTTTGCATGCTGTAAAGTCAACCAAAAAGTTTACGACACAGATTTCCTAAACATAAAATAAAATGCAAACACAGAGGCAAAAATATTACATCACTTAAACATTAAAGAGTTCTATTCAATAAAAATCAAACTTCCATTTAAAAAAAAACTGAAAATATTTAATTAAATGTGTCAGTTACTTTCAACTTCTTACAAAGTGATTATAGAAATTAATAAAACATGAATTCCAAAAAGTAGGCAAAATTGATTAAGAAAATTGATAAAAACCAGAGTCAGATACAAATAATTCTTACAATTTTTACCTCCTGAATAACATACTAAAACCTCTAACCCTCTCTACCTTCTTTACTACTGCTTAATTCCAAGACATTTTGTCCTCTGACCTCCAGAAATGCAGGAAGTCTGTCCATTATCATCACGGCTGTGTCACAAATGTCTGGAAGAATGCTGGGCACATAACCATTTTTTGGTCATTATATGTCAGATAAATAAATGAGTGAACTTTTAAAAATCCTAAGTGTTTCTTTCTCATGTGATCCATTTTCATGATGTTGACCAAAGTATCTTTCTTAGAAACCACCCCGGATCTTGTGAGAAACGTGGGAGAGGATGGGAGAGACACATTCTTGCTTAAATAGTGAATAGGGAACTGCAGTGTTAGTTTTAAAATTTACATTTAATTTACATGATTAGGAGGGGATAAAGTGGCTATCAGAATATAATAATTTAATAGAGATACTGACTTCCAGTTATAAGACAAATAAGTCACGACAAGTATAGCACAGGAGAGAGTCAGTGATATAGAAATAATGCTGTATGGTGACAGATGATGACTACATTATGGTGGTGAGCCCTGGGTAATGGATAGAATTGTCCAATCTCTATGCGGTACACCTGAAACTAACATAACGTTGTATTTCAACTATAAGAAGAAATGTTTTTACAAAATAACACTAATCATCTTATTCAAAATTTACTAGTAAATGGGGGGCCTGGATGGCTTAGTCGGTTAAGTGTCAGACTCTTGATTTTGGCTCAGGTCATGATCTCAGGGTGCTGAGTTCAGGCCCTTGCACTGGGCTCCATGCTGGGTACGGAGCCTGCTGAAAAGAAAGAAAAGAAAAGAAAGAAAGGAAAAGAAAAGAAAAGAAAAAAAGAAAAGAAAAGAAAAGAGAAAAGATTGTAAAAATGTAGTAGTGAATTTTAACAAAATTCAACAGTATTTTTAGAGAGAAACAGATAAGAAGAAGAAATGTGATACAATTAAATGTTCGCCTTACTTTCAGAAGTATTGTGTTACCTAACGTATCTTTATTCTCACCATAGTTTAAGACATAAAGCATTAAGTATGTTGTGAAACCATCAGAGGATAAAAACTGGGATTTTCAAACCAACGGGGAGAATCGTGAAAACCTGAGCCAGATGGTATGAAACAGGAAACACAAACAGGGAATGGACACGCAAAATAAGGTGGGAGAGAGTGTGCATCACGCCTGTTTTGTGCTGTTTATAGGAGGCATAACTTATAGAGCAAGTGACACTAAATAGTTACAAATTAAATGGTCAAATGCATTAAAATAAAAAGCAAAAGTGGGAACAAGAAAAGGTCATTATCAGAGAAGATACAGTTGAAGACAAAGTATTAACAAAGCAGAACATGAATATTTTTGTTGACAATCGGTACAATCTTGCAAGCTGACTTCTTCATTCTTTTTGTTTTAAGATTTTATTAAATTTATTTATTTATTTATTTATGAGAGAGAGAGAGCCAGGGGAGGAGCAGAGAGAGAGGGACAAGCAGACTCCACGCTGAGCATGGAGCCCAACACGGGGCTCAATCTCATGACCCTGAGATCACAACCTGAGCCAAAACCAAGAGTTGGACACGTAACTGGCTGAGCCACCCAGGCTCCCCGACTTCTTCATTCTCTAAGAATGACTCTAAGTCATATTTTCCATACCAGTCTCAGCCCACTGTCCGACTCCTCCACACCTGCACCCCTATGGCTGACTGTGGCCCTCACCTCCCCTCAGGCTGCCTGGTGATCGTACACCATTCCCTGGTCAACATGCCTTTCCAGCTAGCTCATGACTCACTCTTCAGATCTGCCATAGTTCCTGATCCCAGGCTCACTCTCTGCTCACGCCCTGGCTCTTCACCTGATGGAGGAAACAGAAACATCCCAAAGCAAAGCCCTATAACCTTCTACCCCAGCCCCTCCACCTAAGCTATCTTCCTTCACTCAGCTCAAAGTTAACTGTTAGTGATTCCATCTCCGACTCAAACATACACATGACTTCTCCACCCGCCAGTCAAGGGCATCTCTGGAAACTTTGCTACTTCCAGAATCATCTGTTTTCCAATGCTACTGGATCACTAATGACTACTACACATTTATCTCTGGCTCAGGCTCTCCTCGGACCTCCAAAATCATGTGCAAAATGTCAGAGTCAGCATCCCACACAGGTATGTAACAGGTGCCTCAGATTTTCTGTGCCCAGAATTGAGATCCTCGGCTCAGTTCATGGCCACTCCATCCACCTGGGTGTTCAAGCTAAAAACGTTGTGTTCGTAATCTTCCTCCCTATTTATTTATACCAAAAAATATCCAGTATCAAGCAATATCTAGAAGCGTTACTTTTCAGGACCTCCACTACTAGCACCCTGTTCCATGCCAGTACCGTATGCCACCTGAAATAATGTACTCGTCTCAGGCTCATGTCCCTAATGCTTCCCTTGCTCACTTCCTCCAGCCCCAACACACTTTCTGTCAGCAACACTGCAGGAAAAATATCATAAAAGGAGATGTCATGTTATATTAAAATTCCATGCACGACTGCCAGTAGCTACCCATTTCTGCCCAAGCCAAAGCCAAATTATTTGGTTTTATTGAGACATTTTTACTTATAACCTTATATTGATTTCAGGTGCATGACCTCATGAGTTCATATATGTAGCTATGGTGAAATGATCACCACACTCAGTCCAGTTAGCAGCCATCACCACACGTAGTTAATTTTTGTCTTGTGATGAGAATTTTAAGATCTACTCTCAGCGACTTATTTTTTAAAATGCCAAGTTATTTACCCAATTCTCCCAGGCCCTTGGTGACCTCACCTCCCTGCTTCTCCACCCTCCTCCCTGCTCCAGTCCTGATGCTCCAAGGTGGGATGTGCCAGGCAAGCTCCCAACCTGGGCTCTCATGTTTGCCTCTCACCCATAGCTGCCCATAGCTCGCCCTCCAAATATATAATAAAATGTATCTCCCCAGTGAGACCATACTGGCCATCTCATTAAAAGCTAAGCCCATGCTGCTGGGAGTCTCCATTCCGTCTCTGATTTGGTTGCTCTTTGTTCCATCTTATGCATCACCTTCAAATCAGTTATGCTGTTTATTTCTCTATTTCCTTAACGACCTTTTTCACCACGTGAGAATGTAAGCCCCATAGAGGCAGAGACTTTTGTCTTTTTTACTCACTTCTGAAGCCCCAGTATCTTCAGATAAAAATGGAGATCTTGCCACCAGCACATTCCCACGACGGCAGAGCATGTCCAGATGTATGCTGATCCCATTTTCTATTTCCTGGACTTCATGGGAAATTCACACTTCCTGCCTTCCTAGCACGTAGCTGGGTCACATCCTTGGGTTCCTATCCATGGAATGCGGGCCCAAGTGGTGGGTCTGTCTTCCAGAAAGATCTGGTCACAGCACCTGACAGGTGATAACCCATGTTATCTTCTCCCCTATGGAGACCAATGCTCATGTCATGTGTTGAGGACAGCAGGAGAGCCCAGATCCCTGGGACACAACACAGGGAAGCCAGCCCAGGTGGGCCCCATGACAGCATCAGACAGGACACAAGTGAAGAAAAAGTTCATGATGTGATACCACTGATATTTACATGAGACTTACGAGTAAAGCTCAGTGTAGTACAGCCTGGCTAGTGCACGCCCTCCCGGTAATTATAACCTAAAGAATATGTGCAGCAGAAGGAAAGCGATCACAGACGAATCACAGACGAATCACAGACGAATCACCTCAAAGGCAGAATGTAATAAGCAGCAAAGAAAGTAATAAATATTGGGAAAATCCAGGTGATGGGGCGCCTGGGTGGCACAGCGGTTAAGCATCTGCCTTCGGCTCAGGGCGTGATCCCGGCGTTATGGCATCGAGCCCCACATCAGGCTCTTCCGCTGGGAGCCTGCTTCTTCCTCTCCCACTCCCCCTGCTTGTGTTCCCACTCTCGCGGTCTGTCTCTATCTCTGTCGAATAAATAAATAAAATCTTAAAAAAAAATCCAGGTGAACATTGAGGTATAAAATAGAAAAAAAATATGCTGGGGAATGAAATAAATACTTAAACATTCGTAAGATATAATCGAGAGAATAACCTATAATATGAGGTTCTTTGATTATCTGGGAAGAGCATAAAGGTACTATCTAAAGCTATTACTAAGTATGAATATTTCATTTCTAAGGGAACCACCAGAAGAATAGTAATGAAATGTACTACTTCTGTTTCTAGAGGGCAAATGAAATGATTAAAAATAATCAATCTACAAGAAGTCAAAATATAGCTAAAGAAGAAAAAGCAAAAAGATCAATTAATAAGGACAAATCAATATGTATCAAAATGTAAACAGTCAAAAACTAGATCAATAATTTGAGTAAATAGAATTGGACTAGATGGTTCAGTTAAAGATGAAGACTCTCGGGCTAGCGTTACGATAAAACACAATAATACATGGTTTTCGAGAGATCTACCTAAAACACGAGGATATTAAATAAAGTAAAATGAAACAAAAGAAGTTGAAGATACTTTTAATTATTCATCTTCACTGGTGAAAGAAAAAGATGATTTTTAGAAAGATGATACGACATCTCTCTCAAGCCAACCCACCTGCTATCAATCTCAACACATCAGAATAAAGGTGAAAATAAAGTGAGAAAGGAAAATATGGCAAGCTGTTCAACCATATAAATTTTAATACCAAAAAATCATGACTAGTATAAAAATGACCACATTCTGCTAGTAACATCCAATTTGCTAGAAAAGGTATAATGATCGTTTTTAAAACACCCTTCTAAGGATGTGATACGACAAGTGGACAGAAGTGGAGGACATCGAGGATTGGAGCAAACTCGACTAAGCATCATAAAAAAAGAGAACATAAAATACACATTTTTTTTCAAACACACATAAAATACATGATGTGGACAGAAAACGACACATTTTCTAATTAAATCCTACAGAATTGCATAGTATGGACTGTATCCCCTTCTCACAATGCAACCGGAAATCCCTAAGAGAGAAATACCTTGAAATTCTTATATCCGTTTAAAAGATTAAAACCACACTTCTAGATGACACATAGTCAAGGAAGATATCATGATGGAAACTGTAATTATTGTGAATTAAAAGGTCATGAAAATAATACATCTCAAGACTGACTTTACAGCCAAAACCCCAATTAGAAGGCCATTAATGGTTGTATGTGACTTTATTAGAAAAAATAAAAGGAAAAAGGGAAACAAAATCTGTAACTCTCTGAGCTAAGCATCCCTCATGGGAATGTAGGAAAACAAACACATTTGAAAAACAACAAAGCACAGCTAAGTAAACGAGGAAGTTATGATTATAGAGAAGAGTAGACATTGAGGAACTATAAAACAAGCGTAAACCGATGATAAAGCAAGCCCAAATTTGGTTCTTTGGAAAGACTATTAACACGCTTTTAGCAGATTGAACAGGAAAATGAAACAGAAAATAAAAATAGCCGATATAAAGAATGAAAAGCAGAACATCACTGTTTGTCCTGCAGATATTAAACAAATATTAAAAGGATATTATGAATAATCTTATACTGATCATTTTAAATTTTGCCTGTAATGGAAAAAAATGAAAACTAACTGATTCAAAGGGAAATGAGTAACTTGAAAAATCTTCTATGAAAGAAATCGAATCAGTAATCAAACATTTTCCCATGAAGAAATCGCAGTGCTACATGACGTCATTGACAAATAGCACCGGCTATTCAGGAAAGAAATAGCCTAACCTATGCCAACTCTTAGGGAAAGCTTTTTTTTTTTTTCTAAGTAGATTTTTAGAAACGCAAGCTTCGGTCAACATTAGAAAATTATTCAGCCTGATTGAAAAACTACATAATAACCATCTTAAGAGACAGAAAGCATCTGATAAATTTTAATTTCCATTCATAATAAAAATTCTTTTTTAAAAAGATTTATTTATTTGAGAGAGAGTGAAAGCAGGGGGAGGGGCAAAGAGAGAGGGAGAGAGAATCTCAAGCAGACTGAGGGCTTAGCATGGAGCCCCATGCGGGGCTCGATCCCACAACCCTGGGATCATGACCTGAGCTGAAATGAAGAGTCAGACGCTCAACCGAATGAGCCACCCAGATGCTGCCCATAACAAAAATTCTTAACCAATTTGAAATTGGGAAAGTTCCTTGTAATGTTTTGAAAAAGGAAAAGGGGCGGGAGCTGAGTTTAGTAACTAACCGGTTAGGCAACAAAATACAGCCCAGCGAGGAACTTGACCGGGCAGCTTATGGCGGGGGGGG
>NC_048218.1:111676275-111839492 GCF_002007445.2 Ailuropoda melanoleuca | reverse complement strand
GGAGTGTGTAAGGACGATGCAGCCGACTGGGGACTGAAACGGAGCCCTGGAAAAAAGGCAGAAGCAGTTCGTCCACTTACGCACCATCGGATTCAAAGAATTTCCAGTCTGCATTTATCAATGGGTCCACCGTGTCCTGCATGCCAGGGTCCCTCAGAGTTTAAGGCCTTTGAACAGCTGCAGCTGGGAGGAAAGCACCGTTAAAACAACTTCCCAGTTCTGCACCCCTGGGACAAGTTGTGCGGTATGGGGGCTTTTTTATGTCCCCGTACTTCATGGTGAAAGCTTTGCTCCTAAGGTCTGCAACACAGCCAGGAAGCCCCCTGTCATCAGTCCTGATGGCCACGTGCTCGAGTTGCTTGCAAGGAGGACATGAAAGCCAGAGAAAGGGGAAAGGCTTCAAAAGGGAACACGTTATCTGCAGATACAGGATTGTAGAATCAGCAGGGTGTATAGCGAATTTACCAGAGTCAATATAAAAAAGCCAAGGGGTTTCTTTTAAAAATAAGTTTATTGAGATATGATTGAGATACAAAAACCGCACATATCTAACACAAACACTGTAATGAGTTTAGAGATAAAAACAGTTGATCTTGAACAAGACAGGTTTGAACTATGGGGATCTACTGAGGTGTGGATTTTTTTAAATAAATATGGTACAAAATGACCTGTAAACGTACTTTCTCTTTCTTATGGTTTTCTTAATAACATGTCCTTTTCTCGAGCTTGCTTTATTGCATGAACACAGTGTTTAATAGGTATAACATACAAACGTGTTCATCCACTGTTTGAATCATAGGTGAGATTTCTGGTCAACAGCAGGCTGTTAGTTAAGTTTTGGGGGAGTCAAAAATCGTATGTGGATTTTTGACTGCAGAGGGGGTCAGCGCCTGGTCAAGAGCCAACTGTATATACATGTAAGACTGCACCACAATGCAGAGGTATTTCTACATACCTATGAAAATACTTTGAAAAATTAAATTTTTTTAAAGATGACATATACAAGAATAACTCTAGTGAGTCCTCTAGATAAAAGTCATAATGATATTGTGATATTTAAAAAGACACATATAATTGGATAGAAATGCCACCCTCACGAATTGGAGAACAGATATGTAAAAATGTCAAGTTTCTCCAAATTGGTCTGTGGCCTCGCTGGTCAGAGCGAGAAGATGCATGAATGAGCAGGTGGCAGGCACGGCCGGGACACACATCTGGGACACGGAAGTGACAGGCCCCGCCACGACAGCACGTGCTGGGAGCCACGTGGGAAAACCACTGACTCGCATGTCTCAGTATCCTTATCTGGAGACTAGGGAAGAAAAACGGTAGGGAATGGTTTGAGGATTAAGCAAGTTAACATACGTAAAACATTCAGCGATAGGAAATAAAATAAAATATAAAAGGATATCCAAGTGGATGTTGGAAGTAAGCAGACAAAATCAAATTAAAAGCAACCTGTCCCAAAACAGGCTAAAGCTGCAGAGAGGGTTCAAAGTGCTTGAGTCAATTAACACCCGTCGGAGTCTCCAAGACGGGCTGGAAAGCGAGAAGCTCGTTCTTAGTAAAAGTTGAATCTTAGAAGCATGCCTGAGTCAGTTTGATCTTCCCTGGTGTTAGGGATCTGAGTCCTCGTCTTTGACTCTTTTTAGATCAAGAAAGCGTGTTCTGTACTCACAGGAACTGCATGGTCTCTGGCACAGAGAAGATGTTCAGTTAAGGTTATTTGAAAGAATAAGTAACAAGAATGAGCTGACCCACACTTGGGAGGGGAGGAAATCTTTCTGAAGGAGCTGTCAGAGCCAGGCTTTTCTTGAGGCACCTGCCAGTTCAGGACCGAAGAGGGTCACCCATGAGCCAGGCAGGGAGGCCCCGGTGGGGAAGTGGAAGCCAGCAAAGACGGAGCAGTCCCCAGAGGTGAGAGTGTGACAGCGGGACTTGGCTGGGCTCAAACACTGGTTTCCCCCAAGGAGATCTACTGAGTTCTGAATGGCACTGGGGCGGGGGGGGGGTCCAAGCAGAAACTGCTAACTTAGAGAGTGAAATCTGTGGTCCACTCCTTGTGCTGAGGAAAAGTGAAGGAGATGCCCGTAAGACATTTAGCACTTTTCTCCAAGGAAACTCAAATAAAAACATACAGAAGTATATATGCATTTTGTTTATCACGGAATTTTTCGCTATAAAAAACTTGGCTACTATGTAAATGCCCAATAATTGTTACATTATGATGTATCTAAAAAACTCTGCTGCTATTACAGAAAAAATATGGAATATGTAAAATGTTTTAAATGAAAAGAAATGTTAAAGATCATTCAGTGAAACTAATGATTCCATTTTCAGAAAATAAAACCAATCTTCATTAAGAATAAAAGGTAAGCTCAACTTACAGTCCTGGACAACAGAAAATGAAAAGTGGAAAGATGTTTACATCCCTTACATCAAGATATTGAAAAGAAAAAATGCATAAATCAGAGAACAGAAGAATTAACACAATGAATCTAAGAGCTGGTACTTTTAAAGGCATATTAACAAGGGAGCTTTTAAATACAGAATATACTCAAGCAGAAAGAGAGAGAACCTAATGTTGAAAACATGGGTCAGGGGAGATTTGAAAAAGGAAATCAGACATCACTCTGCACTTGGAAGTCGTCATCCCGTACAAGGACGTCACTCTGCACAGGAACGTTGCTCTGTACAAGGATGACATCCTGTACAAAGATGTCACTAAGCACAAGAACAATACCCCATACAAGGACGTCATCCCCTAGGAGGACGTCATCCTGTATAATGCTATGGAAATGAATTTGAAAAATGTTATGTCAACAGTCTTGGAAAACATTTCCAGAACTGACACAAGGAGAAAGAAAAACTCGGATAAGACAAAAATTAAAAATAATTGGAAATATATATTTTAAAAATTAAGAAACAGTTTTCTAGAGTTGTCCACCCATGTTGGTTTTATAGGGAATTTTTTAATATTTTCCAAAAATGATAAATTTCCGTGCTGTATAAAAAGTTTTAGACTAAAGAAAAAGAAAGCAATCTTCTCAATAAATGCTATTATCCTAACAGCAACATTGGACAAAATGTTCAGAAAAATGATAAAAACATTACAAGTCAATCTCATTTTTGAGTATAGCTGTTAAGGTAGAAAGAAAAGTACTCCTCTCCGAACTGTCCCCTTCTCATTCCCAGGGCCTGTGGTAATGTCACCTTAAACGACAAGAGGTATTTGCAGGTGTGGTTCAGTTGGGGAACCTTGAGCTACAGAGATCATTCTGAGTCATCCAGGTGGCTAGTCATCTTGGTCCTTAGGAAGGAAGCAGGGGCAGGACAGATATGATGGGGTGATGGGAGGGTACAGCCATGGATGCAGATGGAAAAGGCCAAGCAACAAGTCCTCGGCCAGAGCCTCCGGGAGGCGCACAGTGTGGGGACCCGTGTTAGGATGCTCTCTCCGAACTGCAGGGGGACCAATTGCATTGCTGTCATCCACTAAGTTTGCTGTAATTTTGTTACAGCAACAACAGGAAGTGACACGCAGACTAAAATCAAAACTAAATATGAGCAAATCAGATCTGGTAAGGTACTTATTTATTTTAAGGTCAGCTCCCCAGAGTCAAAGAGTACAACCCAGACTGCAGATTCTGGGATGGTTGATCTTTCCACGAAATGCTCTCAGGGAAGACAGGTGAGAGAGGAAAACTCGGAGAAGGGGAGAGGGGAGAAAGGGAGCCAGGAGGGGGGTGAAGCAGACAGTCCCAGGGGGAGCGGCTTCTTCGGATCCTGAAGGGAGACCCCAGCCCCCCTGCATCTCAGGGTGTGTCCTAACTCCAGGCTGGGAGCTGGGTGCTCTGTTCTTTAGGCGCTGGCTGCCAGGGGTCTGGGAAATGTAAATCATAGGCATCTGCTCTCCATGGAGATGCAAAGTGGCTCCAGGAGTTTCCAGTGGCCCAAAACAAGTCCTGGATGTGGGCTCTTCAGAACGAACAGAGCCTACAAGTGAGATCCCAGGGGATCTGGACAGAGCATGGATAGGGTCCTCTAAGTGCATTCAACGTGTGGCTTACATGATCATTTAGGGCATAACTCTGGAATTCACCGATAGTACTCAATTAAGAAATCTATTAATATAATACCATAAATCAACAGGCAAAGAGAAAGAAACAGCATGATCATGTCATTGATGCTGTAAAGACACATGTTTGTTCCTGTTGAAATTTCTTAATGAAGCACATCTATTTCTGAGCTCAGATTCAAGTTGAATGCTTCTGCTCTGCTCCCCAGCCTGCCTGCCCATCACCCAGCCTGCGTGAGCATGCATCCTTGCAGCCACGTATTTCCAGAAGAAGGGTGGGTAGGTGCACCAAAGGAAATTTAAAATATGAACAGAACTTTCTTTGCTGCTTAGGATTTTTTTTTTACAATGAAATAAGTGGCAGAAATTATTTTAGGCAAGTCTGCAATAACCCGGTTGATTAATACTCCACCAGTAGGCATTGTACAAAACTCTTAAAACCAAAATGATTAGCCACACATGAAGCTAATGACCATGGCTCACTGGAAAGAATGTAGTATATAAAATCAGAAGACCTGGATCCAACGTTTCTCTGTTACCTCACGATTGGGTGGCATCAAAGACATTGTTTAGTTTCCCTGGGTCTTTGTTTCTTCTTTGGCAAAGTCATTGTGTAAATGCATTTGTTGAACAAATGTATTATTGGGTGCCTACCATAAGCCTGGTCCTAAACCAGGTGAGAATGTCCATCCACCCGTGAACTCTACATGAACTTGAACCTGTTGCGGGTCTAACACCGTCATGGTCGTGAGACACTCTGCTAATGAGTGCCTAGTTGTTACCTTCTGTAACATGCCACTGACTTGAATTCCCCTTCCCAGTGCTTAACCTTTTCTAGTTCTAGGTGATAAAAGCAGTATTCTGCAACTATGGACAGAAAGCGCCATTGTGATCGCCACTAATGCAGCTGGAGTTCACGACGGGCACTTGTGCGTGTGTGTGTGTGTGTGTGTGTGTGCATGGTGTGGTGTGTATGTCTGAGCTGAGGCATCAGTTTGAGAAGGAGATCTTGGGAAAGATCTCTAGAACTTTGCCACACCATTAAACGCAAAGAAGAAATCTTGAAAAGTACAATTTCTGTCCCTTCACATGGACTGTGATTTACGTTAGCAATATTTCTTTCAAAGCAAAATTGAGGAAAGACATCCATTTTATTGGAAACACTGGAGATAAATACCTCCAAAAGGGACTGCCCGTCTGCATGTCTTACCGTCTTCGAAGAGCTTACTTGTTCTATTCTGTGAGCACTGTTTTGAATTTAAGGGGCATCTTCCTGTGTGCAGGTGGGAGAGAGCCGACACTGGGGGGCTGGTCCTGGGGCTTGTCTTCTCTTCTCTGATGGTCTGCAGTGCTGCCAAACTTTGAAAAATCTAGAGTCTCTTAATTGATTTCAAAGCAACTACTCTCGGTCAAATATGCAATGGGAAACAATATTTTCTTGCTGTATTTTAAAATTGACTACACAGACCACTTGAAAAAGGGAAGATCAACACAGGCTTTTGACTGCCTGGGAAGTTACCTGAGCTCACTGTGTCTCAGCCCCCACCTCTGTAAAATGAAGATAAAGCAAGGACCTCGGGCAGCTGCTGTAAGCATTAAATTAACTAGTACCTGCAAAGTGCTTGGAACAATGCCAGGTGCATAGCAAATTCCATAGATGTGTGTTTAATTAAAAAGTGATAAATATCCAAACAAATAAATTATATAACTGTAAGATAGTAATTAATAATAAATTCATTTAAAAGTAATAAATATCCTATTTTTTCAAGTTCTCTATTATTGAAAACATACAGTTTACTAGACAGAGGAGAACTGCCTTTACGTTGCCCCTGGCATCATTAAATTCAGGGTAAATGCTAACATATCCATTAAGTTAGTCATTTTAGCCCATATCAATGCAATAAGGTCCCGTTTCCAGGAGAGTGTGGTCACCCAGGAGGACCGCACCCCACAACTGACAGTGGTCTTGAGGTGTGCAAGTGACAATCAATGCAGAGCACAGCCTAGCACTCAGAGTGGGGAGAAATATCATCTATTTCACAGATGCGGATTCTCCAGGCTTCAGCATTATGGGAGAAAGAATGTGTCAGATCAAGAAGCTGAGAATTGCTTTTTGAGTCAGAATCAGAGAGGAGGTGACTGAGAAAAGAATTATAAAAGTAAGGGAGGGCTCCCATTTCTCTGTCAGAGCGGGCAAGAACAGGAAAGGCTTCAAAGCCATATCCAAGTCTCTGCTCCATCCCATGAAAACAGGAAGGGCTGCCTGTGTGACGATCTGGTCAATGGAGCTCTTTGGTTCTGCATTCTTTGGGTTTTTACCTTTTTCCCAGCTGACAATACTCCATCCACTTGAAATTCCCTCTTTTTAAAATACAAACTAAGGACTCTGAATTCTAAGTCACCAAACAGCATTTCTATGACACTCTTAGAGATGGAGGATGTTGGAGCTTCAGACTTTGGAGTTCACTCACTGAGGAAGGAGTTGACCCAAGGAGATGAAAGAAATGGCTCAAATTCACCCAGACATGCATGGCAGAGTCAGGGCCAGACACATGACCCTTCACAGTATCCATTAAACCACATGACCTCCCCGAATGGAGATTCCCCACTAGCCTTCCCCAAGCTGGCCTATGGATTGAGTGATGAACGCATGCACCATCAATCCTGTATAGACGACCTGTAGTCAATCTCGTTTTGTTGACCTCACTCAGTAACCATGGGAACCCTGCTAGGATGGCACACTGCCACGACATAGTTCTTAGAGTCTGGCAATTTCCTTCATCACCAAGGGATTTGGAATAAAATTAGACCATGTGTTCACCATGTACCGGGCCCATGTTCATCGGCTCCGAGACTGGGACCTGGGAGTTGACATAGAAGAAAAGGCAGCAGGGCCAGCTAGTAAAACAGGGAAGACATTCAGGGGCAGCATCTCTGAAGGATTGCTTTCTCTCTGAAGAGAGGAAAAAGAGAAATCTTATACAAAGGATACCTGAGGTCAGCAGAATTCTAAAACAGTCACTATGGGGGCCTGGGTGGTTCAGTGGGTTAAGCACCTGACTCTTGATTTCAGCTCAGGTCATGATTTCAGGGCCATGGGATCGAGCTCCAAGTAGGGCTCCATGTTCAGCTCAGCAGGGAGTCTGCTTGAGATTCTCTCCCTCTCCCTCTGCCCCTCCCTATCCTCTCTCTCTCTCTCTCAAAAAAATTTTTTTTTAATTTAAAAAAAAAAGAAAGATTTCTGAAAGATTGCCTGGTTAGTTAACTGAAAACTTGGCACAATGATAGACTCTGTTCACTAAAGTAGAGACATCAGAAATTCTATGGGACACTATATAAGGACAGCATCTGTGGATATCGGAATGTCAGGATGTATGAAGTGTGAACATTGCATATGTCCTCAGGGGGCCCAAGGATATGCCCTTTGCAGAGGCATTGTAAAATTCACTGGTGAGGGTACCTTGTACCCTCTGGCCCCTGCAATGGATGTACTTGGTGGCAATGACAGTAGAAGAGTATTAATTGCCTCTTTTAACTCCTGTGTTAGGACGCTCTGACTTTTGAGGCCGTCCTGACCTTGGAGGGACCACCCTTTCCCAGAATTAGCCAGATCCCAGAGATGAACACTTCCAGGCCATGATACACCTGCCCTAATCACCCCAGAGCCAGGTACCAGACAACTACAGACAGCCCTGTGCCCCAGAGCTTACTGAATTTCTTTATTTTTAAAACAATTTTTTATTATATTATGTTAGTCACCATACAGTACATCCCTAGTTTTTGATGTAAAGTTCCGTGATTCATTACTTGTGTATAACACCCAGTGCACCATGCAGTATGTGCCCTCCTTAATACCCATCACCAGCCTATCCCATTCCCCCACCCTCCTCCCCTCTGAAGCCCCCAGTTTGTTTCCCAGAGTCCATAGTCTCTCATGGTTCATTCTCCCTTCTGTTTACCCCCCCTTCATTCTTCCCTTCCTTCTCCTACTGATCTTCCTACTTCTTATGTTCCATAAATGAGTGAAACCATAAAATAATTGTCCTTCTCTGCTTGACTTACTGAATTTCTTTAAACTAGCCAATAGTAAACCTGCTTACCCTGCCTTTCGTGTTCCTCCCAGCGAAAACCATAGTAAAGGCCCTTGTCCATAGTTCACCACCCACACTGCCGCCTGCCAGACCCCAGTGTTTCCCTGTGCTCCCGACCATGGCATGTCATGCCCCCTCCTCTTGAGAACGGTGAGTCGTCAACTGTGTTTGCAATAGGGATTGCCCCTGATCTCTTGGCCTTACTATAAGTCAGAGACTGTTTTCAGGCACTACAGGAAAACAGAGAGGCTATCATGGTTCCAAGGCTTTGGCTGAAAGCTAAAGGTAAAATATCAGCATGGCAAGGCCAGGTGGCAGTATTTAGCCACTTAGGCAAGGCGGGCACCGTTTCCAGAATAAACAGCAGGAACGAAGAAGCAGTAGAGATGGTTTGAATCATGGGGCTCTCTGCTGGTCGTTCCCTGTTCGCTGGAGTCCTGATAATGAAAGGTGCGGGCAACCAGTTTTACTGGATAACTAAGAAAACAAGAAAAACTCTGTATTCGAGAGCAATAAACATCCTAAAAGTGCATATGTCACCGTGATGGAGACTGAACTCAGTGTCCCTCCCAACTCCCAGACCCGAGTCAGTTTGCAAACCCGGGCTCCTTGATGCAAGTGGGGACCAGTTGTCCCTACGGAATGTCCCCACGGCACTGTCATAAATAGAACGTGTAAGTGTCCCTCTGTGCTTTCGTCAAGGTGACCCGCAACCACGGGCCAAGGTGACAGCGCTCGGGAGGGGAACAGCAACACCAGGACTTTCAGAGGGTTTTGAGACGGTGGCTAAATCCTAATATGTGGGGTCCAGAAATACCCAATCCATCCATCCTTGGTGTGAATGAGGGCACAAGGCGGGAGGGTCAGAAGATGAATGGACTTCTGACCCAAGACTCTTTTACAAAGGCCCAACGCCAATGAACACACACACACGTAAATATAAACACGTATATACACATATACACACACATGCACACATGTGCATTCACACACGCATACAGGCACACACACACACACACACGCAGGTTTATTACAAGGAACTGACTTTTGCAATTGTGAAATTATGAGACTGGCTAAGACTGCAAAGTCCACAGACTGAGCAATCAGAAAGGAAGGATCACAAGCCACTGGCATTCCAAAGCCACAAGTCAAACTTGTTGCCCAGGCAGGAGTCCTCTTTTCTCCCCAGAGAGGGTCTTATCCCAATTTTAAGGCCTTCTGAGTAGTTAAGCCAAGTTCAACCAGGATAATCTCCCTCGTTTAAAATCAACTGATTGGGGGGCACCTGGGTAGCTCAGTCGGTGAAGCAACCGCCCTCGGCTCAGGTCAGGCTCCCAGGGTCCTGGGATCTATGGAGCTCCGCCCTGTCCTGTCCGCCTCGTTATTCAGTGGGAGCCTGCTTCTGCCCCTCCCCCTCCCCTGCCCCCGCCCCAGCACTCACTCTCTCTCTCTCCCTCAAATAAATAAATAAAATCTTTAAAGAAAAAAAAACTGATTAGGGGTTTCCGTCACATGTGCCAAATCCCTTCATGCAGCACTTGGGTCAGCGTCTGGTTGATTGCCTTGGGTGACAGTGGGCCCGAACCTCAAAACGGCTACTGCCTCCCTCCATCCTCCACCTCTAACAGGAGCGCACCTCCTGTCCCCTCCACGAGACACACCAGAAAGGCTGTTCTGGGGGATGTAGACGAGCCCAGGGAGCTGACCCACCCCCCGCCATCACAACCCTTGTGAACACAGCACTCACACACAACTCCTGAAACCACACGTACTCTCTGAGCACACTCAGCGACGAGCACGGTACGGGTCTCCTGTGCACTGACTGATGGGTGCGAACCCCTCCCCAGAAAGAGGGCCGAGTCCTTGAGTGACGTTCACTCTTCTCCCGGCATGGCCTGCAGCTCACATCCTGACTGTAAGTCGGCTCTGAGTAACACACCTTGTGTTGGCGGACAGAGGGCGGGAGAAGCAGGAGAACACAGCCACCAAATACAGAAGTGCACATATGCTCAAAGACGGAACGTCTGCCTCCTTTCAAACTTCATACATCGAAACCCTGATCCCCAAGATCACGGTATTGGGAGGTCATGACGGTGGGGCCCCCCACACAGGGCTTAGGTAAGGGGAGATGGGAGAGCTTGGCCTCTCTCTCGGTGGGGTCTCCATCGTGAGCATGCGGTGTAGGACGGCCGTCTGCGAGCCATGAAGCCGGTCCCACCAGACACCAGACACCAGATCTGTAAGAGCTCTGACCTGGGACTTCCTAGTGTCCACAACAGTGAGAAACAAATTTCTGTCAAGTCACACAGTTGGTGATAGTCTGTCAGAGTGGCCCAAACTAAGATCACAGAAAAATACATAACATGAATGCACTTCTGCTAGTAAATGTACTATGCGTATCATGTATAAACGAACATATTCCCATTGAGAGGTGGTCTTTTCCAGCTGGTGTAGAGAAAAAGCGTTCACAGGATCAGTAGCAGTAGGCCAGGTACCAGAGGCTTGCGACCTTGCCAACACCACCAAACCCCATCTGGAAGAGCAGCTGCTGTTGGCGTCACCCCCTGACTGAGTCTGTCCCCGAGATCCGTCGTCAGCACGTGTGAAGTCAGGTGACTGTGGATGTGGCAGGAACCACCATCCCCGCATTTTTAAAAACCTTGATGTGGCCCTCGTATCGGCAGTCCTTCTAAAAATGTGGTATTCTTATGGTTCACTGTTTTCGAAGTGGAGGCAAGAGGAAACCACTAGACTACAAATACACAACCCAGAGAATGAAGGACATCACCGCAGATGGGGATAGGTGTTATGGAAACTTTAATACTTCAGCAGAAATGAGGACTCTGGGGGTAAGGAAGGCCCTAATTATTTCTTAGTTAAGCTTAATGTTTTAAAATGCTGTTTTCAGGGGTACCTGGGTGGCTCAGTGGGTTAAGCATCTGACTCTTGGTTTTGGCTCAGGTTATGATCTCAGGGTCGTAGGATCGAGCGCTAAGTCAGGCTCCCCACTCAGCATAGAGTCTGCTTGAGCCCCTCCCTCCTCCGCCCTCCTCCTCCCCCTCTGTTCTTCCCCTCCCCGCTCACCCACTCACTCTCTCTTTCTAAAATAAATAAATAAATGAATAAAATTTTTCAAAAAATAAAATGCTGTTTTCAATGATTATTTCAAATTGACATCAAATATGGACTTAAAAGCTACTCTTAATCTCAATGCCTTTGGCCTTTGAGGCCGACTCATCACTTGCATAGAATCACAATATCATTATCAGAGCTAATTAAAGAATAATTGTCTCATGTTCTGTCCACATTCAAATTTCTCTGGTTCTGCACAATCTCAGAGGTAGAATGCAGATGTCAGCATTTCCTCAAGGTCTCAGGTGATCTCAGTTCACAGTCAATGTTGAGGGGCATGGCTCCATCCCTACCTTTCCTGAATGGAGTTTGGGTCTAAAGATTCGATGAGATTGGATTAAATGTTTGTGGCAGGAGTAATTTTTAGGTGATGCCGTGGCTTTCCTGCCATGCCATCAGCACACATGTGCTGTTCCGGAGGCCTTGTTGCTAGTAACATTCCTATCTGCAGTGAAAGCTACGTTTTCTTGCACTGAGTGAGTTATTTGGGGCGACAGTTTGCTTTTTGCACTGTAAGAATTCTATTCACCAGCAACCTCCATGATTTAGCCACCCTTAAAAATTTCTGACTTCGCTGAATATTTTAAGATTGTTGGAAAATGGTGATTTTTTTCCCTAAATCTATCATTCTTCCTATATTTCTGAGCTAGAATTATTTCTTTAAACCAAACATGAGCTTACCTTCATCAAGTTTTTAAATGTTCAATATTACTACTTACAATAATATAGTTAACACAATTGTAAAATTCTTTGCAGTTTTTTTTTTAACCCGTAAAATACAGTCAACTAAGGGATACATCATCAGATTACCACATTTAAATGATTACTTACAATAGTTTCATTTTTGTGGTTATATTAATATATGGGTTCATTTGTTTCTGTTGGTTTTCAGCCTCTGGGTATGCTTTTTAATTAAATTTTATTTTTTGAACATGTAAAATACTTGTATATTTCAAAAGTCCAAATGATATTAAAAGATATATTCGATAAATCTTGCTTTCATGTCTATATCCCCCATCCAAATCCTCCCTGCCCTCACAGTAAATGTATCAGTTTTTAGTTTATCCTTTGTTTGTATCTTTTTTTCTTTCTGCAAATGTAAGCAACTAATGGATCCTAGAGATCACTCCTTAAGGTGGAGATGTCCACATTCTTTTCCTTTATAGCTTGCTGAAACTCAATCAATTGGCAAGTGTTATCTGGAAGACATTTGCAAAGTAAACATTGTTTTCTCCCACTGAAGGACGCCTGGCTGCTATTGACGGGCGATGTCTGGCAGGGGGGAAACAGGATGGATCTTGTCTAAGTGTGAGGTGTTTGCCATCCTGCCTTGTTGCCTTGTTGCCAGTTTTGATGAACTTTTAGAACACTACTGCTCCAAAGCCACTCCCTGATTCATAGTATGATCAAAAGACAAGGAAAAATATCAGTAGTTGTGCTAATATGCACGCAATATTCTGAGACCAGACTGAAAAGTGCTCCAAGGTGCCTGCGGTTGTAAGATTGGTGTGAAACTGATCTCCGGGGAAAGCAAGGTCAGGACAGCGGTCCAACCAGATGATGAGAAAGCATCGTTTATCAATGCTTTCATCTATTCATTCATTCAGCATGTATTCAGGAAGTGCCAACTATGGAACAGGCAGTGTGCTCAGCACAGGGAATGAGCCAGACAGACTTAATGCCCTCCTTCATGGACATTACAGTTGAGTGAAGGAAAAAGCTGTGAAAAAGCAAAAAGTCATCGCAAACAAAAGGAAAACGTTGTGAAAGAAGATGGCTGGGTGAAAGTGGGACATTTCATCCCATTAGGGATTCAACACGAGGTGTTTCACGAAAACTTGCCGGATAAGCAGGTGCTCTGAGAAGACTAGGTCAGCTTGAATATTTGGGCACGTGGACGGCTTGTGCAAAGGGCTTGGTCATGCATGAGAAATTACAGAAATTGAGTTGTGCGAGAGCGCCTAGCTGAGCTCACCCTTCTCACCAAAAGTGTTCTTTCTTCCCCAGCTTTTTTTTAATCTTGATCCTAGGATCCCTGTCCCCAACTGGAAAACAGATCCGTCTTCAAACGTTCCTTGTTCAAACCCCCATCCATCATTTCGTATTATCTTTTCTGATTTCTCTCCTCCCCTCCACCTCTCCGATGTTCCATAATTCAGACGTCAGGAGCCCCTCATCAAACCAACAATTTCTGCATCTTCAAATACATATAATAAACCTCTGTGTGCTCAGTTCCACTCCTGGGATCATCTGTTAAATTCCAACAATATTGTCACAGTCACCTGCCTTCCAAAGTGGTCTCTTTAGCCCCTCACAGTATTTTCTCCTCTTATCCTTTTTCCTGATCTCTAAATGCAAGCCCCAGGGCACTCACTGTGATAGATTGTGTTAGTCTCCCCATGTGGTGGTCATCTGGGCATTCCCCCTCGTGCCTTGGAACTCTGCAGTTTCTCCAACTGAAGGACAGAAGCACGAGGGGGTGGTCACATTGTTCCAGGGCACGCAAGGTTTGGCCCCTGCTCGGTTCCCAGAGGGGACCTCTGAGCCCTTGGAACATCTTGCTGGGAACTCTCAGCATCCTGCTTTGACCTACAGTGAAGCAGATTTGGCCCCTACGCCTTCGCCAGGCTGACCTCGCAAGACCACCTTCCGGAGCCATCACCTCTGCTCCCGTAGGGAAAGCATGGTTCTCCGAAGAGTGGGATTGCACCAGTTTGCGGCACCCCAGGCTCTGCTCCAGGGGACAGACCATGAGTCTGGGCTCCATCTGCCATATGTAACCTCTGCCTTCTCTCTTACAGATTATACCCTTGCAGGGAGCAAGGGAGTGTTGACCTTAGTGGATGTAGATCAAGAGGGGCAACTAGAAGCAACAAAATAAAGGATTGGTCATAAAAATGCATCGTCTTTCCATTTCATTAACAATCTCTGCTCTGATCATTTTCCCTGGCTTTGCTGCTCACTCACTGTGTGACCTTGAATGGCATCCAAAACCTCTCTGGTCTTGAGTGACTCATTTATAAGCTATGACAAGGAAGGTTGAGTTACTTAGACAGCTGTGAGTTCTAGAAGTGAACACATCATATGCACGTGGAATAATGCCTGGACCATTCTGGTAATATTGTAAGTATCCAATAAAACTAATTGTAATAATAATTATTGTGCTTATATAATTACTTTTTAAAAAGATTTTATTTATTTATTTATTTGACAGAGAGAGAGTGTGCACATGGGCTGGGGTGAGGGACAGAGGTGGAGGGAGAAGCAGACTCCCTGCTGAGCAGGGAACTGGATGTGGGGCTTGATTCGAGGACTCTTGGATCATGACCTGAGCCCAAGACAGAAGCTTAACCAACTGAGACACGCAGGCACCCCTCATATAATGACTCTTAACTTTCTAGGATGAGAGTCAAGTTCCCTAGGCTTCCATATATGACATCTCTCTTTTCCACAGTGCTCCTGTGCTCCAGTCACAGGGCTTGGAAGATTATTTAAAGAGCATATTTCCTGGTATTAAAAATTCATCTGAGGCCCTAACTGAGAATAAAGGATACTACGTGTTCACAAATTTTATAGAAATTCAAAATGATCACACTAGACCTGCACTCCAGCCCAGATCGAAACTTGAGAAACAAGAGCTCCAAGCTGACTTCTGCCGCCACCAGTAATGGAAGAGTTGTTGTGGACTAACCTGCCTGTCTACAAAAACAGGAATGTTAGGACGATTGCAGGAGCCATGGTCTAAAAGCATCAAAAGAAATAAAGGCATAAAAAGACATAAATTGAGGGGTGCCCGGGTGGTGCAGTCATTAAGCGTCTGCCTTCGGCTCAGGGCGTGATCCTGGTGTTATGGGATCGAGCCCCACATCAGGCTCCTCTGCTGGGAGCCTGCTTCTTCCTCTCCCACTCCCCCTGCTTGTGTTCCCTCTCTTACTGGCTGTCTCTCTTTCTGTCAAATAAATTAATAAAATCTAAAAAAAAAAAAAGACATAAGTTGAGGTACCAAAGTTCCAGAGTAAAAAGAGACAAAGGTATGATGGTAGCCTGGACATGGACCCCAGGTGCTCCTCACAGAGCATTTGTAAGCTTTTTCCGCTCAGGGTGGAGAGACTGGAAGGAAGCAGTGGTCTAGGCCGTGGCAGCCCCCTGGCCTGCAGACACCTAAATCAGGGCTCACAGCTGCGAGGCCATCCAGGACTTGAGAACCTGAAGGTCTTAAAGAAAAGGAAACTGCATGGACGCATGCTCATGACTTTGGACACAAGTCCCCCTCCTGCTAACCCCTAACCACACACATGCTGGACACGAATCTGCAAAACCAAGCATGAAGAGGTTGCTAAGCAGAAATTTCAGAACTTCGGTGGCTCGAATGACAAAACAAGCCAATGGGTGCTGGCTAAGTAGGAGAGGCCCCAGCCAGTCCTTCCAGCTTTTAACTGGGATTCCAGAAAAATGCCTATTCTTCTAGGATGAGGGACAGACTGATGTGGACTGGCCTTGACTTCATTGGAGTGAGATGATGGTGCTCTGTGTGTCTTCCAGGAGAAAATTAAATTCTATGCTATAGAACAAATGAATTCATCCATGATTTCTGCAAGTTGTCATGCACTCTTTCCAACTCCAGTAAAAACTTACCAAGCATGCCAGGAAACAAAAACAAATAATAAAAAACAAAAAAACAAACAAAAGAACATAAAGATAGCAGAAGTGGACCAGCGGGTGATCTACTCATTGGAATTTTCATACATGGGTATTTAAATGACTACAAGTAATACCTTCAACTAAAAAGACAAAAGAAATGAGAATTTCACCAGAGAATTATACTCATAAGAAAATAGAAATTCTACATGTTTTTTATTTAAGTTTTTATTTTAATTCCAGTTAGTTAGCATACAGTGTAATATTAGTCTCAGGTGTACAATTTAGGGATTCAACACTTCCATACAACACCCAGCGCTCATCACAACAGGTGCACTCCTTCCTCCCCATCACCTGCTTCACCCATCCCACACCCACCTGCCCTCTGGTAACCATCAGTTCTCTCTAGTTTAGAGTCTGTTTCTTGGTTTATCTCCCTCTCTCTTTTTTCCCCTTTGTTCATTTGTTTTATTTCTTAACTTCCACATATGTGTGAGATCATATGGTATTTGTCTTTCTCTGACTGACTTTTTTCACTTAGCATAATACTCTCTAGTTCCATCCACATTGTTGCAAATGGCAAGATTTCATTATTTTTTATGGCTGACATTAGTCAGTGATTAATATTCTATTGTATATATATACCATATCGTCTTTACCTGGATACTTGGGCTCCTTCTACATGTTTGCTATAGTAAATAATGGTGTTATAAACATTGGGCTGCATGTGTCCCTTTGAATTACTGTTTTTGTGTTCTGTGGGTAAATACCCAGTAGTGCAATTACTGGATTGTAGGGTAGCTCTATTTTTAACTTTTTGAGGAAACTCCTTATTTTTTTCCACTATGGCTGCACCAGATTGCCTTCTCACCAACAGTGAATGAGGGTTCCTTGAAGTCCTACAAAAACAAAACAAAACAAAAAAACAAAAACAAAAATAAAAAAACCTGATAGTGAGCATTTGCTGCCAATAAAGGACCAATATAGACAGGTTAGCACACATTAAATAAAGAAGGGATGAGGATTATTGAACTGGAAGGTGAGTAAATAGAAATCATCCAGATTGAACCAGAGCCAAAGGGATGGGTATTAGAAGAAAGGGAGCAAGAAACATGTGAGGCACAACCAAAGGTCCTCACATATATGGAACTAGAGTCTAGAATAAAGGAAGAGAGAATGAGGAAGAAGTAAGGTTTGAGGAGATACGGGGTAAAGAATTTTCTAAAAATGATAAAAACATAGCAAACAGATTATTGTGCAAACTTCACACAGAATAAATATAAGGAAAAAAACACCAGTATGCAGCATAATCATACTGCTAGAAACTACAGAAAAAGAGAAATCTTCAAAGAAGTCATGGAAAAGGATATATAACCTTCAAAAAGGCAGTAGTAGAATGGACAGTTAAATTTTTTAAAAGATGTGTTGGAAGAAAGGAGACAATGTAATGACATCTTTAAATGGGGAAAGAATAGATGTCCAACTAGAAATATACATCCAGTGAAATATTCTCCAAAAGTGAAAGCAAAGCAAAGATATTTTCAGGCAATCACTGGGAGGAATTATCACAAGAAAAAGATGATACTAAAGGGAGCTCTTTGTTAAAAAAAAAAAAAGATTATTTTCTCAGGAAATGTAGAAAAAGAATAACCAATAACAGTAGAATGAATAAACATGTGGATAAATTTGTATAAATATTGTCTGTTTAAAACAGATGTTATTTGATGTATTTAAAATATATAGAATTAAAATATTTTACCAAAGCAACAGGAAAAGAAAGGAGTTTCAATAAATTTAAAGTATTTTAAAGTCTTTGCATGATCCAGGTAGTGACAAAAGCACTAATTAACAATAGTATATAATGCAGCACTTTCAGTGTAAATTACATACATAATTATAGATATTTCACTAGCCACATGAAGAAAAATTAAAAAGAAACATATGAAGTTCATTTCAACAGTGTGTCTTATTCAGTCCTCTATATCAAAAATATTACTTCAGTATGTAATCAACGTAAAAATTAATAATGGATCTTGTACATTATTTTGTGAGGGCTAAATATTTGAAACCCGGTGTGGATTTTACAATTACAACACATCTCAGTGTATCACATTTCAAGTGGTCTGTGACCTCTAGCACTAGATAGGATGAAGGGCCTCCAGTACATCAGGGTGCAATTAGTAGTTGCTGGGTGAGCACTAAACAATACATTTAAAGAATGAGTAATTCACAAGTTAATAGAGTGAAAATGTGAAGGAATAAAACATACTTGCCTAATATTAAAAAAAAGCTTAAAAAAAGGGGGAGAGGAACAAATCAAATGAAGGATGGAGAAATCAAAAACATGGCAACATGAGCAATTTGAACCAGATCGCATTTACATTACACTAAATGTAAGTAGACTAAACACTCTAATCAAGAGACAATGTCAACTTAATAAACCATAAAGCCCACTGTACGCTGCCTACAAGGGAAATGAAGTAAATATATACACAAAGGAAATGTTTGAGAAAACAGAACCATACACAATACCAACACAAACAAAAGAAAGCTAATGCTTTTCTAGTAGCAAAATCTTTTTTTTTTAAGATTTTATTTATTTATTCAACAGAGATAGAGACAGCCAGCGAGAGAGGGAACACAAGCAGGGGGAGTGGGAGAGGAAGAAGCAGGCTCATAGCAGAGGAGCCTGATGTGGGGCTCGATCCCACAATGCTGGGATCACGCCATGAGCCGAAGGCGGATGCTTAACTGCTGCGCCACCCAGGTGCTCCCTCTCTAGTAGCAAAATCTTAAGGCAAAAGTCATTTTTTGAGATTGAGACATATTTCAAAATGGTAAATAGGTAAATTCAACAAGAAATATGACATTCCCAAATTTGTGTTCATTTCTTCAACTTAAAAGGGAGTGGATGGAAACCTTTGGTCTGGACAAGACAGTGTAGATTAGGTCCTCATTGACCCTCTTCACTAAGTACCATTATAAACACTGGAAACCAATGGAATACTTTGAAAGACAGGGAGACAAAGGGGAATTTGTTAAAGAGAGGGACTGAGGGAAAGTCCTGACCCCAAAGGTCCTTCTGACTTCACAGGCTTGAGACTCATCTCCTCCCAGAAGACAGCAAGTGGCCAGACAGAACTGGGGGATCCCCCCACAGGCACCCTTGTCTGGGAAGACTCTCCATCCCCAGGGACTGGAAAACTATTTTCCCATCTAGAGACACCACATGGGCTGGCCTAAGAAAATACTTTCACCCCCAGATGGTGACAGCAAGGAGCAGTGGGAGCCCCAACAGCCTCAAATACACCAAGCAGAACAAAATAACACCACAAAGGCCCTGATGATGAGGCTGTCATTGGAAACACTGCCCACAAAAGTAGGCCAATTCCTGCGTACTACATCTAAATGGGGAGACTGCCTGCAAAAAGAGGAAATTTAAGTGGAATCAGAGTCCCAACACAATAGACAAGATGTCCAGGATACAACTGAAAATCACCAGTCATGCCACGAGCCAAGAAAGTCACAAATCGAACGAATGAGAAGGGACTGTCAGTGGATCCTGACCCTAAAATGACACAGATGTGGGGAACACCTGGCAAGGGTTATAGAGCAGCCATCCCAAAAGTGCCTCAATGGGCAATCACAAAGTCTCTTAAAAGCAAATGAAATGTTAGAAAATCTCAGCAAAAAATAGAAGTAGTATAAAAAAGAACCAAATACAAATTACAAAATAAAAAAATATATAATAACATAGTTTTAAAACTCCTGGTTGGGCTTCAGAGCAAGAGTAGAGATGACAGAGGACAGAATTATGACCTTGAGACATATCAATAAAATGTGCCTGATGTGAACAACAGAGATAAAATAGATGCCCTCAAAAAAGTGATTGGATCTTTAGGCACACATGGGATAATGGTAGAAGACTCAGCATTCCTGTTTAAAGAATTAATGGCCAAAAACTTCCCAAATTTGGCAAAAGACGTAAACCTCATATATTTAAATATCTGGGTGAACCCCAAAGAAAATTTGGATAAACCCAAAGAAATCTACACCAAGATACATCATCATTAATATGAAAATGAAAGACAATGAAAAAACTTGCAAGTAGCTGGAAAGAAATGGTGTATTGCCTGTTAGAGAATGCCAACCGATATGATGGTAGATTGCCCAACTGAAGACACAGAAACTGGAAGAAAGAGACATGGCATTTTTTTTGTTTTTTATATTGATTTCAGGATAGTCAACATGCAGTCGATTAGTTTACTTTCACGTGCATGATAACTATATCAACACTTCTTTGCATCACCCAGTGCTCATCATTTTCAAGTGATACAAAAGAGGACCATAAACCATGAATTCTGTATCCAGTGAAACTATCCTTGGGGAATAAGGAAGAAATAAAAACCTTCTCAGATGAAGGAAAACAGAAAACTTGCCATGAACAGACCTACCCTTAGAGACTGGGCTAAAGGAATTTCTTTAAACAGAAAGAAAAACAAAAAAAAAAAAAACAGCAACAACAAACAGATCTTGGAGATTAGGAAGAAAGAACCAAAAAAGCAAAAACACAGGTTCCTACAATATATTATCTTTCTTTTGAGTTCTGTAGAACAAATTGGATGATTGAAACAAAAAAATCACAAGATTGGCTGATACGCCAAATGATGATATTTACAAGGGAAGAAGGGAAAGGGACCTGCCTAGAAGTAAGGCTTCCACCCATCCAAAGTGGTACAATATTGATACCCGTAGGCTGTGGTAAGTCCCATGTGGAACACATAATATCTAGAACAACTCTAAGAAGACAATGAAAGAGATACACTCCAAAGCACTGTAAATAAATCAGGGTGGAATAAAAAAATACTGTTCAAGGAAATTCACAGGAAGGCAGGAAAAGGGAAACAAAGAAATCAGAAACAAAGGGAACCAACAAACACATTAAATAATAAAATGGCAGATTTAGGCTTTACTGTAGCCATCACTAATTTAAAGGTAAATGATCTGAATACATCAGTTAAGACAGATTTTCAGACCACATACACAAACTGATTTCAACTATCGGCTATTTATAAGAGATTCTCTTCCAATTCAAGACAGAGGTAGACAGAAAGTGCCGGAATGGGAAAAGATACACCATACAAACATAATTAAAAAAATATCAGTTGCCTTAATTGTATTTGAACTTTTTTAACATTGACGTCCCTCTGTGGTGTATATAATTTGAATGTGTTCTAAGAGGTTGTACCACACAGACTGGTATCTGCAATTATGGACCTAAAATGCCACACTTCTGCCTTTCTTGGAGCTATTTAAAGGTGAAGAAAATTATACACCTGCGAATTCAACCAGCTTTGTTAAGTTTAAAGGTGTTGAAAATTATGTGCAGGGCCGTCCCAGAAAACACTGAAGCTTTGTCTGGGCTCCAGGGGCTGGTTTACAATTTTCGGTGCTGTGTGCTACAGAAAGATATGGGTGGAGATGATCAGCCTTTAAAGAGGAATACTGAGGTTTGATTGCCTCCTAAAGAAAAATAACAACCTGAAATCAATACATTTGCCTCACTAATTCAGTAATTTTTGATTCGGAAAAATGCTGACAAAAATAAAGGAAGAGAAGAGAAATCTCTGACCATAACTGCAGATTTAAAAAGCATTGTTGGGGCACCTGGGTGGCTTAGTTGGTTAAGCATCTGACTTTTGATTTCACCTCAGGTCATGATCTCAGAGTTGTGAGATCCAGCCCTGCATCAGGCTCCCTGCTGGGTGTATAGTGTTTAAGATTCTCTTTCTCCTTGTCCCTCTGTCCCTCCTCCTCCTCTCTCTCTCACTCTCTTCTCTTCCTCCTCTCCTTCTGCCCCTTCTCTCTAAAATAAATAAACAAATCTTTTAAAAAATAAATAAATAAATAAGCATTCTCAGGGGCACTTTGGTGGCTCAGTCAGGTAAGTGTCCAACTCTTGATTTGGGCTCAGATCATGATATCAGGGTTGTGAGATCAAGCCCCTTCTCAGGCTCTGTACTGGTGTGGAGCCTGCTTGGGATTCTCTCTCCCTCTGCTCCTCCTCCCTCTCTCTCCATAAATGAATAAATAAATTGCATCCTTAATAAGTTAAAGGACAAGAAAATAATATCAGAAATAATATAAAAGTTTGGAACAAAATTAGTAAGTTGATATAATAATATACCTAAAACTTGTACACAAACCATGTGCACATTTACTAAAATTTACCAAATGCTGAGTCTTAATAAAGAAAGTCTCAGAAAATTCAGAGGTTTCAGTCTGATCACAGGGAAATTAAAATATGGTTTAAGCCAGCTAACATTTTAAAGATATTAATGATAAATAGGATACACATGATTAATAAAATACCTAAAGAAATTCCAGCTGCTCGGAACTTAAGCAATAAGCTGCTGAATATTTCATGGGTCAAAGAAGACATTGTAATAAAAGAATTTGTCTTAAACTTAATGAAAATTGAGACTATGACATATCAAATCCTGTAGAATGGATCTAGACTCCTATGAATATATTTAAAAGAAGAAGAAAAATGAAAATCAGAGATCTAAAATTCCACAAATGGATCTCTGTGATGGACAGATTTCTGGAAGAGGTGATGTTTCCACTCAATGAGACGTGGGTAATCTTCATCAATAACAGTGCTGGGGCAGCTGGGTGTCCCCCTGGAAAAAAGTCTAACCTTTCTGATTGACCTCATCATACACAAGCCATACACTTCATACACACATGTGTGCGCACACAGACACAAATCTGTTCTAAATATATCATGGACTAAATGAAAATATTGAGCCAATAAAGCTTCTAGATAGTAATACAGAATAGCTCCATTGCCTTGGAGGAAGTGAGGATGTCTTAAACAGCACGCAGAAAGCACTATCTAGAAAGCAAACAACTGATACCCTGGACATCAATAATCACTCTTCATCAGAAGATACCGCTAGCAGAGCGAATACGCAAGCCACACAGTAGGAAACAATGGAGAAATGTGTGTATCTTACAGAGGACTCAGTTCTAGAATACATAATGTACTCCTATAAACCAATAAGGAAAAGAGAGATAGGCAAATAAAAATGGGGGGGAGGGAGTCATTTTGGAAAAGAGATTACTGGATAGCCATCTTAACCATGTTACCCTGGATGAGGTATCAGGGGACCAGACACAGATCAAGAGACTGAAACTTTGTTAAGCACACAGTCCTGAGGGAGAATTCAGCACGCCACACCACACGGAGATAGTCAGGGGGCACTGGGTCAGTCCAGGGAAAGTGTGGTTTCTGCAGGAATGACAGGGCTGGGCAAGGTAAACAAGCTTGGGATTGGCTAATTTGGCCTCTGGGGAGAGGGGCTGGGTCTGGTGGGCTGGTGTGTGGCCCTGAGATTAACAGGACAGGTGCATTGTGGTTTAGACATTGAAAGACAGGAAGGGAGGTGTTGGGGTGCGGGTTCCGATAACTGCTTAGGAAAGGGAACTGACCTGCCTCTAGCTGGGGACTCAAAACTGGGTCAAGACAGAATTTTTTAAAAAATCTATGTTAAAGGGGCCAACATACATTTGTAAAGGTAATCAATGTCATTATCCATCAGGACAGGATTCAAACCACAATGCAATAGCATCACTCAGCCGCTCTAAGGGCTAGCATTTGGAAAACCTGGCAGGATCAGGCGTTGAGACAATGAGAGACACCGGAATTCTCAGGCACTGCTGGTGGAGTGTAAACTGGCACCCTCCCTGGGCAAAACCGTGTAACTATCGACTGGACACCAAGTGTACGGATGGACTGTGACCCCACAGTGCCACCCAACGTACACGCTGCTGTCCAGTGACCACGGACATTAACAAATATTAGCAGGAATACCACTGACAACCGTAAAGCTATGGAAATGACCCAAATGCCCGTTGACAGTTGAAGCAATAGGTATGTCCCAGTCTCTTTATACAATGGGATGCCATACAGCAAGGACGAGATAAAACCGTAGCTCGATATGGCGCATGAGAAATTTCACAGACGCAGCATTGAGGAAAAAAGATAAAAGCAAGAAAAGAGAATCCAGATGCAGAAAGGTACTTAACGCATAATTCAATTGATAGTAAATTTCAAAACAGAAAAAAAAAACCATCTGTAGTGATAGATATCAAAATCATATGGTTTCTCTCATCCATGAAACGTAAGAACTAGGAAGATCGGTAGGAGAAGAAAGGGATAAAGAAAGGGGGGTAATCAGAAGGGGGAACGAAGCATGAGAAACTATGGACTCTGAGAAACAAACTGAGGGCTTCAGAGGGGAGGGGGGTGGGGGACTGGGATAGACTGGTGATGGAGTAAGGAGGGCACGTATTGCATGGTGCACTGGGTGTTATACGCAACTAATGAATCATTGAACTTTACATCAAAAAAATAAAAAAAATAAAAAAAATAAAAACCCAATTTCCCCTCTGTCTAAAAAAAAAAAAAACGAGTAATGACCTTTTTAAAAAAGTATATATTTTAGATAACAACATAATGGATAATCCAGAATGGGCTTGGAAAAGCTATCTTTGTCATGACAACTTGTGGACTTGCGCCCATACTCAATAAATAATTTGGTACCTGGGGAAAAATAATTATCTTTGGGGCAATAATAAAGGGAGAGATCATGAGAGTTTCTGGGGCGCTGATAATAGTCTATACTCTGGTCTGGATCCTAGTTACATGGGTATTTCAAATTGTACAATGAATTATTAATGAGGTGTATAATTGAGATTTGCTAACTGGAGCATATATATGTTTAACGAACATCAAAAAGAAAAAATAAGACAACTCACTTTTGGCTTATCCGGTACGAGGAGCTGCCATAACCCTCCTGAGCATATCAGAGGAAGAGTTGTCTTGATAAAATCCGATCTTAAAGAGAACTGCAGGATATCACTGAAGAGAAGGATAAATCCACACTGAAATGATAATTCTCCATAATGAATACCATTTTGCAGGCATTCTTTAATTTGCTTCTTGCAATAATCCTATAAGACACTTTACCACTACTCCCATAACACATGTGAGGGACCATAGTCTTAAATAAATAACTTCTCCACGCATAAACAGCTGGTCAAAAATAAGTGAATTATGCACGCTTTATTCTGAAACCTGTGCCATTACACAATAATGGCTTCTTTCTAACAATTGCCTCAAACTGACAGAAGTTCCATCCTGTTGGAGAAAAGCTTGGAGTTCAGAGTATAGAACTGGTCAAGGCATATAGCTGGGGTTGCCAGACAAAATGCAGGACGCCCAGTTACACTTGATTTTCAGATAAACAGTGAATACGTTTTAGCGGAAGTATGCCCTCATGCAATATTTGGGATATGCTAAGTATATAATCATCCCATGCACTTGGACATGGGTGTGCTAAAAAATTTTTGTTATTTATCTGAAATTCAAAGGTAACTGGGCATCCTTTATTTTTACTTGCTAAGTATGGGAACACTAGTGAGGGCAGAGTTCTCCACGTTGGCAGTATTGACATCATGGACTGGATAATTCTTTGGGGTGGAGGGGGCGGTTATCCTGTGCATTTTAAGATGTCTAGAGCATCCCTGTTCACTACCCACTAGGTGCCACCTGCATCCTCCCTCCACGGTTGTGATGACCCAAAATGCCCGCAGACGTTGCCAATGGTCACTTGGTGGGGGGAGGCAGACTCTCCTGAAGTCGAGAACCCCTGGATTAGGAAAAGCCAGGATCCAGTTACTGCCCTGACGTCACTGGTTGAAGAGCCACACCCAGACTGGGTGCAGCAGAAGCAAAGGTGGTACCCAAACTCAGCGTGTAGCATGGAGTCTGTTATAAAAAAGCACTCAAATTCATTCGACTGCCAAGTACCGCCTTCATTTTGGAGCGTAACTTCATGCATTCCAAACTTTTCCTTTCCTCCTTTAATGTCCAGGCTTGGCAACCTTATTGATGCAATGGGAGACCCTTATAATGAATCTGAGTGGAACACTGATAATTATGATGTTCGATATCAATATGGTGCTCCTGGTTCCCAACGAAGGAAAAATAAGAGACAGCTTATTTTCTCCTAGAGCTATTTCCCTCACCAGAAGTTGTACAGTCCCTGTAGATTTAGCCCATTCATTCAGCAAGGGTTTTTTTTTTTTGAAGATTTTATGTATTTGAGAGAGAGAGAGAGCACAAGTTGGGGGGGAGGGTAAGAGGGAGAAGCAGACTCCATGCTGAGCAGGGAGCCTGATGAGGGGCTCGATCCCAGGGTCCTGAGATCATGACCTGAGCTGAAGGCAGATGTTTAACCCACTGAGCCACTTCATATTCTCAACGAATTTTAGTGCACTACTCACACCTCCCGGATCTTGGATCTCTCCATCATTGGCCAGAGTTTGCATCCTGTGGACATCCTGTGGGGTGGCTCCTCGCTGAGGCATTTCCGGAAGAAGCCGCCCCATTCCCCCCAAGAACACCGAACACCACATTCCTCCATGCAGCTACCAGCCTCCATATTCCTGCCAGGGAGCTCCAGACATTCACTGACCCATCTCTTCAGGTGGCTGACAGAGGAATCAATGTTTGCAGGCAGATTAATTAAATATCAGGTTTTCTTATATTCCCAGAGCCTCATGGTCACCTAGAACTATTTCCCAACCTGTCTAAATGAGAGAGGATTAACTTCTTTCCTCACTCACAGCAGGCCAGAAGAGCAACATGCACAAACACAACACAGTTGCGATAAATTGTCCTTTTGCTCCAAACTTCTCCATCACCTACCAGGAGGGCCAACCGCTCAGCACACCCTAACTGTGGTACAGAAACCTGGGAGTTGCTTAGAAATTGGCTTCCAGAGCTGGGAAAGCCACTAATGATTTTGTCTGCCAAATGCTTGTTTATAGGAGTCTGACCATGCACAAAACAGCCTGGTTGAGCACTCAATGCTGCACCCAAAGGTGCTCATGGGGGTCCCAGCTGTCAGCGAGGCCACGTCCTGCATCATTCTGTGCCCCTGGCTCCACTTGTGTCATAGGATCAGGCTGACAGGGAACTCCAGCTGGTATACCAGATGGCTGAAGATCACTCTGTGTGTTTGAGCTCACCTGCATGGAAAATCTGGCCTGCCCCCACCTGCTGTCACCAGCACTGCAACCAAGAGGCTGAACCTCAGACCTCAGCTGGTCTTAACCAGGTTTCCGATGGTTTCGGATTCTAGGATGTGCTGCTGGATCCTTGGTATCCAGATCACCTGGTGGCAGAGCCCTATACCCATCACTGAAAACTTGCCCTGCAGCCTCACCTCGGTTTGGCAGGGCAGTACAGAATAAAGAGGAAGACTTTGCAGGGATACCCACCTGAAACCCCCTCTCCCCCACTGTTTTCTGGGCACGCAACTTTGGGCAAGTTTCTTCACCACTGCAAACTCCCTCTTTGTTCTTATGCAATCTGGCATGATAACCATACCTCTTAGGGGTCCTAGGGGTTGAACAAGGTAACCTAACTGCCTTTCTCTGACTCACTCCCCCCTCTAGAGCTTGCTGTCCCCACCGCACCGAACTCTATTCTGTTGGGTCTCTGGCCACCTGTCCTATCTCCAAAGGGGCTGAAGACACCGTCCGTAGCCACAGCTTCTGGCTGACTTCTGTTTTTACAACTAAAGACCCTCACACCCAGAGGATCAAAACAAGAGCATGCTTGAGTCTACGAGAGTCTCAGGGTCAGAAGCCCAGCTGCTGGAAGACTCACCCACTGGCTGGAATCCCTTGGCCGACTGAGTCCACGACCATGATCCCCTTTCTGACGTTTCATCTGGACAAGCAGAACGATCAGGGCTCAAGCAGGAAGCTTTGCTGGACCTGGGAGTCTGGCCTTGTGACTGGGGTTCGCTCCCCTCACTACAACCAACTTCTCCCCAGCTTCATTTTCAAGCCCTAGTTCTCATGTCTGAAGTAGACCTTTTTTGCAAAGAGAGTCACTTTTACTAAAGTTCAAGGAGTGGGGAGCATCTGCGTAAAAAATCAGCCTCTGTGGGTCCTTTGCAGGGATCATACCTTGGAAGACAAGACTTCGGGGGACCCTTTGAAGCACAGAGCAGGACTTGGGCACAGGCATCATCTGCCATGTAACGAGATCCAAACAGGTTTCCCATCAGCACCTGGCATTTATTTGCCAGCCGTATTTGAAGGATTTTTGAATGACCCAGGATAGAAGAGACACCTGTATCCACGTTTGCTGCTTACCTACCCCCCTCTGAAAACAAACGTGGTGATTTATGCATTTTGAAGGTATATAAATGCACCAGGAGGCTTCAAAGCAAAGGGGGCAACTTGGAATAGCAAATAAATGACAAACGCAGGAAACAATTTTAAAGAAAACCGCATGAATAACGGATTTTGAAAAATTCAATAAATAGCTCTTTTCCCCCTTCTAATTTTAAGAGTTGGGTTATTCATTTCCCCCAAGACTTTCATTAGCCTTAGCCAGCACGTGCTGTTCAAGCCTCAATTCTTGTCATAAGTGCTATTCAACGAACATCTGTGTGGAGCAGCTCTCTCTCTGTTTCCAGGCAGAGCCGCGGCACCCGCTGAAAAGGAGCTGCCTTGCACTGTGCCATATTCTCCCGGCGCAATCAGGCTCCCGCTTTCTGACGTGCAAATCTGCACGCTTTCTGTGCAAAGCAGATGCTTTCGCTGTTTAAGACTAAATTGCCCTGAGAGGTTGGGGAGAGGGTCTTAGGATGAGCCAAAACAGGACGATTTGCTGTCTGTTTCAGATGCTGCTGAAATATGGCCACTTGTTTCCTTGGAAAAGAAGACAATGAGAGAATGGGACCGATGATCCACCACATCAGGTTCCAACCAAAGCTGAGGGGGAGAAAAATAAAAAAGCCCCTAGCTGAGTTTTCTGTTGAATGCCGGAGTGTGATCGAGTTTGCATGGCTGGCTGGGCTTTGGACACTGTCAAGAGTTTATCTAGAGGGGACAAGCCATGGGACAGAAGCCTGCAGTGGGACGTAACACAGCCTACCTGACTTCACTGCAGGAGTGGGCTGCCTACTCCCTGGGATGAAACTTCCCAGCTCCCTGTGGTGCCCAGATCCCATCTGCTGTTATTCTTCATAATAAGAATGCAATTATTTGAAAGCTAGTAGATAATCAGAGTATGTCCTGGGTAGAGCTTGATGAATAGCACAGATCTGGTCCTCATCCACTTTGTGGACATTACAGCGGTCACCAAAATGAAATAAGGACATCATTGTTGAAAGGATATTGGGACGTACTCAATTTAAGTCGGGTGCTCAGAGATAGTGCCTGTGGTGATTATTGCTGTTTTTATTGTGTTTTACTTTTGGAAAATTTGGGGATGTTCACATTTATCCGCTACCCCTATCCAGTGATATGCCCCTCATTTTAGACCCTCTTAAGTTGTTCCTCTACTCATTTGTTCCCCCCACTGGATCCTAAACTTTTAAAGTCAGAGATATTATCTGTGCTCATGATCTCGGGGTTGTGAGATCGAGGCCCATGTTGGGCTCCGCACTCGGTGGGGAGTCTGCCTGAGATTCCCTCTCTCTCCCTGTGCACCTTCCTCTGCTCTCTTTCTCTCTTTCAAATAAATAAATGAATCTTTAAAAAATATCAAATAGATGATTGGTAGATAGACAGATGTATTGATATAAATGTAGACCATATTTTTTAAAGGCATTAATTCAGAGGTTCCAGGGGCGCTGTGCAGTTCCTCCACTCCAAGTTTCCAGGCTTACGGTCTTACTTCCTTCACTACTTGGTGCCGGGAGTGCCCACCTGTCTCTCTCCTTCATCAAACCTGCTCCGTGCCTCTCTCTAGGCTGTGCTGTGTCCTGTTCTTCACGAGCCCTCTCCTCACTGCATGGGGTGCAGTCCGAGTGGGCATGTAAGAGAGCACCTTCTAGATTCCTCTTCTCTCAGTTAAACACTTGCTCTCAGCACCCCTCGGTCTGGTGAACTCCCTCCTGGTAGACAGAGGGTGCATCCTTGTAATATATCCTATGATGCCCATGAGAGAAAAGGTCCCTCCACCAACTGAGCTGATCCACCCGTGTGAAGAGAACAAGGCCATCTCACACTGAATGCCTTCAGACCTCCCTCCTGCATTGCCCTCCAGTGCAAACATGTCCCACTGAGATTTCCACCAGTTGTCCTTCCTCTTCTCTGATACTGACCAACCACATAGCCGTGATATCCCTGGCCCTAGTGACTCCTTCCCTGGGCTCACACACACGGCCACATCCCATGCTACCTGTTCACTCTCACTCAGCCCTGAGTGCTCCCCCTTTACTGCTCACCCATTTGGGAGAGCAGTGACCACTCAGTCACCGTCCAGCCACCCAGCAAAGACATCGTCCCCTGCGGCAGCGCTGCAAAGACCAACAGTGGCCCTCCCAATTTCTCCTCCCAGTGAAGGATTTTATTACGTGGAGACTGATACACACAGAAGGATTTTTATTTCACACATGTAAATTAGAAACATATCTGAAATAAAAACTCATGAACCCACTTTATCTCAGAATGAAAGTAATTAGAAATGGGATTGCATGGGTGGTTCAGCTGGTTGAGCGTCCGACTCTTGGTTTCAGCTCAGGTCATGATCTCAGGGTTGTGAGATCGAGCCCCATATCGGGCTCCACACTGAGCATGAAGCCTGCTTGAGATTCTCTCTCTCCTCTCCCTCTGACCCTCCCCCTGCTCTCTTTCTCTCTCTCAAATAAACAAATCTTTGAAAAGGGGTAATTAGCAATGTTTCCACCACAACTCCTGTAAGTGTGTGTCTCAACCCCAACAACGCCTGTTATCTTCCTTTTATAGTACACAGTTTTATGACACACACCCACACCTCTAAAGAATATATGGGTTCCTTTTACTCAGTTGGAGCTTTACAGAAGTTATTTCATTCACAAAGCTGCTCACACACGCACAGGAGGGCATGTACACAGGGTAAAAGCTGAACAGGGTCTGGAATCCAGCTCATACCGCTGTCGGTTTCCCAGTCTGCTTTTTACTAGACTTCTGTAAGATATCATCCGCGTCTCCAGAGTATCAATGGCTATGTTTTCTTTAATCACGTAGACAAAACCAGGGCCAGAAACTGGTTTATGAATTAGAGGAAACTTCCATTATTCAATTGAAAGAAACTCAGTAGTTTAAAGTAAGTTTTAAAATGTATTTAATAACTTTTCTCTGTAGAGCTGTGTTTCTTTATGCTCCCAATACCGAATATTTGTGATTTATTTTCTTGTGGTTTATGAACCCTCCCAGATATTTATGTATTCCATTAGTTTTGTTTTTTCTAACAATAAACATTTAGCATTATTGGCCTTTCTAGAATGTTTTCTCTTCCATTACTTTCTGCTTTCATCTTGATTATTATTTCCCTCCCTCTAGTTCCTTTGAGATTATTTTGCTACACCTTTACTACCATGGAACATAGCCACTTAGCTGGTTAGTTTTCAGCCTCTTTTTTTTTTTTTTTTTTGGTGAGTGTTCCTCTAAATCTTCCTTTAGACCTTCCCTCTGCATCTCCTAGATTCCTACACATAATATTTTCATTAACTCTTAGCTCTGAGTATTTCTTTAAATCTTTATGTGATTTCATTTTGAAGCAACTATTTGGAACTACATATATTTTATAATTTCTTTATTTTTATTTTTTACATTTTTTAAAGATTTATTTATTTATTTGAGAGAGAGAGAGAGAGAAAGCACAAGCAGGGCAGAGGAGCAAAGGGGCAGAGAAAGATGCAGACTCCCCACTGAGCAGGGAGCCCAATGTGGGGCTCGATCCCAGGACCCAGGGATCATGGATCATGACCTGAGCCGAAGGCAGACACTTAACTGACTGACCCACCCAGGTGCCCTTATTTTTAAAATTTCTAATGGATGTGGATTTTAACAAGTATCTTTGTTACTACAATTTAATTGCATTGCATCTGACATTGTAAATAGCATGGCACAGATTCCGTCAATGTGCTAAGGTTTGCTCCATTGGTTAGCATGGGGTGATGGCCAATGCTGCTGCTGGCCCAGCCTCACTCCCTCCTGCCTATCACTTCAGGGACAGTGCCCCCTTCCCAACTATTAGCGCCTGTGTTTCTTTGCCCGTAGACTTTCTTCTAGGGTCATGCTATCACCCAACTGTGCTGCGACCCCCTGGTGCAGTAGGTGTGCCAGAATGGGAATCTTGCAAGGAGCAGCTATCAACCAGAATCTGATGGCCTATGACACCCCAGCTCCCTTGTCCCACGTGGAAGAAGTCTGGTGTGCCTTTTCATCCTGGTTCCTACAGTTTCTCAGCGGGAAAAAGCTCCACTTACTCACACTGACAACTAACCCCAAACCGTGCCCTTTGTCTTTTTTCCCTGCCTCGCTCCCCATTTCTCTATCAGGGTTTCTTTCCCTTGTAAGTAAGAGACTCACATGCAAACATTTGTCTCAAGTTCTGTTTCTGAGGAAGTGCAATGCAAAGGTGGTAATGAACTGGAAGTTAGGTTTATTTTTGAGAAGAACCTGAGTTCTCTATTTTTTTAAAGATTTTATTTATTTATTTATTTAGAGTGCACAGAGGCAGTGGAGGGGCAGAAGGAGAGGGAGAGAGAGACTCTCAAGCAACTCCCCAGTGAGATTTGCTGAAAAATACATTTCTCAAGAAGAATCCAGGGGCTTTAAAGGCTTTTGTCTTCCCAAATGAAATGGGGACTCAATCAAATGAAAATAAGAGATCTCTGGCCTGAGAAAATGCATGGATGTTGGAATGGACAGCATGGATAGGAGACAGGGAGCTGGGTGGGGAGATGGACTGCAGTCTTTCCTCCCCCGTTTTCGAGACCTTTCTCCATTAGGGTGAGAAGGTACAGACAGCATGTGACTGCCACCTCAGATTCAGGGGCTTTGGAACTCCATGACGAATGCCACCAACCGTGGCTTGGCGCACATGCTCTCAGCCTGGTCGGAAATGGGTCTCAGCATCCCAGAGCTTCTCTGGTGATGAAGCAGGAGTTCAAATCAATAATTCTAAGGCAAATATTTACGAAAGCCCTATATGGACCGCTTATAGAAAAAAAAAACAGTTGTTTGCCTGAAACCAAATATTTTCCCAAACTGAATGTAACCTCTTATTTATGCACAAACACAACAAAGGGATTACTAAATAAAAGTGATATTCAAATTTTTTAAAAAGCCCTTACTCCTGTTATCTAACACTACTTTGATGATTTGGTCTAGTCTAGTTTGCTTTATCAGCCTGCTATTTTCATTAAAATATAATCAATGGATTCATTTACATCCTGCACAAATCTATGATGAATTTTAGACAAGTACACACACCTCCCATAAATAAATAAGCAAGTTAACTAATTTTGAAAAGATGAAGGAACAAAAGTAAGAAATTAAGTTTCATTCAAGGGAAAGATTAGTTGTAAAATGTATCCCATGGGATCTTCTACCCGTGCTAAATCTGGAGCAGAGACAGAGGTTGGGGCATCTCAGGAGCCAGAGAGAGGAGAGAAGTGTCCTCAAGTAAAATTCCTGGTCTCACTACCAAGATAAAACAGGTGCATACGTCTTGTCGTTACCAACTTCCTCAACAAATATGGCCCCAGTGCCCTCACTGTAATATATGTCCTGCCCCTGCAGCATCCTGGGGCTGCTAGGCTGGTCTGCAAGAGGGACCAGTCGCTTCCCATCACAAAGAACAGGATCCCCCAGCTTCTCAAGCTGTGGTCAGGCACCATTAGCATCTGGACTCAGGACTTCTTCACGCTCCCACCTTTCTGTCACCGACTCTCCGCTCAGCATCTCAATTACCAGGGGTTTCAATGACAAGCTATAAAAAGTCCTGGCGGGAAGACATATTACCCCTCTAAGGTGTATTTTATGACGACCACTAGGAAAAGGCAAACCAGCCATTTACTAAGGTAAAGCCTTCCCCTCCATCATGCCTGCGTGACAGGTTCTGTGGGCATCGGCGTGGCTCAGTAGCTACACCTGGACCACAGCTAACACCTCCACATGGATTTTACAGCCAGTGCAATAATGTAAAGAGGATAAAATGAATCACTTAAGCAAGGCAGCTTTGGGGATGGATTACCATAATGACCACAAGATGGAAGGTAAAGTTCCTTCTCCTGCTACCATCACATTTCAAAGAACTACCTGGGGAGAATCACAGGGTGTGCATCTTTTAAACAGCCCAGAATTTCTTCTAAAAATTAGCAAAGAAAAGGGGCATCTCAATCAGTGGCTCAATCAGTAGAGCATCCGACTCTTGGTCTCAGGTCTTGATCTCAGGGTTGTGAGTTCAAGTCCTGTATTGGGTGTGGAGGGTACTTTAAAAAAATTAGCTATGAAAAATGATGAAGATACTTTCAAACCCTATGATGACTCAACACGTGCTTTTAAAAACTCCAGTTCTTCTAATTAACGCCTACTCATTTGTTTCCTTTGCAAGAGGTCTGTTAGTATCTTGCAAATCTTATGAATGAAATTATTAATAGTTATTTTAGAAAGGTGCCAGTCACTGGGTGGGATAATGGAATACCACATTCCTTCTGTTTCAGGCTCTGAGTGAAGCATTTTTTATGTAGTTGAACTTTGAGAAAGGATTCTAGAATTCCCTATTTCATCCTTGTATGGTAGGTACAGCACAGCAAGGAGATAAAAGCACTGATTTTCTTCACAGTTGGGTTTGAAGTTTTGCTCTCTCGGTTACTGTATCGATGGACTCGGACAAGTTAGTGAGCCTTTCCAACTTTTTCTCAGTTATAATAATGGAGCAAAATGACCTTCCTCGGAAGATCATTATCAGATTGACAGAGAGGAGTGAGAGGCAGCTGATGCTGTTGGTCTGGGACGTCTTCCTTGTGGCCCAGCAGCCCCACGGGACTGAGCCACATGCACAATGAGCTCCCCACTGTGCTCCCCATCCTACTGGCTTCCTCCCCCTCTGGCCTCCCTCCTCCTCTCCCTCACACAGCCTCCCAGGATTGCCGGCCAAAGGAGCTACTTTCAGGGCTCCTGGGCAGCACAGTCGTTAAGCATCTGCCTTTGGCTCAGGGCGTGATCCTGGTGTTCCGGGATCGAGTCCCACATTGGGCTCCTCTGCTGGGAGCCTGCTTCTTCCTTTCCCACTCCCCTGCTGTGTTCCCTCTCTCGCTGCCTGTCTCTCTGTCACATAGATAAGTAAAAAAATCTTAAAAAAAAAAAAAGGAGCTACTTTCACCCAAATACTTGTCTTGGGATCGCTCATCTCGTCTCTGCTTTTGGGAGAGTCCAAACCAAGAGGACATGTGGAGTCCCTGACCTGACTAAGGTGCTCCCTAGAGCACCTCCCTCTCCTGTATCGCCTTGCCTCCAAGCAGCATGTCCCATCAACATGTGGTTGACCAGATGCCTACATTCCTTTAAGTTTACAGACCCAAGCAATGCAACTTGTAATGACTTTTCTCCTTAGGATCTGCTGAAAAAGAAACAATTCTACAGCAATTTTATAAACAATGTTCACCATTGCTACTTGTCCAAATATGGTAAAGTCTCAATTACCCAGGGTAGTTTAACACAGTCCCCCATAACCAATTACTCAAGTTTTGTTCATCTGGGGAGGGAATTTCTAATCTCTGGCCCTGACATAGGAACTTGCATTAAGCCATAGCTTCCTCCCCATAATTGAAGAAAACTCTGCTCCTGAGATTCAAAACCAGTCTGGGGTAAAGAAAGACTGTTAGGGCCAGACTGGTTCAATCACCTGTCCCACTCGTTCATGGGGCGCTGGATATTCAAACCTGCTATACAATCTTCAGTTAGCTTCCATTCAGGAAATCATATGGACCATCCACCACGTCTCAGACCCTCTGCTAGAAACCAGATGAAGGAAACGCTACTTTTCTGGTCACTCACAACAAAAGTATAAACAGACCATTAAAATGCAAGGTGTTTGTGCTGTGGCCAAGTGGACACGGAGCCGTGGCCATGATTGCTGCCTTTTCTTGGTCCTGATGCAGGCTCCCACCTGCCTGACTCAGTGTGCTGGCCAGAACTGAGGAGGGACCCAGCGTATCAGCTGTGGAAGGAATGGATGCCATTCCTGCACAACGCTTGAAACCTAGGAAACATTCTGAGTCTAACTAAAGACAGATGCTCAACAGATCACAATTGATCCAGACTGGTTAAGAACCAACCAGAAGTGTGTTAAATGCAATCATTTCTACCACACCATCGTCTCTGAGTATAAATTTCCTTTAAAAAGCTCAAAGTTAGGTGCTTTGGAGAGCTTTTTGATCCAGTGCAATTTATAGAGACATTGGACAGATTCATATTCTTTTTTTTTATGAGCTGAATATATTGGGTTGGCATCTGAGCAAGTGATTCAAGTGTCATTGTTTTAACATGTGTGGAGAGATGGTTCGTGGCCCACAGCACAATATGTTCATAGTACAACACCTTCCCTAGTAAATGTAACTGAGCATCTTTCAAAATTCGAAGTCAGGCGGGTATTTTTGTGGGGCTGTGTGACACCTCGAATGCGTGAGGACACAGAGATAGGAATTGTGGTCGATGTTTCTTCCACACGTGCACCTGCACTTGTGATCTCCAAGACAGCACAAAGAACAAAGGAGTCAATTCGCAGTGCCAACATCATTGTTTCTGGGGTAGATGTTGACATTCATCAAATGCTATTATATTTCTAGACTGTGAAATAATGCATCATGCTTTTTTCAACAAAACTTGGTGATCTGTTCTTTTTTAATGTTTTTGGGGTTGTTCTGGATTTTTCCCCTTGATCTACAAGTGCATGAATATATGAGGCCTGAAGTTCTTTTTTTAAATTAACAGAAAAGAAACACAAACAAGCAACAAGCAAAACAACCAAAGAGAAGGATAACTCTCCATTGCATGTAAATGTGGTAGATTTCCTTTATCATAAAAATGTCTTTTTATTTAAGAATTTTTTTGCCATTTTCCTATTTTATTGGATTTCAGAATGATCAACAATAATCATCTCATTTGATTTTTGTCATCTCTCAGTTCAACTTCCTCAAACACAGTGCATCAGGGGATGTCAGGTTTCCTTCAAAGTCGTCCAGCAGCGGGCAGCTCGCGTGTTGCTCTTGCCCTGGAAGAAGTTGGGGCAAAAGGGGAGACCTTGCGATCAGAGAGCTTAATTAATTTGCTGAAGATCCCCAGAGAGGGAAGTTACTGCATCTGCCTTCTCTGTCCTCCCAGCCTGAAATACACTACTGAACGCTTCTCTTATTGAAGGAGCTTCAGGAAAAAACAAAACAAAACTAGGCGGTGCTATTCATCTTCCCCTAAGATCCAGTGAACTGTGCACTCCATAAACTATGAACAACAGAATTTTCTTCTAGACCAGGCTTCCTTGGGAACATGGTGATATGCAGGACAAGGTTTGTGGTCCAAGAAGAATCGAGTCAAATTCTTTCCCAGTGACTGGCGTGAGCCCCAGAAATTTACTAGCCGCTCTGAAGTTCAGTGTTGCTGTCATGATTTACAGCTTCTGCCTAAGATTACATTGAACCATTAAAGGGGGGGAAAAACCCAAAATTTAAAAATAAATATGAAACATAAAATAGATGCTGAAATGTCTGCCTCAAAATAAAGCAAAATAGCAAAGAAGTGAAAGGAATGAAATTAGGAAACCCACTGCCATGTTCACATTGACGCTGTGAGCTCCCAGCTTCGTGACCCTTGAAATGCTTCCTCTCTGATACTCAGTTTTGTCATTGGTAAAATGGGTGTGTTCTTGTCTCATAGAAGTGTTTACAAAATGCTTATAATTATGATAAAACATTGGTTTGCATAATTTTGGAATAATTCTTGCTCCCAGAGAAAAGCATCTCTTTTTAATGCAGACATCCACATCTCAACTTCTGCACACTAAGTTTTATGTATGTATTTATTTTTTATTTTTATCATACCTTAGAGGAAGAAGCCGCATCCTTCTGAAGTTTAGGATGTTCCCTCTGCCGGCCAGCATGCCCCGCATCTGCTGGGGGAATGCTTGTGCCCCTGTTACTGGTTGTATCGTGTCAGACCCATCGACTGCTCACCTTCAGGGGCCCCCCTGCCTCATCGTATAACCGAGTCCAGCCTGCCTCTGGACCGCTCAGGCCTGGGAGCAGAAAGAAGGTGTGCAAAGGCCCCCACACCAGTGAGCGTGAGTTCAGAAGTCAGGAAGAGGGTACGATGTCAGCATTTTCTGAGGTTTGGCCCCAACCCAATCCCCAGCCAAATGCCAGGAGAAAAAGAAATGATTTATCTTTATCAACAGATGGAATTCTTTATTCTATTTTTTTATTTTAGTTATTCATTCAACAGAAAGAGAGACAGCCAGCGAGAGAGGGAACACAAGCAGGGGGAGTGGGAGAGGAAGAAGCAGACTCCCAGCGAGGAGCCCGACTTGGTGCTCGATCCCAGAACGCCAGGATCACGCCCCGAGCCGAAGGCAGATGTTTAATGACTGAGCCACCCAGGCACCCCTCAACAGATGGGATTCTTTAAATGGGAAAGGACGCATCCCAGCCTGACAACAGTAGCTGGTAGAGACGCCACAGACGCCACATCCAACACCCAGGCAGAACTCAGCTGATCCAAACACAGCACAGACAAACAAAACCCACCATGCGCTTTCCTGCCACCTTCGCACAAAATGGTGACAAGTTTGATAGAAAAATAACTTTCGGTGATCTTATTATGCAGGAATCACCAGTTTTTTGGTAAAACTATGAAAAACAAAAACAAAAACAAAAAACAAAACAACCCCCCAGAACTAAAAACAAAACCCTTTCTTAAACTCCTACATGTATACACATTGACAGCCTGCTAGTTACCATAGAGGTAAATGTATTGACTGTCTGAGCCAAATATTTCTGATTCGTTAAGAGCTGATCTTCACAGCCCTGTGTTCCAGAGCAGCCTGAGCAGAAGTGTTCCAGGTAAGCTGATCCTCGGAGGTGCCCTTGCCAGGCTCCCCCCTCCAAGAGCAGAGCACCCCAGCTGGACCTTCCCAGAGATGGGCACGGGATTGCTCGAATCCCAATCCCTTCAGAAAGTCTGGCCCCCTCTGACTCCATGAGACAACTTTTCTCTCTGAGAAAAATTTCATGGGAATGAACTTGCATCTTCTCTGACATATTTTCCATCACAGCAATGAAGAGAGCTGATCTGTGGTTACCAATCAGGAACTAAGAGGTAGTCAAGTTTCAATGAAGTATTTTGGCTTTTGTCTCTTAAAAAAAAAATTCCTGGGGCGCCTGGGTGGCACAGCGGCTAAGCGTCTGCCTTCGGCTCAGGGCATGATCCCGGCGTTATGGGATCGAGCCCCACATCAGGCTCCTCTGCTATGAGCCTGCTTCTTCCTCTCCCACTCCCCCTGCTTGTGTTCCCTCTCTCACTGGCTGTCTCCGTCTCTGTCAAATAAATAAATAAAATATTTTTTAAAAAAATTCCCAGGAAAAGGACTAAGCTTCTGGAATGCATTCACCAAGATTGGTAGCACCTTGTTAACTTTGTGCATTTTTTAACACTATCGATGATATTAGACTTTTTGCAGGCACAATTTTTGTAAGCTAGGACATTATTATCTTTCAGGGAAATTTTCCTACCCAAAAGCAACATTGAAAGTTCTATATGATGAAATGTGAATTAGCTCTTGCATTCATATGCAATGTAATTTTTATAACAAGTAATTATCCCTGAGATTATTAGAAGAGCAATGACGGAACCCTCCCTCCCAGAACCGAATGAATGCACATATACACAGAATTACCGGCTATCTGATGAACACCAATGTAAATTTCCTCTTTTGTGTGTGACAATCCCTTTGGCAAGAAAGTGAATATAACTAAAAATTATTCAAAACGAAGGAATCTCAAAATGGTAACTCTATTAAAATCTTCCACCTTAGAAATGGTGTGCAGCACATTTAAGAATCAGGATAATTAAACCTTAGAGGGGTCATATACCTCAAATTAGATGTCTCTACCTGGCAGACTACAGTAAAATTAAAAATTAAAAGAAGGTTAATTACTGAGTCAGTAGGATGTAGATATTACATTGGTTTGAGTATAGAGACATGGGCATATATTCTTTAAAAAGTATGATAACCCTTCAAGATTCACACGGATGCTCGTCTTCCAGAATACGTTCGTAGGGAGGCCACACGTGGAGACAACAAACAAGCCTGAAAGAACAAGCACTTCCAAGTCTATGCACCCCATTTGCAAATGTGTCATTGGCTAAGACGAGCTACCTAGCCAAGCCCAGAATTAAAGGCATGGACACAGTAAGGTTGGAACAAATCGGGCTCATTTCTTCAAGCAAGTGACCATGGTCGGAGCTTCATGGACCATGACACCCTGGCATGAAGAGCTCAAGATACACATATCCCAGAGCATTCACTCAGTCTTTCACTCAACAGATGATTAGTACACATTTGTAACCCTGCAGTCATTTGTATAAATGTCCCCCTCAAATTTATGTTCACCTGGGACCTCACATGTACTTGCTTGGAAGTAGGGTCTCCACACTTCACAGCTGTAATTAGTTATGATGAGGATATACTGGATTAGTGTGGGTCCTAAATCAAATGACTGATGTCCGTATAGGAACGGGGGAGGACACAAAGGCACAGACACACAGGGAGAAATGCCATGCGACCATGAAGACAGAGGTTGGACTGATGTAGTTACAGACCAAGGAACACTGAGGATTTCTGAGACCCACCAGAAGCTAGAAGAGACAAGGAAGAATCCTACCCTAGAGCCTTCAGAGAGGGCATGGCATTGCTTAAACCTTCACTTTGGACTTCGGTAAGAGACGAAATATCTGTTGTTTTAAACCATCCAGTTTGGGGTAACCTGTTATGGCAACCCTGGGAAACAAATGCACACACATAATTTTGAAGTGTGGTCACGGGGGAGCTTATCAAGGAGGTGGTGTTTCAACACTGACTTGTGGCAGGTAAGAACGGTGGCCATGCAGATGTCTGTGAAAAGAAGTTCCAGGCAGAGAAGGCAAGGAAGCAAAATGCCCAAGGTAAGACTGTGCCTGGAGTAGTGAAGGAAGCCTGTGCGAGCAGGTGAGCAGGTGAACAGGTGAACAGGTGAGCAGTGTGCAGGCGAGCAGTGAGCAGGTGAACAGATTGGGATGGGGCGCCCTCTGCAAGAAGATGCCAAGGACAGCAGATATGACTAATTTTACCCCTTTTCATTTGCGCACTCTGCTTTCTTCTTCATGCAGTTTTAAGGTACTAATTTAGGAAAGAAATCTTGAGAAAAGGGGGGAAAAGTGACCATGTTAGTGTAAAAACGATCTTGGTTTGAACTGCAACGCTGCTATTTCCATGGGAATATACTGAGTATCATTTACTTTTCCATTATGTCCTCGGTAAAATGGCCACAATGACACCTCCTGGACAGTGTTGTGGGGAAGACCGGACCAGGGGAGGCATGGAAAAGGGCAGCTGCAGAGCAAGTGCGTGACAAAAGAGAACATCCATCGTGATCATTCATTATGACCAGTGGCGACTCCCTACACAGGCTTCCTGCAGGTGGGATTTGTGTGTGATTTGCCTTCGTGCTTCCCTTCCTTCAGCCCTCAGTTCTTTACCCGACACACGTCATCACAGTACAAATGTCAGTGAGTTATTGAAGGAAGGAGTGAGTGAGCCGGTGAACGAATGAAGGAATGAACAAATCTGTGGCTGTGTCTCCTGGTCTCCAGTCGGATTAGAATGCCCTGCCTCTCTGTTCTCCTAGGAACGTCTACTCACCTCTTGGACTAGCTGTCTCTCTCATGCACCAGATTGTGAACACTTGGAGATGTTCTTTATACTCAATTGTTAATAGTGCCACTAATTGAATTTAATCCAGGAGACGAGACAGGAAGCCAGAGCTACAGTGTTTGAGCTCTGCTAGACTTATTTCAAAGCCTCATGAATTCTCCCTTCCTCAGTTCATGAGATGCTATAATATTGCTAGACAATTTCTTAAAATTGGTTAAGGTTTAAAAAGAAAAGGAAGGAGTTGGTGTTAGCCCAGTACGAATTGGGAGTTTCTTAAAAGCAGTCAGGTACATAACTGAAAGCTAATTGAATGTTCTAATCCATATGCATGAAAAACAATTTGCATTGCTTCATTATTTAAAAGCAGTATAAAGATGAGGCGGTGGTGGGAATCTACCTGAGGAATGTTCTTCCCAGAACCTTCCTGCAAAAGGAAGCTTAACTCTTTAGATCTTGGAAATATATTTTGGAAATACCTACACACTGCAAATAAACTATGTTTTGATATTGATTTCAGATTCATAAATTGTACTGGAGCTAGTTATAGCCTCATTCTATTTCATAACAGAATTCCAATCTTAAGACTGTTTCCCCCGAGACAAAGAAAAAGACAACTCAGTGCTCAAATTAAGTCACATTGAAGCTTCTGTGGCTGCATGATTAGCAATTCCAGAGCAATTGCTGGTTCCGAAAGACAAAAAGAATTCAATGGAAGGAAATGGACAGAATCGTAGAACATCACCACTGCCCCCTCCCACAATATCAGAGTCCTCCACCTGGGGCAAACCCTGGGCTGGACACTTGGACATAAGTGTTGCTACTCAATTAAGAGGCAATTCCAATATTTGTTACTCTCTTCAGATAGTCTTATTTACTCTGAGATATCCCACTGGAACTACAAAATGGGATTCACTGCATCTTTTTGTTTGGAAAGCCCTGGTGTTCTCACCATCTGGTTTTCATTGTCCTCAATCAGCATATTTACAGAAAGACTTTTGTTTCTGATAAGATGGAGTAACCAGGAACCAGATTTGCCTTCCCACTTTAAACAACTAAAGAAAATTGGAGGGGAGAGAGAGCATATGAAATGGTGGTTTCTAGACATTAGAGACTCTGGAGAGAGGCGAAGTATGCAGTCAGAGCTCCCGCTGGGAAGGGATTCTGGGTCATGGCACCAGGAAGAGGGATGCAGGTGGAGCCCAATGACCGCCCTGCCGTCAGCACAGAGAGTGGGAGCTCCAACAGAACAAGAGTTAGAGATTGCAGGGAGGGCTCCATGGAGAGGAGAGCGGCATGCTGCATGATCCCCATAGTCCACGGGGGGACCCCTCAAGCAGCAGCAGAGTACTGGCCAGTGTGCGCATGTGAGGAAAATACCTGGAGTTTGGGAAAGAACCACCCAGAAGGAGCAGGTGGAAGCATCGTCAGAGCTCACACAAGGCTGGGATGGTTTGTGTTTCTGCAGAACAAAGTAGGAAACAATCATAATATACAGAGAATTGGGAAGGGTAAATCTGTGGGACAGTTTTGCTTCAATAGTGGGGAAAATACATCCCACACTAAATGCTGTTCTGGTTCAGTTTAATAAAGCTTAAAAACGAGTCTCAAAAATATTACTGCACTGTTGCAAAGTAATTTAACTGAACGAAAATAAAGAATTGTCCAAAGTAAAAAAGAGATACAAAAACCCAAAATGGTAAAATCACAATGTCCTCAGGGATCTAATTAAAATTTCCAAACAGGGGAGGCACGAGTGGCTCATTTGGTTAAGCATCCAACTCTTGGTTTCGGCTCAGGTCATGAGCTCAGGGTCATGAGATCGAGCCCTGCCTCAGGCTCTGTGCTCACTGCAGAATCTGGCTAAGATTCTTTCTCTCCCTCTGCCTCTGCTCCCCAGCCCCACCCCGTTCATGCACTCGCTCGCTCTCTCTCTAACAAATAAATAAACAATATCTAAAAAAAAGAAATTACAGACAGGAAAAGAAGCACAAAGAGGAAAATCAATCAGCACTGTTCAAAACATGGTGCCAACGACAGAATCACAGCGTGAGGGACCTTCATATACTTATTACAACTGTATTTGATGTATTCAAGGAAGTAAAGCAAAGCTCAGCCTGAGTGCAAAACACAGAAGATAAAAATAACAAGTCCCAAACTGAATTTCTAGGATTGAAAACTGTAACATCTAAGATGAAAAATAACTGGAGGGGAGTGACAGCAGATGTGACACAGAGAGGAACAGATTAGTGGACGTGAAGACAGAGCAACGTGAATATGCAAAGCCAAGCCCATACACACTGAGAGCAGCAGAACGCCAACGAGCAGACACGGGTTATCTGCAGAGTTTGGGTCTTTCCAGTAACACGCCTGACGTTGGGGGTATCAAGATGCAAATAATTTTTCTAGTGGGAAATATTATGTATTATAATTATATGCATAATTAACCTACCGATCAGTAAATACAGAGGGGAAAGCATTTCTGGAAAGAAAGGAAAGATTGAAAAATTAGATTGATATCCACGTGGGATACAGTAATGAGGCAGTAAGCACAGTGCTTTGGACTGAACGTTTGTGTCAATGTAAAGTACCGTAAAAGTAAAGTAAATATATCTGTCAAAATTCATGCATTGAAGCCCTAACCCCCAGTGTGACTGTAAGTGGAGACAAGGCCGTTACAGAAGTAATTAAAGTTAATGAGGCCATAGAGTAGGGCCCTGGTCTGAAGGAATTCGTGCCCTTAGAAGAAGAGACACAAGTAAGCCCCGTTCTCTCTCTCTCTCTGAGAATACCCATGAAGGAAGGGCCATGTAAGCACATAGCAAAACGCCGGGCCCTGCAAGGCGGGAGAAGAGGCCCGAGGAACCCCAACACCTGGACCGCAGACTTCCTGCCTCCAGAACTATGAGGAATAACTGTCTGTTGTTTAAGTTGTGGGAGGTTGTTATGGCCACCCAATTTGACTAATACAAATAATAATAATAATAATAACTGTTAATATTTATTAAGTGTTCCCCACGGGCCACTTACTCACACCTTATCTCCTCCAACTCCATAAGGACACTTACCATCCTGATATTCCAGGTAAAACACTGAGTCACAGAATTTCAGTAAACTCTTCGAGGTCACACACTGCTGGTATGTAGAGCAAAGCCCAGAGTACGAGCCCAATCCAGGCTCCGGATAACAGCCATGAGGGTACAGCAGCTCCCAATCGCCGAATGTCGACTCCCTGCTGGACCTTTATGATGAGAGCTTTACCGTAATTGTCTAATTCGATCTTCAACACAACCCTCTGGGCTAGAGACACTGTGTCACGAGGATGAGTCACCCAGACTGAGAGAGATGAGGAAGCTTTTCAAATGGAAGAACCGCCAAGAAAATCCTCAGAGGTATGAAAGGTCAAAGCCTGCCGTAGGAGTGATCACCTGGGCAGGCTCAGTGAGTGTGCACAAAGCCATCTCTGAGGGTGGGCAGGCCCTAAACCAGGGAAGCCTTCAATGCCGGGCCAAGATATTTGCGCAAATTCTGTGGACACCGTGAGGTCTTGCATGCGATGCAGAGGCTGTTCAGATATTTTGAAAGCATCCAGAACAGAACCAGGCCAAGTGCAAAGCCCCATTCCTCCCCCAGAGATTTTGTTTCTGAATCACCTGGATATAATAAAGTACAATCAGTATTTCGCTGCATCATCATCTCTGTTATAAATCATAAGCCTGCAAATTATAGTGTCGAGCCACTCACATTTGTCTATTTCCCCAGCTCATCCACAAACCAACGGCAGGGATTACCTCTGATACTGTGTGTATCATGAATGGAAAGGACCCGTTTGTTGTGACTGGTTCTCTGGTTCATGGATTCTCATTCCTCCTGAACCACTCTTGGACATCCTGGGAGACCATCTTGCCCTTCAATGATCCAAAAAGAATTTCCCAGCTCCTGACAGTGGGCACGGCATCCTCCCGTCTGGGAACCTGTCCTCGCCCCGCCCCCCCCCCGCAGCACTTCGTGCTGCCTCCCAGTGAGATGAGTCCTTCCCACACCGGGTTTTCAGGACCCTATTTGTGCCTGGAGAACACCCCGCTCAAACCAGTTTTGAGAGTCCGTATTCAGATCTTGCATCTACAAATACTTATTGTGTCTCAAAACACACCTACTTCTTCCTGCTCATGTCTGAGTTAATCTCTTCCAGTCCAAATATGGTTTGTCCTCCTTTTCACCCTTCCCAAACACGAGCGCCTTCTAGGCAGCCTGTCTGGCACTCAAAGCTCTTCCCCCTCACAGCTCTTCCCCTCAGAGAGCGCTGAAGACCCTTGGAGACTTGCGTCCACCCATCCACACACAGGCCACCTTCCCAACTCAGACACACAGCACCCACCTTTCCTCTGAACTTTGGGAAGCCAAAAATGATTAAAATTGTCTTTGTCTCACAGTACCACAATCATATTGATTTTATTCTACAATACGATCATTGCATTTCCAATCTTTTGAGTTACAGAAAATTCAATGAAAGTTATTTCCTTCTCTTTGAACACATGAAAATTTGAGAAGATTCAGGAATTTATACAGAGGTTTATGTTGACTTAATTTTTAAAATTTTTATCTTGCGATAATTGCAAAATTCCATAAAAATTCCAAGAACAATACGAAAAATATTTTCCTGAGCCACTTCAGAATAATCCCTAACTATGTTCATACACAACCACAGGACAGTCATCACAGTTGGGGACTTACATTAACATATCAATACCACCTGCACTCCAGATCCCCTTAGCATTCCACCAATTGTCCCAAAACACAGCGAGCAAAGAATCCAGGGCAGAACCATACACGGCTTCAGGTAGTCACAGTTCTGCAGACTTGCCTGGTCTTTTGTACTGCTGACCCTTTTGAAAGATAAAGGACAGTTATTTCCTGAAATGTCCTTCCATTTGTGTTTCCCTGACATTTCCTAAGGATTCGGTGCAGGTTCTTCTCATTGCATCTTATCAGGTATCAATTTGTGCCTGACATTGGCTTTGATAGCCTGACTAAGATGGTGTCAGTCAAGCCTGTGCTCTAGAAAGTTACCATTGTCCCCTTTGTAACTGACAAGTATTTTATTAGGAAGTACTCTGAAGCTACCTGAATATCTCCTTCCTCATTTAACTTTTAATTTAGTCATTCTTTTTTTTTTAAGATTTCATTATTTATTTGAGAGAGAGAGAGAGAGTGGCAAGAGCAGAAGGGGAGGGAGAGAGAGAATCTCAAGCAGACTCCATGCTAAGCATGAAGCCTGATGTGGGGCTTAATCCCAGGACCCTGAAATCATGATCTGAGCTGAAACCAAGAGTCAGATGCTTAACCAGCTGTGTCACCCAGGCACCCCTAATTTAGTCATTCTTTTTTTAAATTTCTGTCTATACTGACTCATGTTGTATTCAGTAGATCATAATCCCCTATCAATATTATGATGCTTACATTCATTGTCTCATATTTGGCCAGAAGAAGGCCCTTGGACTACTTATCATGTTTCTTTTTGCTTTTTCTCCTTTTTGGTGGGGAAAAAAAAAAAGATTTGTCAGCCTCATCTTGTAATTTTTCTGTTCCTGCTCTGGGATCAACTATTTCTTCAAGGAGCTCCAGTGGCTTTCAGAGATGTAAATGATATCTGAATACAACCCCTGTGTTTCACTGATCCACAGGCTTCTTCACCAAGCTGCACTAGGGAATATATATGCATATATGTACATTTATATGTAGGCATTTAATCTATATTTATTTTATATCTATTATAGATATTTTTAAAAATTACTTCATACAAATATCTCTAATCCCAACCTAATGCAATAAGGTTTATTCCAATTTTTCCCCTTTCAAAATACCCAGCCCTCTTTGTGGACAGTGAGAAGACTGGCTGTCCATATCCTTCTGTGATTGTCTACTTGATCCATCCCCCTGTATGTAACCGACTCCTTGCCATCACCACAACCTCCCTTATTGACTCCAGATGTATTGCTTGCCCTATTTAATGGCGCTGTCTCCCCCTCCCTCACCTGACCTTTCTAGGCCTCCAACATCCTAGCCAGGCCTGTTTCCCATCTCTCACTGCACAGAATCCAATCTTATTCAGACCCACCTTGTGACTTTAGGTCTGAATTGTTCAGGAAAAGAGGGAAAGAGGAAGGGCTCCAACATGGTTTGTTGTTATCTGGAGTACATACGGAGCTAAATGCTGAGTGTACACTTGCTGCTGTTGTTTTACTTCCTCCAAGGAATCAGCCACTGCATGGCAACATGAAACTGGCAGTATCACAGACTGGAGTAAGGACAAGACTTCATGGCTAGCTCAAGTCAAAGTGCACTTCTGAATGGGTCTCCTAATATATCCCAGCTAGAGATTAGCACCTGCTCAGAGAGCTCACCATCATTTATCACATCGAGGCCATCCGTCTTGGTCTCTGCACACAAAGAGATTGTTCAGAGGTTGGCAGCAGACACTTTGAATTATCTTTTAATGCTTTTATGAGCAAGAGTTTGCTTCTGTGCTTCTTAGCAGCTACCAGAAAATCCAGAATTCAATGCTCTCCTAATCCTTAATAACACTTGTTCATGCAGCCAAAAAAGGGCAGAATCTCACTGGCTAATGGCTTCTCCAGCAGAGTCTCTGACTAAACCAATATATCTTTCTGGGAAAATATCTGAATCTACTGAACTATTAAAAAATGCAAAGATGCTAACAATTACTCCCCGTGCATTTAGTCTTTTCTTTGATGGAGGACCTAGCAAGATTCCAGTACACAGTAAAACGCTGGGTAACCCCCCTGCTCATCTCTCTAGCGTGAATACAGTCAGTAATGATGAGGTTGACATGTTTCCTCCACTGTTTCTATAACTATCCTAAAACTTCCTTCTTGAAGTCTTGAAGACTCTTGTCTAAACCATCAATGGTATGTTTGTACTTGATCAATATTCTTCTATCTTACTATAAACATAATTTTAGAAACAAAGGATTCCAGTAAATTTTTAGATGTTCTATCACATTGTTGTTATTGATGGTGGCAGTGGTGTTGGTGTTGGTGGTGTTGGTGATGTTGTTGGCAGTGACAGTGGTTTGGTGGTCATGGTGGTGATATAAATATTGCCTTTGACTCTAACTTGAGTTGCCAGGCAAGTTAAAATTTCAGTCATTGCTCTTCACTTATATAAATCTATTTATTCTTTAACACTGGCTTGAACGGACTTTCTCAGATTCTTCATCTGAAAGGTGAGCCTCCTCTCCCTTAGGGTACTATACTTTCCTGGGTCAGGCATCATTATGGGGTGTTATCACCCATATAATCTCTCTCTGTTTCCCCAATAGACTCTAAGCACCTTGGGATCTATGCCTTAGTCAACCTGGTTCTGAGCATGAACCTGGCACATGGCAAGCACCCAATTAATATCTGTTGAAAACAAAAGAAGCCTAAATGAGTATCAGCCCAGTCACCTTCATTGGACCGACACAGCACTGCCTTCCATGGTGTGTTGGGCATAGCTGGACCTGTGCCTTCTGCTCAAGTTCCACAGCAGTTTCAGATCCAAGTGCTAATGATATTCATTAGCTTTGAATGCATCACATTTTCATGTCAGTGGCTGGGAGAAGCGTGCCAGAAATAACAGCCTCAACAACATGACAATGCCCTCGTGCAGCTGCTAGCTGCTGTACGCCTCGCACAGCACCGTGAGTAGAATGCGGCTCTGGATTTATGCCAGCCACCCTGGCATCGCAAAGAACGTTCCCCAGTTTCAGTGTGCCTTGGAACACATGCACAATCTGAGCCTGCATGGGGTGGACCCAGGGTTCTCTCTTGCAGGCGTTGCTTTGAACATAATGATGCTGTTTGAACTTCTTACACCTTCTGTTTACCCCCCCTTTCTTCTTCCCTTTCTTCTCCTACCAGTCTTCCTACTTCTTATGTTCCATAAATGAGTGAAACCATATGATAATTGTCTTTCTCTGCTTGACTTATTTTGCTTAGCAAGGGGGACTGAACCATGAGAGACTATGGACTCTGGGAAACAAACTAAGGGCTTCAGAGGGGAGGGGGTGGGGGAATGGGATAGGCTGGTGATGGGTAGTAAGGAGGGCACGTATTGCATGGTGCACTGGGTGTTATACGCAACTAATGAATCATCGAACTTTACATCAAAAACCAGGGATGTACTGTATGGTGATTAACATAATATAATAAAAAATTATTAATAAAATAAATAAATAAACGTCTTACACCAACCCCTGCTCAAAACAGTCCCTTCTCAGCTGCTACTGCTGCTGATAAAGCCTCAGTCTTTAAGTATCAGCAGCCCCCTCTTTCCTCCAGGCAGCCCACCTCTTCACCTACTTAACCTACTTTAGTCCTGCCCCTCATGGCACCTGCCATTTAAATCTTCAAAACTGTCATGTGCTTACTTCTTAAAAGGATACCACTGTATATGTCAATTATATCTCAATAAAACTGAAAGAAAAAATAGCCTATTTATTACTTACATCCAAAATACATCTTTTTAATAAATTACTGCTTTGGGTAAAATCAGAAAAAAGATTATCACAAGATGCTTCTTAATATCGGAATAATTTCTATTGGTTTCATATAATAAACTATAAAAAAGTCATGTGCTCATAATCACTTTGAAAATTATCACTTTTTTTTTTTTCTGGACGATAGCACCCTGAGGATAGGGGCTCTATCTGTGTTTCTCACTATTGTGTTTCAAATCTCTTGCCCGTGTATCTATCTCATGCCAGCTGTCGAGGGTGAAACCAGATTTTATATCATATATCACATTGCCTAACATACAGTGGGATTCAAGAAATACTGAATTCTTGAAATGATCCTCAAAACAGGTGATGTTGATATAGAAGTCACTCATGAAGTTGTAGGTTCAATTTCTATTTCCTGAAAAAAGAATCAGAGTCCCCATTAACTTGCCTTTGATAGAGTCTTGCATCCAATTTGGAGACTCCCCTGAGGTGTATGTGAGTGAAGGCTGGTGCTCCCTACGGGTCCCATGCACGTGGCTACAAGAAGGTCTTTGCCCATCATCAGCAAGAAATGTGCAGAGGAAGACACCTACACAATTGCAGTTGTGTGACTATTTGCTTATAGCTATAGTATAAGCATCCATTGGTATTAGCATCGAGGGATCAATTTTTATAATCTGGGCACTGTCTTTAAGTACATTACAATATCTAATTGCCTTGCAAAGACTCCTAGAGCATAGATTGAGACCATCTCTCCTTATGGAGAGCATGTTGTTCAGAAAAAGTTAAATACCTCACCTGAGAAGGGTCACAACCCAAGTTAATACTTGACGAATGGTGCAAGCCAAGACCCTGCTGATACCAAAGCCCCTGTTATTAACCTCAGCGCTCTGTTGCTTCACCTACTCTGGGGAAATCACAGAGCATTGCCAGAGGAACACTTCCTAAGTAATTTTAAGGACTTTCTGGCTCTTTTGCTTTTTAGACATTTTTGCTTTTGACATAGAATCTTGGAAAGAAATAGAGCATAGTCAAAATGTAAATTATAGTTGGCTAGTGCCACACCTCACATACAGCCCTTCTGGGCTCCCACTGCTGGCGGAAAGCAACAGATCACCCAGGCCTGGTGCCAGGGTCTTAAGTCTTCCAAGCTCCTTCCCTGCAGACTAGCTGTCTTGGCTCCACGCGTCTCCACCCCAGCCCACTCCTGGCACACAGTGTGCTTCCTCCTCTCCTCGCCTTCCGACACACTTCGCCCTGAATGGAATGCCTTTTTCTACTGTCACAGAATTTATGTAGACTAACAAATTAGAGATCACCTTTTTCAAACATATATTGACAGGATGCATGTTCGGATATTTCTTCAGAATTTCCACAAAATTAATCCCTCTCTAAACTCAGGCATTAAACATGGATGTGGGTTCAGGGAGTGCAGCAAACGGAGGTGGTCGGCATGTTCCAAGTGTGCTTCTGTCTGGCTTCAAACTCTTGGCCCAGGGTAGAAAGTTCTCCTGATTAGCTCTTCTCCCACAGCATGGATGTAGTTGGCAGTAGAAATTACGTGGATGAGGGGCACCTGGGTGGCTCAGTCACTTAAGCATCTGACTTCTGATTTTGGCTCAGGTCATGATCTCAGAGTCATGAGATCGAGCCCCACATCAGGCTCCGTGCTGGGCATGGAGCTTGCTTGGGATTCTTTCTCTCCATCTCCCTCTGCCCCTCCCCACTCTCAAATAAATAAATAAATCTTTTTTAAAAAAAGAAATTATGTGGATGACCACTGCCCCCTACCATTGCATATGCACCTAGTTATTACTGGCTTAACTACTTTCTTCTACTGATCCAGACTATTAATATTTGGTAAACCAGTGTTCATCTGCATTCCCCCCCCCCATCCATTCTCCACTGCCCCCCCACCAACTCCGTCTTGCCCTGGAGGTTGGTCCTTGCAAACTGCATCATCCAAACACACATGCTAGTTGGCTTCTGGTGGGGTTCAGCTGGTGGGAAACCCTGACAGAAAGCAGACGACAGGACGAGAGAGAGGTCAGGGCACTTCGTTGCTTTTGTCTGGTGTAACACCACACCTCTGTAAGTATCTATGACCCCACCCCCTCCCTGACCACTGCTATTCCCGTTTCTTAGACTCTAGGGATCCTGACTCAGCACAGCCTCACCTCTAACCACAGCCTCACCTCTATTAAGTATTCTTGTCGAAGTCCTTCTGTTTGAGCCTTATGGGATGAGTTCTCTTTTCTTTTCTTTTTTTAAGATTTTATTTATTTGTTTGTTTGTTCATTGAGAGAGAGCATGAGTAGGGGGAGGGGCAGAGGGAGAGAATCCCAAGCAGACTCCCTGCTGAGTTTGGAAGCCCCGAGATCATGACCTAAACTGAAATCGAGAGTTGGATATTCAACTGACTGACCCACCCAGCGCCTCATGGGATAAGTTCTCTTTTCTATAGGGAACAAAATGATACATCCAGAAACAGAACATTATTCTCATCTGATTGTACAAACCAGAACAAAATTTTCCCCATCTACTGTATACTTCATGGCAAATATTTTCACCATCTGAACCAAAATCATGTCAATGTAGCCTGTGCTTGTATTTTTCCAGAGAAAGAGGAGAAGAAAAATCTCTAGTACATTTTTTGGTGACAGCCCCGTCTCAACCAACACAACGTTGATCGATGACTCATCTTTCAGGATTCAACTTATCATATGGAGCTTTCACTGCTTCCAGACAGAAGAGGTAGACAAATCCTTCATTCTTCCACTGCGATTTCTCACCTATTAACCAACTCTCTTTGCAATTGCTCTTCTAACTGCTCCCAGGACATGTAAATGGAAGCATCAGGAAAAGATGCCGTGAGTACCTGGATTTCTTCCCTTGCATAGTCACTGATGCCGTTTGGCAACACTTGGATGTCAGCTTGTACTGTCCCCAACTTGCTTGGCCATACTGTACCTCATACCCTCATTTCATTGGCCTTGACCACCTTTGGCTGCCTATTTCCAGCCATCTGGGTGCTGCTTCCAGTAATTGATCTTTCTGCAATAAGCACACCGATCCTAAGCAAGTAGGCACGGAGAGCTCCCAGCTGATGGAAATATGTGTGCGCATATCTTGTTTTGGCACATTATCAAGACCATTTGCCTAAATCCTGCTCTTCCACAGTCACCTGCAAATCCTCAAAGCCAGAGGTTTTGTTTTATTCCTATTTGTTTCATGGGTACTCAGCACTATGTAGACACTCAGCTAACATGTGTTAAAAATTTATCAAAAAATCATGCAATGAAAAATTAGTTGCAGGACCAAATCATTCAAGAAAGAAAGCTCTTCTAAACAGCATAAGAATTGTCAGCTTTACGGCCCAATCCCTTTTAATTCCGTCATGTTCAAATACATACATTGAATTCTGCATTCCCATATTTTCTGATCAACCTCTCTTCTTTTTATGGCACAGACAATCCTTTCAGCAACCATTGGGAATTCTTAGACAAAATGGAATAACTGCTATGTACTTATAGTTAAAATAAAGAGCACTTAAAGCCTTCTCTGGGGCAACTTCTGGAAAGTTCAAAACTAATGAGAAAAACAGACAAAGAAACTCTCCCAGATGAGCTGATGTCCCTAAGTGGTGGGTGGATTTTGAATGGTGTAGAGTTCTAACATGATGATGAACAGAGGGAATTCGAGAATCATCAAGGACACTCGGACAAGTAAACAGCAGGACATATTCTTTAAGGAGTGCTGAACAGCAGTGAGACTCCAAAGAGTGCTCTGATTTCTTTGATTTATTTACTGACAATCTTCCTACAAAACAAGGTATAATGAAAACAAATATGGAAGGAGTGACTTTCTATGGCCCAGAGATCACAAATTCATTACTTGTCTGCTGCTTCCAAAGATATGTGCAAATAACAAGGGGAAGGGACTCCTGAACTTTGAAGAAGTCACCTGGAGAATATTTCAAAGTGACACAGGAGAAACAGAATACAATAGCTGCTGTCCGGACCGATTGACAGGAGAAACCACAAGATGGGTTTGTTAAGGAAGAATCAAGGGGTGGGATGTTGTCAGGTACGTGTTTCTCTGCGTAGCGCTGAGCTTTTAAAGTACTAACTTATGGTTCCATTTAAGGAACAGAGAAGCAGTTCCAAAGAGAAAAAGGCAGAGCAGAAACCAGATGCACACTTGTTAGATAAGTACAATTCACTAATTCAGCACTCAGCAGTGCCTATGTGTGTTTTGTTCCTAAACTGAACTTCATACCCTCTCTCATGATGCCCCTGAGCAAACTACTTCTGGACCTCCTATGGTTGCTGCCACAGCCATTTCCAACATCTTCCCATTCCAAAATGCAAACCATTGCCAAGGACCCAGGCAGGTGGTTTGTTCTCCACAAATGAGACCCTGACTCTGAAAAAATGTATCCTATTTCCTGCCTCTCAGAGGACACCAAGTCTACTTCTCTAGTTTAAAAAAACCCTACACACACACACACACACACACACACACACACACCTGAATATAGAAGACCAGGTAGCCCACCAGGCATGAGAGCAGAGGTAACAACCCTGAGCCAACAATCACATGTGGAGCCCAGATGGTGGCAAATCGTAAAGGCATGGTGACAGAAACACAGAGAAGGGAGCTCGTGCTCTAGAGCCCAGGGTCTGGGGGCAAGCCAGTGAACAGCATTGAGGTGGGAGAGGCAGAGCTCGGGAGGTCTGAAACAGTCACCTTGACATCACCTTTTGTCCCTTTGTGGTTTACTTCACAGCACGCTGGCCCAAGTGCTGTATGACCGGTCAGATGCAAAAGCTGCCATCAGAAAGGACACCAGAACCCAAAAGAGTCCCTCAGGGGACTTCCTGGGTTCACCCGCTGGAAGGCCTGGAAGCATTCTGGAGAATTCCCATGGGGGGGCACGGATTCTCATGACTCTGTTTTCATTGGTCCATGTTGTGGTCTGAATGTTTGTGCCCTGTCCCAAATTCATACATTGAAATCCTAGTGCCCAATGTGATGACAGTATTAGGATGTGGGATCTTTGGGAGAACCCACATGAATGAGATGAATGCCCTTATAAAAGAGACCCCAGAGAGCCCCCTTTCCCTCTTCCACCATGTGGCAACACAATGAGAAGTCCTTGACACAGAGGAAGGCCCTCACCCAACCATGCTGGCACCTGATCTTGGACTTCCAACCTCTAGAACTGTGAGAAATAAATGTGTGTTGTTTATAAGCCACCCAGACTCGGGTATTTTGTTAAAACAGCCCAAAGGGACTGAGACAGCCCATCATTGCTACTACAGCATCAGCTACTGGAGCTGTTCTGGCCTTTGCTGGTGCCAAGCACTAGTCATCAGAAGCTTGCTCAGCATAGTAATGGGGCTAAAGATATATTACAGACCCACTTGGAAAACCCACTCCCCTTAAGGTGTTGGATATACAGTGGCAGGTACATCCAGACGGACATCTAGATGTTGTACATCTGCACGCCTAGAAAACATCCACATTACTGATCATGGTTGAGAGCCAGGGAAGGAGGGTACATCTTTGGGAACACATGTTCATCACCCAGGTGATGCCATGTCCAAGGAAAAAAAAGCAGGTCTGTGATGAAGGTGTCCATGGCTGGATTTCATGGGCACCTGAACATTGAAAACGGGAGATTAGTCTACCCATGGACTAAGAACGGATGTTACAAGTACAGCGTATCTGAGAATGGTGTGCCAGCTCTAGGGCCAGTGGAAATCTTCCAGATGCCACACTGAAGATCTGCCATAAGCACCGGAACTCTTGGAAAGAAAGTAAGTTCCTCTATAATCAACAGAAGTTCAAGTCACAGGCACAAATATGTTATAAGTCTGAACTAGGATATAGATCGTTCATGATTTACTCCCCTCACCAAAGCCTGTGACATCTTTACAGACCCTAAATATGTAATTGAGCAAAGTGCACGACCTCTTCCCAAATTGTTCTGTCAGTATCCTTTTCATAGAGACTTTGTGGGGGAGGCAGTCCACCGTGGGACCTGAGCGCCCCTACCTGTTCCTGCTGGGGGTGCCAGGAATCTTGGCCCCTTCCCCAGGCTTGTGTTGGTAGTGAGTAGGAATGAGGGATAAAGCCACATTTGTCCCCTACCTCCCAGAAAAGGGAAGATCTGCTATAAGGGAAATACACGACATAGATTCTATAAAAGCAATCCGTTCCCCGGCATGACGTCTCACCCCTGGCATGCGACCCACTTCGTGGACAGGCACCATCTGGTCCTGCCCATGTTGGCTCTGTGGAATGTCACAAGAATGAGAAACCAAAGCAAACTATATGAAGTTCTGGCTGTAGGTCTGTCCTTGAAAACAAAGTCCCCATCTCTGACACCGAGCCTTGCGTCTCCTGCCAGCATCGCAAAGCCACAAAGGGCTAACTGGCTCCAATGTTTGGCCCCGGGATCGTGAGACAACAAATTTCTGTTGTTGAAGCCACACCGTGTGTGGTTCTTTGCTATGGTGGCCCCAGGAAACCACAACACTCCCATTGTGTGTTTGTCGTGAGTCATTGGCCTTTGCTGGAAATTACAGAGGATGCTGCAGTCACTCAGAGCCATTTGCTGGCACGGCGTGGCAGGACTAAGAAATAGGATTTCTTCGATAAGATCCCCTCTCATGTCCCATGCAAGAGGGGACAGTCTAGATACACAAGGGGCTTGGCTGCCATCACCCTATTGCTAATAGATGGACATGAAAAGTGATCCATTCCGACTCCCTTGACAATCTGCAGTGATGGCACCCTGGCCCCCACCCTGAGTGGTCCATTGGGCAGTGAGCACTGTCACCTACTCCCAGAAAGTGGCTGCATTTCCTTCTTGGCGATGCGTGTTGTAGACACAGAGAGTAGGTGGCTGAGACCAGACCCACTGAGTGACTAGTAAGTGTTATGAAAGCTGTGGGTTTTACCTATGCTGGCTCTTGGCCACAAAGTGGGAGGATGGAGGCGGGGTGCCGGCTACGCCTAGAGCTGAAATAGAGTGCTCACTCAAAACAAGAGCTGAGAGGAACAGGCATTGCCAATCCCGTTGGAAAGGACCGAGGTGACAAAGGCCAGAGGGAGAATATCCAGTGGAAAAAACCCACGGCAGGAACCAACATGCCCCACCCTGAGAACTTGGAGAGGGAGGTGGAGGGCAGTGCTTGGATGGGGGGGCTTGCTGGCCCCTCTGGATGCTTACAGTGCACCAGCCACCAACAAGTTTCCTTCTGTCGTTTCGGATTCTTACCATTGTCTGGTCCCCCCTCCCCTCTCCTTCACCCTCATGTGTCAACAGGGCCTCCTTTTCCTTTGTTCTTTTTGCAAACTTAGGCTCCTCTGGGTTTGTATGTGTTCTCTCCCCTCCCACACTTGCTCCTCGCCATCGCTCAGGGGCTCGGCTGTCACGACGAACCCTCTGCTGAGGACCGATGTGCAGAAGCAATTGTCTGCCAGGCCTGTTTCAGAGCTGCCTCTGAAATCTCTCCCTGCGGGCCACGCTCTCCCAGCGTCACCACTTGGGCAGCGGCCAAGCAGCTCTGGGCTCATCCCGATTCCCAAACGGACCCTGGTGGACACCAGAGCTGTCTTTCCAACGTGCCGCTTTTATCTTCCATTCTTAACCCTCCTCGATGAGTCCCCATGTCCAGCAGTGACTCCACAAAGTCTGGTCCTTCATGATTCTGCCCACCGGCCACCCCGGACCCAAACCTCCCCACGTGTGTCCCCACCTGCGCTCCAGCAACACCCACACATTTCCGCTGTTCTCAGATGTTACCAGGCAGGTGCACACCTCCACCTTCCCACGCTCTTCCTGCGCCCTGGGTTGCCAACTGGTCCAGCCAGCAAATGCCAATCTCCCCAAGAGTAGGAAAAAGGGACTTTCTTCTGTGACGCATTCCCTGACTTCCTGCCCAAGAGCCATGTGCTCCTTCATGAGTGGCCTTCCTGTCACAGCCGCAGCCATATGGGCGTGGAACCCTTAGGTTGTCTGCCGCCTGACGGTGAGCTCTTGGGGTGTTTCTACATTTACAAATCCCGGTACCTAGCACATGATTTTTTTAAATTTTATGTATGTATGTATGTATGTATTTCTTTAGAGAGAGCATGAGTGGGGGGAGGAGCAAAGAGAGAGGAGAGAAGAACCCTAAGCAGGCTCCACACTCAGCCCAATGCAGAGACCGACGCAGGGCTCGATCTCACGACCCTGACATCATGACCTGACCCAAAATCAAGAGTCAGATGCTTAACCAACTGAGCCACCCAGGTGCCCCCCCAGCACATGATTGAGAGCGAATGTGCAGATGAATGAATGAATGAACAGCAGATACAAGTTTTGGTTCAAATGAGATGGAACATAACATAGAAATAACAAGGAAATGATCGTTCACGTTTACATAACAGTTAAGAGTTCACACTCCACTTAACATGTAACTCATTATAACTAGCAGTCACTGTCTAGAGCAAAGTTTACAGCACTTCTTTTTTTTTTTTTTTTTTTTTAATTGCTGGGGGAAATATGGCTCTTAGTAGCTCGGGCAGGCCGGGCTAAAGCTCAAACAACCGCAGAGACAGTCATCCTCACCTCCCCCCACTTTCCAAGCCCCCGTCCCACCTGCCTGGCGTGGCCACACTGGTGCTCAGAGCAGCAGTCCAGCCAACGAAGCTCTGATCGCAGGGGAGAGTCCGGCTTTACTGGGCGCTCACATATGTGAGAACTTAGGAACGCGCCCCATTCCATAGATTGCCTCGTGAATCCTGCGGCACGATCTGACCCTGGTCCAAGCACGTCCACGGGGTCACGAAGCCAGCTCTGCTCACCTCGGCCAGAGGGCGATGGAGTCCCGTCTGCAGCCCTGAGGTGGGCAGAGGAAGGCAGAAGTGCAGACCTTCCCGGGGCAGTTTGGCACGATGCACAAAGACACTTGAGAATGCTCGTGCTGTTTCACCTGAAAATCCACATAGAACAAAGGGGGTGCCTGGGGGGCTCAGTCTGGGAAGCGTCTGCCTGCAGCTCAGGGTGCTGAGATCGGGACCCGCATTGGGCTCCCTGCTCAGCAGAGAGCCTGCTTCTCCCTCTGCCTGCCGCTCCCCCTGCTTGTGCTCTCGCTGTCTCCAGTAAATAAATAAAGTATTTTTAAAAGAACTTACTCAAAGAAAATGACTTGAAACACACACAAAGGTGTAAACACAAGGATATTCATCACAGTGATGCTTTTAATGATACAGATACGATATACACACGTACGTGTGTGTGTGTGTGTGTGGTGCGTTTGGATTTAAACACTGGCATTGCTAAATGGAAATGATCATAGCTCCGCTCCCACAGGGCAGCCATGGACCACCTACACCTATGGGTTAATATAAATGCACATACACACACACACACACACACACACATACACACACACCCCCAGACCTTTAGAACAGTGCCTGATGTGTTCATATAGAAATGCCAAACAAATCTTAGTTCTCCGTATTATAATTTTACTTCCTATGTTTACCAAAATAAGATTGCATCGTGCATATCATTTTGTGACTCATTTTATTTGATTTGTGGGCGTGACTTCACACCACCAGTGTTTACCTTCTGCGCCATACTTTATACTCCATTGTTTGGATATACCTTTTCTTATTAAGCCACAATGAGATTGGTTTAAGCAACGATCCCCCTACTGTTGGACACGGCGGTCATTTTGCACATTCTGCTGTATACGTCCGATGATACATATCTTCGCAACTAAGGTTTATCATGCGTTATTAACTTTTGATTAATTAATTTAATTCACTCCTTGACATAAATTGGCCACATGCAAGACTAGTGATGTTTTCAACTTTTTAAACCAAGCTCCTCGGACAGCTTTAATGATTTATGACTCCCTCCCAGAAGCACGGGAAAGTGCTTCTCCAATGCAGAGATGCCCCCGGAGTGTGGCCTCTGTCCAAGTGTGACACAAGCACTGGGTGCTAATGAGCTGTCACCCCCTTACTTATGACAATTTGCATTTTAGCTTCTGTAATGGACTGTTTCCGCTAGACGCTGCACCTTGTACAAACTGGCTTTGGTTACGGAGCAGAACAGGGCACAATCACCACTGTGTCTACCATGCACGATGATTCCAGGCTGGTGTGTATTCCCCTCCCCCCAGAGCAAAACCCCAGCAGGCTGTCTGGCCCCAGTCTGTTGGTCTCAAAGGAACGTGCCCAGAAACCAGTGACTGGCTTGATTCCTGCAAGCCCCAATCCCATCCCCGGGCCTGGGGAGATGTCTCTGTACATACCGATGTGACAGAGAGGCTAACACCCATTTCCACTCCCAAGAGTCAGAGGGTCAGAGTCGAGGCTCTTCCACCGTCGATGCCGAGCCCAGACGCATCCAGGCTGCTGCGAGCCCATGGATGTTTCTGGAGCAGACTCACTACTGCCTCTGCACCCGGACCTGGGCACCACCCTTCGTTCCATGGGTCGGTTCTGCCCAACTACCCCTTTTCTGCTACTGTCACAAAATACCGGATTACAAGGCCCCCTGCGGGGACTAGTGGGTCCCCTCAGGCTGGTTGTCCTCTGCATAAAGTTGAGGATGTGACTCAGCAAAGAGTTCTGTACCACAGGCTTCTTCCTTCCTTCACAGCACGAGCTGGTGCACTTTCCTCTGTCTGCCATCCATGAGAGCCCTTCCTCCAGGAAGCCCTCCATCTCCATCATGGTGACTTCTCCTTCTCATGCCCCTTAGCCTGAAGGCTTGGCTCTCTCCATACAGGCACCCTCCCCACCCTAACCAGCACCCCTGACACATTCGAAGCCCAGTAGAACTTTCCCCCTGGGGAGCCCAGCTTCTGGAAGTTTAGCCCACAGTACAGCCTCAGCCTCCTGGCTGCCCTCTTCCTGGGTCAAGGCTAAGGGGTGTCGTGGCCCAGGTTCCCGGAGAGAGAGCCTTCCAAAGGAGGGCCTGAAGCAGGCCTATTCTCATGTGGAAAGCCATGCCCCCAACGCCTGTGACGCACACAAGGACAGGAATTTCTGAGGAATTATAAGAGCCCTCAGCCTTTTAAGCAAGCTCCCATTTTTTGAGAAGGAAAATCGCTTCGAACCTTCGCTCTCATCTTCCCTGGCTGTTGGTATCCCCCTTTGTCTTCTCACACAATGCGGTGGGAGAGAATTAAAGATCACTTTATGCTGCTATTTCCATCTGATTAGAAACGCATTCTATTCTCTTTGATTCTTTCTGGCTTTATTTGTCTATATTAATTTGCTTTTCCTGAGTGATAAAGGTTTGGAACACGGCTTCGAAAACGTACTGCTCCAGATAAAAACATAATGAAACACTAACATTCCTGCTTCCTGACTTGAATCAACGACTTCACCTCCTCAAAATGCCTGGGCCATGAAGGCGGTGATCCCTAGGCAAGAGGTCCCTACACGTAACTCAAGAAACGACACTGCGCGGTAACCCAGCTTGGCCCTTCCATCCCTGGTGGGTAAACATCGCGTGGACGCAGAGGCATGTGCAGAGTCCACTGTGCCACCAACTGCAGAGGCCATCATGGTGTGGCAGCAACGTGACCTGCCCAGGCTGGGCATCATCGCTGGGGTCCTCCCGGGCGGCCATCGGTTCGGGTCACAGGTCAGGTCCCCACAGCAGAGACTGCGCTGCGCCTGCTGACTCCGATCATAATGCAGGCAGGCAAGGAGAGAACCCGCTCTGTTGCCACCAGCCCTTACACCTGCCGCGCCCAGCACAGCAGTAAGCCCCGTCCATTGGCCTTGGAGCTATCTCTCCCAGCCTCCTCTTTACATCTGTCTCCCCTGCCCACACTGTGGTCCTTCATGTCTCACCTGGCTGTGCGCCCTCACCTTTCTACCTGGACGCCTACGGCAGTCAGAACAGAGTGTCCGTGCCCTGCTCTCTGGAACCTGGGAATGTGTCTCTTTACACGGACTATGTGCGTGGATAAATTAAGGACCTTGAGGTGGCAACATCGTCCTGGCTGATGCAGGCGGACTCAAGGCAATCGCATGGGTCTGTCTGAGGGAATGAGGGAAGCCCCTGGCCCAGAGAGCTGGTGTGTGGGCAACAGCAGAGGTGGGAGTGACAGGCTTGGAAGGTGGAGGAAGGGGCCATGAGCCAGGGGATGCTGGGTACGTCCAGAAACTGGAAGGGATAAAGAAACAGGTTCTCCCCTGGAGCCTTCCTGGGGAGCACAGCCCTGCCAACATCTTCAACGAGCTTTGGCGAACAAGTTGACTCATTAGATTTTGGTGATATTGAGACTGAAGATCCTGGGGCCGTTCCAAGGGGATCAGATGTGAGTACTTGGTGGACAAAGCTGTCACACAAGGATTTGGTTCACAAGGGAAGTTTGAGCTGTGGGCTATTCCGATGTTGCCTGCGGTCCCCGCGCCAGCAGGAAGAGGAACAGGAAGGAGAGGCTGAGCCGGTGCTGATGCACTCTGTGTGGGGCGTGGCGGGGGGACACTGATGGAGCAGATGTGACCAGTTAAGAAGAGGTCATTAGGGTGGACAACTGACGTTCTTCTAGAAGAGAGGATGCCACATGGAGACAGGTGCACGCAGACACCGGTGACATTGGGGACAGAGACGGGAGGCATTCACCTGCAGGCCGAGGAATGTGAAGGATCGGCAGCCCCCACCAGACACACGGAGCGACAACACAGGGGCTTCCACCAGCCTGGGAGGGCACATGCTTGGCCGGCACCATGATTTGGGGGCTCTCAGCCTGTAGACGTGTGAAAGGGTAAGATTCTGGTGGTGTCGCTTCGGTTGTGTTGACCCACAACGTTCCAGTAGTGTCAGGGGTGCCACATAGGGAGTGGGAACTGCTCCACGTTGCCCGCTGTGCTCACGCCAGGTGCAGCTGCCGGGTGTGACCACACACCACACGCACAGTGTCGGTGACTCTGTTCCCCAGGCTGTGTCCTTCATCCCTGTGGCTCGGTTCTTCCCTAACTGGAAGACTTTGCCTCCCACTCCCCTTCAGCTGTTTTTGTTTTTGTTTTTTTTAAGGTTTATTTATTTATTTTGAGAGAGAGAGAGCGAGTGAGCATGGGTGACGGGAGGGGCAGAGGGAGAAGGAGAGCGAATCTCAAGCAGGCTGCCTGCTGAGCATGGAGCCCGACCCGGGGCTCAATCCCACAGCCCTGAGATGATGAACGAGCCAAAACCAAGAGTCCGATGCTTCACTGACTGCACCAGACTGGTGCCCCTCCCCTTCACCCATTTTGTGCAAGCCTCTCTCCCCCCTCCCCACTGGTACCCATCAGTTTATTCTCTGTATCTGCTTTATCATTATCTCTGTTTTTGCTTTTTGTTTGTTTTATTTGTTAGATTCCACAAGTGAGTGAGATCATATGGTTTTTGTCTTTGTCTGATTTATTTCACTTAGCGTAATGCCCTCAAGGTCCCTAGGGAATTTCCATTCTTTTAAACCATTTAATTTGTAGTGTTTTTGTTACAGAAGCCCTAAGACCAAGATATATGGCCCTGACCTACTCTAAAACCCTATTTTTCTTTTTTTTCCCTGCTTGGGGGTGAGGCTTACATGTCAGTCCTTGGGGAAGCTTTCATTGGCCATGATTAATTTTTGAATTATTTTATTTCATTTCATTTCATCATTGTAAATGTACTGATTAATCCCCATCACCTGTTTCCCCCCAATCCCCTACCTACCTCCCCTCTGGTGACCATCAGTGTGTTCTCTAGAGTTAAGAGTCTATTTCTCGGTTTGCCTCTCTCTCCCTCTTTTTTCCCTTTACACTTACTTGTTTTTTTCTTAAATTCCACATATGGTGAAATTATATGGTATTTGTTTGTCTGACTGACTTATTTCACTTAGCATAATAGCCTCTAGCTCCACCCATGTCATTACAAATGGCAAGATGTCATTCTTTTCCTGGGTGAATAATATTCCTGTGTGTCTGTGTGTGTGTGGTGTCTCACCTCTTTATCCATTGATCAGTCAATGGACACTTGGGTTACCTCTGTACCTTGGCTAATGTGAATAATGCTATAAACATAGGGGTGCATGTATCCCTTTGAATTAGTGTTTCTGTATCTCTGGGTGACTTCCCAGTAGTAGAATTACTATTACTAGATCATAGAGTAGTTCTATTTTTAACTTTTTGGCGAACCTCCATACTGGTTTCCAGGGTGTCTGCACCAGTTTGCATTCCCACCAACAGTGCATGAAGGTCCACTTTCTCCGCATCCTCACCAACACCTGTTGTTTCTTGTGTTGTTAATTTTAGCCGTTCTGACAGGTGTGAGGGGGTGTCTCTTCATAGTTTTGATCCGCATTTCCCTGATGATGAGTGATGCTGAGCATCTTGTCATGTGTCTGTTGGCCGTCTGCATGTCTTCTCTGGAGAAATGCCTTCTGCCCATTTTTTAAATTGGATTGTTTGGTTTGGGGGTGTTGACTTCTATAAGTTCTTTATAGATTTGGGATACTAATCTTTTATCAGGTATGTCATTTGCAAATATCTTCTCCCATTCCATAGGCTGCCTTTTAGTTTTGTTGATTGTTTCCTTCACTACGCAGAGGTTTTTTTTTTTTTTTTAACTTATTTTAGAGAGAGAGTGGGGAGAGGGGAGGAGGGAGAAGGAGAGAGAGAATCCTCAAGCAGACTCCATGCTGAGCACAGAACCCAACTCCGGGCTTGATCTCACAACCTTGAGATCACGGCCGGAGCCAAAATCGAGAGTCAGATGCTTAACCAAAGGAGCCACCCAGGCGCCCCTGTGCAGAAGCTTTTTATTTTGATGTAGTCCCAATAGTTTATTCTTGCTTTTGTTTCCCTTGCCTCAGGAGACATATCTAGAAAGAAGTTTCTACAGCCGATGTCAGAGAAATTACTGCCTGTTCTCTCTTCTGGGACTTTTGTGGTTTCAGGTCTCATATGTAGGTCCTTAATCCATTTTGAGTTCATTTTTGTGTATAGTGAAAGAAAGTGGTTCTGTTTCCTTCTTTTGCATGTCTGTCTGAAAACTCTATTTTTCTAATATGTCTTTCCATTTCTCAGCAAGGTACTCTGGTGGTATTTTTCTGTGCATTGGTTTGGATGGCTACCACCAGTAAGGGCATTCTGGCCTCATTAAAGGTCTTTCCAATGCCCAAGGACAACAGGCAAGCTGCCCAGAGGCAGCCTCGGGCCCCTGTTGGGAAGCAGAGGGCTGCTCACCCCGCACTGAGAATCACTCATTCTTTCGGGTCATGGTGCTTCGATGTTTGCCCACAGCGTCCGATGAGAACCGCGCAGGGAGTTGCTGTTCGTGTTTTCTATGTTGAAGACCGGAGGGAAGGTAAGGGGTGAGCTGGGAAACCGGACGGGAGACCTGTAGGAATCTGGAGGGCAATAGCAGGATGAAGAAAGAAGAAAAGTTGAGACCTAAGTAGAAAGATCCAGAAACAAAACTTGTCTAAGAAAGGCCCGCTGGGCTCCTGGCACCTGTGTCTCTACTCTTCCACTGTCATAAATTCCATACTCTCGTAAGTTCTCCCGAGATCCAGGTCCTGGTTCCCTCTACCCCAGAGCCAATGCAAGCGCCCATCGGGTGATTCCAGGGTGACAGGTGTCTCATGTGGAGTGGTTCCTGCACACCGCTGGGCCCCCGGGGCTGCCAGGGCACCCTCATATCTCTCAATCCCCCTGTGTGGACCTCTGGCTTTGCAGACAGGGGCTGCCCTGACCCAGCAGCCACCCTCTGAGCCTGAAGGACACCTCTCCCAGGACGCACTGTGCCCAACCCCAGGTCCGTCGTGTCTTGCGTGGCTGTGTGACAGTCACTCTTAAAATGTCAGCTCTGAGTGTCTGTTTTCCACAACCACGGGACCTATTATTGTCATCCATAACAACGGCATTCTCTGCTTTTATCTGATGGACAACGCACTCGCTTCCCCAGAGATGCCAAAGTCCTATTAAGATCTTTGTTATGGGCATCTGGGTGACTCAGTTAAGCATCTGACTCTAGATGTTGGCTCAGGTCATGATCTCAGGGTCCTGGGATTGAGCCCTGAGTAGGGGCTCTGCACTGGGCATGGAGTCGGCTTAAGAATCTCTCTCTCTTGAGGCACCTGGGTGGCTCAGTCCTTAAGCGTCTGCCTTTGACTCAGGTCATGATCCCAGGGTCCTGGGATTGAGCCCCGCACTAGGCTTCCTGCTCGGCGGGAAGCCTGCTTCTCCCTCTTCCACTCCCCCTGCTTGTGTTCCCTCTCTGTGTCTCTCTGTCAAATAAATAAAAAATCTTAAAAAAAAAAAAAAAGAATCTCTCTCTCCCTCTCCCTCTGCCTTCCCTGCTTGCCCTCTGTCTTTAAAAGGGGGGGGGGATTTTGTTACCAACTTGCTTGAAAGAGATTAAATTTAGTTGATGCTTGGCTAATGTGTCTTGGCGATCCCATTAACAACCGCTGCACACCTGGGACCTGGAACTTGGCCACGGGGCGGGGAGGTAATTCTGGATTTTTCACTTTGAATCACTTGAAAGAAAACGTATCCATGTTTCAAGCCTCTAACCATGCACTTGTGTCTCTAAGAAGGCAGTGAGCAGGTGAGGGTTTCCAGGGACAATACAGGAGGGTCGGGGTGGCCTTGCTCACTCTAGAAGAGCAGACTTTCCAGACGACAAGGACTCGGGTGTCATGGGCAGCTGCGGACTTGCGCACAGATATTTACAACCAGCCCGGGGCTTCCCCGAGACCAGGGGCAGCGGACACAGCTGAGAACCGCGGAGCCTCACCCAAAGCTAAGACACAGTCGGCTCCGAGTGATCTCGCCCACTTACGGCCGGACTTCCCGGGTGTCCACCAACAGTGAAGATGTGGACTAAAGGGCAATGTGGGTCCTGCCCACGTCCTCCACCTCTCTGTCTGTTCATTCAAATACGCATAAGAACACTCCTTCTGGCTCCGATATCAGGACTACCATGATGTGTCTGCTTCTGAGATGATTTTTTAAAAGATTTTATTTATTTGAGAGAGAGAGCGTGCATGTGTGAGCAGGGGGGACGGGCAGAGGGAGAAGCAGCCTCCCTGCTGAGCAGGGAGCCTGATGCAGGACTCAATCCCAGGACCCTGACATCATGACCTGAGCCGAAGGCAGACGCTTCACCGACTGAGCCCACAGGCACCCCTGATTCTGAAATGATTTTTTAAAAAAGTCGCTCCATAGAAGGAAAATGATATAAAGATGTTTTTTTAACAAAAAGGCGGGTATAGGAATGCAGACACTCAGAGGTGGGCACGGTTGACTCTGACCCGGCCAGGGGAGGTTCAAAGAATTAAGAGAGCAAATAGTAATTGACGTGTCTCGGAAAGGAAGTTCTGGAAGGCAGGAGAGTAAGCGCACGGGTGTGCAAGAGCGGCCCTTAGGGTCGTGGTTGGAGGCGGCCGGGGGGTGGGGCTGGTCGTTCCCTGGATGGAGAAGAGGAGGTGGAAGGGACTGGGGGTCAGCAGAGGATGAGAAAGGCCTGCGTGGGTCAGCGTGATTCTGGAAAACAGCCGCCATAGGGAGGCCCGTGGTGGTGGCAGGACTGCTGTCGGGAAGTCCGGTCAGGGCCACTTCCATGAAGCAAGCAGGAGATGAGGGCTGGGTAGATGGCCGGGCAGGCTCTCATCCTGAACAACAGGCCTCGCAGGGCACACCCCTGCTTCCAGCCGCCGTGTCTGCCTGGACGCGTGGGGGCCGCGCCGGTCCTGCCTTCAGAGCGCCTGCCCAGACCCCAGCTCACCCGCCTTCCCCTCCTGTCGCACCTGCTTCCTCTCAGGCCGGCCAGGTGCCGGCAGACCTCCGTGCCTTTCCGGGCAGCACTGAATGCCCTGCTCCCACATCAGCTCAAACACCGCTTTGTAAGTACTCCTTGCTTTGCTCTGTGCATCTTTTTCCGCTGGCTTCACATCCCTACCAGCCATGGCTCAGAGGTCTGGAGCAGCCTGGTTATTCTGAGGGCGAATTGATGGCCGTTCACTCTTTCATGGAATCCTCAACTCAACAACTATCCAGGGATCACTCATCTGGTGCCAGACATCAGGAATCCAACAGAGAAAGGAAACACACACACACGCATACACACGCCTCGTCACTGGCCTGGTGGCAATCACAATTCAGTGGGGGAGATAAGCTTGGTCAAATAATGGCTCACAAGTGACATTGTCCTGATGGCGCTTGTTGGGAAGGAGATGATTACACAGTTGCAGTGTCAGGGGTCGCGGAGGGAGGGACCTGGGACTCTGTGTACAGAGAAGCATCCAGAAAGGTCTGCACTCAGGCTGACCCATGGAGGGGACAAGTTGGCAAGCAAAGGGACTCCCGCGTACAGATCCCCAGCAGCAGGGGTTCATTTCAAGCACGCAAAGAGGGCTAACCCAGCGCGAGCTGCTGGGGGGAGAAGCACGTGCAGGGCAGCGAGTCCAGGTGTCCAGGCGTCACTACCGATGCTCTGCGTTACTCCGACAGCACTGAGTTTCCATCCTATCAGCCACCACGAATGCAGAAAGTAGGTGGTTGGCAGGCAGGACTCGAGGGAGGCACGTGGTCAGGTGGGAGCACTGCAGCATGACTGCGGTCTGGTGGAACCTCACAGAGCCTTTCACAGGACAGTGAATGAGCAGGTGCGGAAACCAGCAACAGATGTGAGCCCCTCCTAGCTGTGTGGACCCTTGCTGGTCTCAGCCAGGTGTTCTAGTGGCACAAACAAGCCGTGTCCCGAGTGCAGCAGGCGGGGGCAGCAGGAAGGGGGCAGCGCAGGTCCAAGGGCCAGCAAAGGCTCCAGACTCTGGCCCGCGGGCCAGGGGTTGGGGGAGCTGGGGGACTGCAGCCACTGACAGGCCATTTCATAAAATGAGACAGTCAGGGCCTCTTAAATGTCGAAGAGGACCCAGTGCCAAGAGAGAGGAAGAAGAGAGAAAGGGTCCATAGGGAAAAGTCCCCGAGAGAGGGATCGTGTATTTACACAAAGCCACACAGGTCAGCTTGTAACATTTCAGACATAGGATTAGATATATTCGATCAGATTATGGAAATTCACTTGCAATGTTCGTTTTAACATATATTAGTTTCCTAATACATTTTATACATTTCATGAAATATTTTGTCTATTTCAGACAATTCACGTTCTTACCTTGGAATGCAGCGGGTTGCATTCAGTTTCTCATTTTGAACCACCACTGCAATCCTTAGATAAATTGTACTGATTTTAAGCCCTATTCTACACACTACTGAGGTCCATTTACCCATATTTCTGCATCTGTGTTCATACATGAAGTTGTTCTATACTTGCTTTGCTTCTGTTCTTGGAGAACTTTTTGTGCCAAGGTTATAGTAACATCATAAAATGAAATTGATAGCAATTCTTTCCTTATTTCCTAAAATAGTTGTAGGACATAGAGTTTATTTCCTTTGGCATGACTCATAAAGCCATCTGGGTCCCTTGTCTTGGGGTAAGTTAAAGGCAGGGTGATGACCGATGGCTACCAAATTCATTTTCTCGTGTGGCTAGTGTTTTCTTGACATAATCTTGATCATTAATGGTTTCCAAAAAATTCTCGTCTATTTCCTCTGTCTTGAAATAATCCACATAAAGTTTTTCGTATTATTCTCTATACCCCATTTCTAACGGTAGATTGGTTCCGCTTTCTTTGCCGATGTTGTATACTCATGTACTCCCTGTGGAGGTTTGCTGATTTCACTAAGCTGTTTAGAGATCTCATTCTGATCGTAAAAGTGAAGAAAACAGAAGCTTAAGGTTTCAGTGGAGAAGATCCCACTCGAGCTGGAAGTCAAGCTGGGTCTCCTGATGCCCAGCCGGTGGACTACCCCTGGACTGCTGTTTTGCCTTCATCTGTAATCCTAATTCAGTTAAATTCTCATCAGGGCAAAAGAAGTCTTCCCATGACTACATTTGGGCAGAGCACGCCCCAGTGTGCAAGTGGGACAAGTATGGTACCCAATGTCGCATCACGACCATGACGCCCCATGAACGCTAATCTGAAGCCTTGTTCCCAGTTTCTCAAGGAGAAAACCACAAACCAGGTGATATAACACCACCATTCGTAACAGGTGAAACTCAGCAAGACAAACCACATGCATGAGATGTAAAAGCCACGGCAAACACGGTGTTCACAACATTCCCTTCTATTTAAAAGAAAGATACGTTCCCGACATTTCTAGATGTGTCTTTTAAGCGACGAATCTTCCTGGGTTTGAGATGTACATTTCACTCAGTGGACCCCATTTTTCCTTAAAACACTCACATGTAAAGAAAAATGTGATGGATTCACTGATAAGGTGGTGAAGTGTTTCTTTTACAATGACAAGCAAAGCAAGTAAGTAAGAAAAAATGCTTTTGACTTCTTTTGGCAATTTGAAACCCTTTCCAGCAGGGGAAAAAATTATCTCTTCAAACTCTTATAGGAATTCCCACAGTGAGTAAGTGGCAGGGCTATTTATTAAGTCCAAATGGAAAATATCCATAAACTTCTTTCTCCCCCTTAGCTACTGCATTTCACTTGGCAATATCTTTATAAATACAGATGGCATCTGACCTGTGGATCTTAACACACTACTTTAAGTCTGAAAACAGACATAATCTTCAGAACCTGGACTGCCCCAAGATAGTCCCATCATTTGCCCTTAGTTGGTTTACTCAACATGCCCTAAATTGATTTTATTCCATTCTCAAGCAAATGGCACACAACTTGTTCTGTGTTCCTACGGTAGAGATGGCTGGCTGTCTCTCCAGCGCCCATGTTGTTCTTAAAATAGAATCAGAACTCTCGTTTCATTTTAGGGACTGGCTAAAACTGCATGACAGTGTCCTATACGCCTGAGTACATGGGATAGATTGCCAGGAGACCTCTTTAAGTGGTGTGCTTTCTTCTCCCCTTAATCTGGTGTGTTTTCTGCTTTGAATATTGTGATAGCTGGTGCTCCAGCAGCCACTATGGCATATAAGGGAAATTCTAAAGATGGCAGAGCTGTGTTTTTGATCTCTGTGGAGCCGCTGTATCTGCCAGAATAGCAGGGAAATATCCATTGCTCATGGAAAATTGTTGATTTGCTCTGATATTCCCTTTGTTCCCACTTCTCCATCTGTGACAGCCCACCCAGGTGGTAATTATTCCATGAAGCTGGTTCCTGCACTCCAGGTTAGAAGGACCACTGCGTGGCCCCAGAGCAGGCAGTGCTGTGGCCTGCAGATCCCACCTTGCCTTCCCCACCTCACTGCACTCTTCTCAAGGACATGGACTGGCGGTCCTTCACCTGTTGGGTCTCGTACCCTCATGTTTACTGTACCAACCATCTATTTATGTACATAGAATGGGCTCAACAGTATGAATCGAAAGGATGAATGTGAGTGTGTGTGTGGCTGTGATTTGCTCGAGGATGCGAAACCGGGTTGTAAGGCCATGAGCATACCATCCCACAATCATCACCGACCTGAAATACTCCAACACACCACAGCAAAGCCAAAGACAAAAACAGGCCCAAACCAGGCTGAAAATTTTAAATGTCTATATCCCCCAATTGGGGGGGGGTGGAAATTTGTGATTAAGCTAAAGTGTTCATGTCATACTCACGAACACCAAATAGCAGGGGAGGGGCGGGGGGGTATATTTCATGAAAGGTTTTGGAGAGATCGTGTTGCGCTGTGTCTCGGTTCAACGTTCAACATCCACTGAACGAAGCCAACTCTAACTTTAAGTCCCCCACTGTTTACAGTTCTAAAAATACACCTCTTGTTTGCTTTCTCCAGTCCCTATTTTGCATGAGGGCTTTCATACATCCTCTGTTTAAATATCCAGGTAAAGATAAACTGTACGATAAAAGCTGGATTGCTGGACCCGAATAATCACAATGATCTCGGCCTTATGAAGGACTCTACTCGGAATGCTTTTAAAAGAAGGCAGTTTGTTTAAAAGTCTCAGTTGTGTGACCATAAGCCCAAAGGTCTTAAGACAAATGTTTAACTCCAAAGGCATAAAATATCTGCATGACTTATAAATGCAGTGACATTTTCAACACTAACATAAGATTTGACCTTTCCTGATCAGTCTTCTGGGATATGGCGTTTTCACAAAGTGAGTTTCTTTTTTCTTCCTGTTTATTGTTCAAAGGCCTGCCTGGAAACACACCCTTCAAGAATACAGTGTCTCAAGGGGTGGAAAAGAATCTCTATGAGCAGAACATCACAGACTGAAGCTCAATCCCATTGCAACCTTTTCAAGAGTTAGAAGATTTGAGTAGGTGCATTTCCTCCCTCGCTCGGTTAAATGGGATCCCTAACGATGCAAGAAAATACCCAAGTTCATTCCAAGAATCAGGTTCAATCAAAGCACATCTCATTTATTCATTGCAGTATAAACACGTTCTTGTGTAACAGGTTTTATGGATTGATTCAACAACAAGCATCACAAAGGATTACACTTTCCATTTTGACAGTGAGACTGTTAGAACTGGGGGGGGGGGGAATTCTAAACCCTAAACTGTAAGAAACCCTAAACTGTAAGAAACGCCAAATCATTCAGCAAAACTCTCCATGATTGGCTGAATCCTGACAAGTTAAAAATATCTCCAGTATCGAATGATATCAGGAAAGACAGATTTTAGTGAAATCGCGCATTAGTAAAGAAATGCGATGGGAAAGTGTTTCCCTTTGGCCACAGGCTCTATTACTCAAACATTTAACTGGATAATCAAATTTTAAAATGAAATTAACCCAAGCCTCCATTGAGGTCTGAGGAAAATGCTATTCAGAGAGGTTTGAGAAGTATCTCGAAGCTCAGAAATGTCTAGCTAGAAACTATTTTCAGTAGTGGATGAAAGAACCTCACACGTTTTGCTATCAGGTACAGAACATCAATTGTCTACAGCCCTTTGAAGCCACACCATGGCACTTTATATCCAAAAATACTAGCACAGTAATTCTGAGAATGGCAGAATTGTTAGAAAATTTTAAAGCGTTTGAAAGTTGATGCTTATTTACTATCATACTGATTTTGCTGGTAAAATTAGGAATAACTAGATTATTTACATCATTGGTTTTAAAACTAGAATGTACCTCAGCATACCAGGAGGCATTAAGAAAACTGAGAAATTAAGAAAAAGAAAATACATCCACATTCTATTTCTTTCCATACCCCCATATTTAAAATCTGTGAAATTTTGGCAAAAGTTTTATAAATGACAGAGTACCCAGTTTAGTTTACTTAATTTTGCTAAAGCGTTCACTGAAAAGCTCCTTAACTCCTATTTTTTAGGAAATATCTTTTGTATGGAAAAAAATGGCAATTTTTACATATCATCCCATATAATATCCAGTATTACAAAAAAATGGGCATTTAAATCCTCGACCTTTTATTCAGGTACACGTGAGCATATCTCGTGATGAAAGAGGACAGAAACAGAAAACAGTCTGAAGTACTATTTCCTAAACAAATCAGTTAGGAAAGTGACTAGCCTTGGCTGCCTCAGTTTCCTTCAAAGTAGAGCGAAATGTTCGGGAATGGACAGTCTGACAACTCCAAAACGTCTCAGGTTGGACTCTGGGTTCATTCGTGCCCGTCACGAAGAAGTTGGCCTCTCCTTGGCTTGACAAAGGGTTAGCCACGTGGGAGGAACTCCCCAAAAATCTACAGAAAACAATCTTCCAGGTTGCTGATTATTAGTCAACAACCACTTGCAAGAGGAAATGAAGGAGAGGAAGGATTTGACCACCAGAAGCCTGACTCCCAGCTCCTCCAAGGTGAGCGGGATCCTTTGATCTTTGAGGATGAGTTGTAACAAAAGCCAAGGTATTATTCCTCTCAGCAACGTCCCCTTCAGTGCTCAGATCGGCAGGTGGGGTGGCTGGTAAGAGCCACGAGGCGCAGCCACGGTGGACTGTGAAGACTTCTGTGGCTCGGTAGTGAAATTAATAAATACCTGAGCGAAATGATGAAAATAACTGTTAAGCTGTAAGGACATCAGACCATCTCTTCTCCACTATTTTAAGAAGGGACATCACCTCAAAGTGCTGCCCAACTTTCCTAAAAAACCACGAGGCTTTCATTCATACCACCCCCTTGGAAACCACCATAAACACGTAAATCCTTTGAGGACACAGCTCGATGCGGGGATGATGGCTAAACCTCCTGGAAATTCGGGATGCCCTGAGCAGGGCTTAAGAAGGAAGGTGGGATTTCACTCTACATCCTGGTACTCGTAAACCAAGCTCTCTGCTTCCCAAAGTCAGCTATGGCTCAGCTCTGCTCCACTGCCCTTAGACATTTTGGGGGGTGAGCACAACGAAGAAGGGAAGGTTAAAGGGGCATGACTTGCCCAGTGAACGCCCCACGTAACTGTGGACAAATGGGAGCCCTACCGATTACGTACCTTGAGTGGATTGCTGACAAGAAGCAAACCTCCTGACATTCACCAACTTATTCAGTAAAACCCGTGATTCATTTAAAGAAAGGACGACCTCAAGAAGTCACCTGGCTAGTTTACAGACGGCCGGCGGCCGGCGAAGGCTTCGAGCACACACCGAAATGCCACTTGCCCAGGCGGTCAAGGTACCATACCTGTTCCAGAGTGGTTTGGGTAATGGAGTAATGTTTGATATTTAGCGAGCTCTTATCGTTCTCTAGAACTCGGAACAGGTCCGCTAAGCACTCCCATTGCTTCGGCACGTGATATTCCAATAAATTAAGGTGCTGCCCCTAAAAGCCAAAACAACGAATTGTGAATTGTATCACGTGATTATCACTCAGGAACACTGTGCTTACCTGATACATAAATCACCGTTTTCTCAAACCACACACCTGAGTGGCAGCTGGAGGGTGGGTCAATTCTGAGAGTCTCCAGCGCATGAGTACAGGGGACGGCGTGGCTGGGACGTGGTCCCCTCAAGGCTGAGTGGCTGTTTTGCCCCTCGTATGCCCCCCGCCCCGCCACAGCGTGGGGAAGCCCTCCCTGGGGGTAAGAAGGCGCCTCGCCCTACTAAGAAGGAGGAAGTCAGCACGGAGGAAGGAGATGCGCCTGAACCCCACTGGGTCTTGAGCAGAGCTCCCTGTTGTCCTCATCAGGAGCCAGCGAGCAACTCGTGGTAAGAGAGGAAATGTTCCCACCCTCATTTTCACAAGTGCAAAGGGGCTAACAGCAAGCGTGTTATCGGACATCTGGAGCAGGACCTGAGCACGAACGCCTGGTCTTGTAGAGTGTGCTTCTTGTCAGTGGGTTTTTACTCAGTGACTCTTGTTGAAATAGGCAATAGGGGCGCCTGGGTAGCACAGCAGTTAAGCATCTGCCTTCGGCTCAGGGCGTGATCCCAGCATTATGGGATCGAGCCCCACATCAGGCTCCTCCGCTATGAGCCTGCTTCTTCCTCTCCCACTCCCCCTGCTTGTGTTCCCTCTCTCGCTGGCTATCTCTATCTCTGTCAAATAAATAAATAAAATCTTTAAAAAAAAAAAAAGAAATAGGCGATAGCTACTTTACAGACGAGACCCTATTTATGATAAACTAGAATCGTGTAGTTATCCAAGCTATTGTAGATGGTGCCTCCAAAATGTTAATGTGCATAGACATCGCCTGGTCACCTCCTTCAATGCGGATTTGGATTCAGTAGGGTGGCTTGAGGTCCTGTAGGTGATACCAGCTCCCCGGGGATGGAGATGCTGCTAGTCCAAGCATCACACTTTGCATCAAGTTATAAAGGATTAGGGTCCCAAGCACAGGGCGCTCTTTGTAAAATAATGCTGCAACCACCAAGTCTAGAAGCCCCACAGCCAATGTCTGGAAGGCATTACCTTTTGCAATCTTCCACCTTGAACAAAACAAGCCATGCAAGGGGGCTGTGCCCATGGGGAGTGTGGGGTACGTAACCACGGTCTGCCCCAGGACACGACAAAGCGGCCAGACAGGCTTGTTATCCTTCACAGCAGCCAAACGATATCCACTGGCCATGCTGTTTGGCGGGGCGGGGGGCGGGGGAGCTACGCTTTGCAACCAGGCCCAGACCGTAGGCAGGATCTCCTAACAGCACAGAATTAAAACAGGGAAAAAGACAAACACACTTATCCAATTTCTTAGGCTGAAAGCAAAGAAGGAATGCAGAATTTCAGCACTACCTTAAACTGGATCCCTGGAAAATGGAGCTTCAAGCAGTCAGAAACCGCGCCATGCAGATTCGTTTCCTGACAAAGCCAAATCTTCACTGAGTAACCATCACCAAACCTGGAAGTCAAATGACACCAAAATACGGTTACAACTATTTGGACTAAGAGGGGGAAATTCTAAGTCCATTTCTGTAGGGATACAGTAAAGGAAAACTATTCCAAATCACGGAAGTCTGCATTTTCAAAAATGTAACACTCAGAAGTCAATTGAAACTCAGTTATGCAGTTTTCTGTAATCCATCAACACAGATGCTGACTTATCTTTTTTTTTTAGTTTTACTTATATAACTTTTTTTAATTTTTAATTTTTATCTATTTTTTATGTAAAGTTCGATGATTCATTAGTTGCATATAACACCCAGTGCACCATGTAATATGTGCCCTCCTTACTACCCATCACCAGACGCTGACTTATCTTTAAGTGCAAAATCAGCAAACCCTGACGTCAATCCCTATTCAGTAAAAGAGAGAAGCTGAAATCGAACGTGAAGCAATGTGCTGAGTTCGAGAAGCCGGAACCGGGCCGCGGACCGACCCTGAGAAGCACTGTGGCTCCCAGGTCCATGATGATTAAGTGTGGCAGGGGAGAGGCAACAGGGAACACAGAAGTAATGAGCCAGGCATCTGCTTCTTCATCGCGTAAAGCAATTCTCCCACCTGTACCCTGACCCTGCAGTGCGATGACCACGGGGAAAGCTGGTCTGGGAGGCTCAGCCCCCACACTGTGGAGCTGTGCACGGCAGCTCCCCCGGTGACCGGACGACCACGCCTCAGGTGATGGCCACACCACAGAGCGATCTCAAAGAGTCACCTGCAAGAATTTAAGGGGTTTCCAAAAACCGCCCATCCCATGGTACTGAGCACATAATAGCATCTCAATAAAGATCTGTGAGAATAAAAACAAAGACATGAACACATCATGATGACAGCAGTCTGTGTCGATTTTGCTCATTGATATATCTCTCCTAAGTACCTAGAACTAATAACTGGGAGTTGAATGAATGAATGAATGGAAAGAACAGATCGCATGCCCAGACCTTTATAAGCACCTCATTTACTTAAACATTTCACACGTTGACGGTCCAATCACTTTTCTTCAGGTGAATGTATCTGGTGCAGAAGGAGGCCCGAGATAATGTGACTTTGCTCATTGACTCGAAGCATCCCGAGATCCTAGTCCGGGTTCTGACTCCCTGCTCCTGCTCTGATTTCAAATTTCCCCCAAGATGGGAGTGTGGCCCCAACCTCTCCCGTCCTTCGGGGCTGATGGTCTCAGATCCACTTGCGGCTGAGAGGTTGTTGAGGACGTTGATAAAATGTGGATGAAAAGAGGCAGAAAGCATCCTGGCGCTTCTCCCAAACTGCCTGGAAGGGTTTCTGAAGGACGTGTGCATCTTGAACACTCCTCTGCTCAGGAGCAGGGGTCCCACGCTGTGCTGCCCACTAACCCGGCCCATCCCACCCCGTCTTCACCACAGCCTCCCCCTCCTGGGGGTGTGTTCCCACGTCTCATGTGGGGAGGACACTGAGGTCCGGACGGCTGCAGACACGTGGGTCCGCCGAGCCGTGGGTCCTGTCTGCACGTGAAGTTGCATCCTGGGGGCACAGATGAGCACGGAGCGTGTTTCTGGTCTGGCAGCCATTATGTCTGACGGCGTCTGTTATGCCGACGCTGAGCCCGGATGGCCGGCTGGGTTGGAATGCACCCCCTCCCTCCACATACCAGATGTGGGACCCGGGAGCCATGTGTGTCTGATAAGGGTGCCAGACAACTGAATGATTTCCTTGGAAACCCTCCGGGGCCGCGTCTGGCATGGAGCAAGTAAGTAAACAGATACCCAGTCCAATTGAATTTCTGCACAGGATACAATCCAAATGGAAGAACACTTTGGCGTGAGGAAGTTCACGTTTCTTCAGGAAACACAGATGAAAGCAGACGAACCAATGAGAACGTGGATCAGAAGCGTGTACGACATAAAGCACAAAGGTGGGAGGGGACGGTGCGCACAGAGGACCTCACTCTTCCACGCACGCAGGGTCCATGTGCACCATTAGCACAAACTGCAGCCCCGTGGGCCTACTTTGCTAATGCATTTTGAAAAACTCATGCTAAATTCTAATCGCTATCTAATAAATTCTCACTATGCACATATACACATTAATATTGAAAATTCTTTCAAAATGAAGTTTCATCAGATCTAAGCCACTTCTGGCTTTACTCTAGACGATGTGAAATATGAAGCTCTTTAAGGAAAGAAAAAACCCCACCAGAAAATGTTCCTGAGATAGGCTGGCAAGTGTCTCAGGATCTCTCTGGAGTCGTCAAGACTCCTGGACAGAAAGTTACAGAAGCAGGTCATCTTCAAATACTAGGAGAATCTTTGTAGATGAGCGAATTCATTTACGATGCAAGAATCTAATTGACCTTATCTTTACTTTCTCCTTTCTGCCTATAACCTACACATTTACGCCAACGATCTAAGTTCCACAAGGGATGTATTTGATTTGTGCACTTTCCAGTCTAAAAGCTTTCAAAGTGGCCAAAGGTCCTTCATTTACATATGCCGTCATCGGTCCTACGTGGCTCAGCATCATGTCCGCGTCACGCGCACGGTCACGATCACAGAAAGATAAATAAAGCCCGTTATCTGCTGGCAAAGGTGCCTGTAACACTTATGTGTTTGGCCGCTGTTTGTGATACACTTTGGTTCACAGACACTGAGTGTAATACACGTAACCGGTGTTGAAATACAAGAACAAACAGTGTGCCGGTGGGTAACAGACACGCATATGCAGGTTCAAGAGCCAGACGTCAGAGTCCAGTGAGCGAGCGAGGACGGTGGGAGGCGGACGGCTGTGTGAGCACCTGACTGAGCTAGAAGCTTCCTCGTCACCTCGTCAGGGTCCACGAGGTGATCCTGCCCACAGAGGAAGCCAAGAGCACTGGGCACACGCGTTCCATCATGAGGCACTGAGCACCGTTGCTCCATTTCATCCCCAAGGACCCCGATGTGGCTACATCTGTCCCTATTTTACAAAAGTGAAATGGGATAGAGAGGAGGTCAGGTGACATGCTCAAGGTGACACAGCGGCCAGGAATGGAGGACGCCACAGCCCCAACCCCGGTCAGCAGGGCGCCAAACCGGCATGGGCCGGGGTCCTGTGTCACGGTCCACACACCTGCGTTCTTTATAGCTCCACTTTCACGCCAAGTACCCTGTTGTGCTTGCACAGCCACCATGTGCCCATAACACAACAGATGGCACTTCTTTAGAAGATGTGGGACTTGGAAACCCAAAGAGTTGGGAGACTGCTTGTTGTCACACAGCTCGTTCTGGCAGAGACAGGCAGCAAGCCGTCTTACCCTGAAACCCTGTCCCTTCATCATGGCGGCCTTTCTTACTTCAGCCCCAGTCAAGTTTGGTCCAGAAAACATTCTAATCACTGCCTGTGCCGATCGGAATGGTTGCAAGGAGGGACGATCGAAGGCATCTGCATGAAGACAGCGTCTGACAAATAAATTAGGGGCAGTGTTCGGCAGCTGACACCAGCACTCCTCCCAGGGGACGAACGGTCCTGGCAAAGAACTTCCACAGACTTCTGAGTTTAAAAGAAAGATCTGGGTGGGCCGATGACACGGCCTCACAGTAAAGAGAAGCTTGGCCCACGTCAACACACCTCTGTCCATGAAACCTTCCCTCTCTGGCCAGGGTGTGCCTTTCCTAAATGACTCCGCCAGCCCAAGGCCCCGTTGAGCCCCTAGGGGATCGGGTCGCCCTTCCCTTGTGCACCCAGGGGTGCACGCATCCCTCTTGTCCATCAGCTGTCACAGCAGAGCTCCCTGAGGCCGGGAGCCCAGTTCCTGTTCGATGAATTAACGAATGCATGAAGTCCCTTGTTAGAGTCTGATTTCATAACACCAGTATTGCTCTATATATTTCCATCGCTTTTTCCTTTCTTCCTGGAATAACTGGAAGGGATCGTCTGGAAGCATGCAGCAAGAGCCACATCAGCTGGAGGGGTAGAGAAGTGGCCTCATCTTCAGCATGGTAGCATTTCGCCTGACAAACAAGTCCCGCAGACAGGGCTGAGGTTACAGCTGTAAGACCAGCTCTCTTATTTAGTCTCCTGCGTGTTTTCATGATGGCTGAACATCTTTGTTCATTTCAGAAAGACCCCAGAATCTAGGTAGATAAACCACACCTTTTGTAAAGCTGACAATATATGAGCGATTGTCTAGATCTCCCAATCCTGACAAATAGGCATTTCTTCCTTATTTCCCTTTTCATTTCTGAAAAGAACATTGGAATATAAATGGAGCCATTACCCATGAAGCTGAAATCCCCTCACCACGATTTCCATTCTCAGTAATGGAAGACAATGCCTGCTAAACACAGAAGGATCCAGAAAATTTCTTCCTTGTTGAAACGAGTTATTTATGTGATTCTGATTAACAGAATAACAAAAGTTCCCCAATAGGTAATAATCCTCCTGCATAAAAGCAGGGGTCTAGAAGACAGCTACCCAAATTATTTCAATGAGCACGTTGGGTCAATTTCCAATTAGTATTTTCTTTCTGTGTTTCCAAAAGCCACATAAGCAATCTGGAAACAAACAGAAAACAAACAAGAAGGAACTCCTGTGATCTTATCCTTCTGTAGGGCTCCAAGCACGGCCCCATTAAATCTCTGTAAGAGAACACAGACCCTAAAATGAAAATCCTATGGGGGCTCCATCACTTAAGCGTCTACATTTGGCTTAGGTCATGATCCTGGAGTCCTGGGATCGAGTCCTGTGTCAGGCTCCCTGCTCAGTGGAGAACCTGCTTCTCCCTCTCCCTCTGCCCTCCCCCCTGCTTGTGCGCGCTCTCTCTCTCTCTCTCTCGCAAAGAAATAGATAAAATCTTTAAAAAAAATTAAAGTCCTACAAAGTAGCACATTTTCCTAAAGGAAATAAAATCCAACTCCTGATTATCAAAGAGAATGGAATTTCTGGGAGTTGGGTGTCCGTCCATCTGGGGTGGCGTAAGTTATGAGAAGGGTAGGGAAGTTTCTAGCAGCTAACTGATGTCTTGCCACATCTGATGTCATAATGTGGCCAACACTGGGGCTCTCGCTGCTGTGAGAGGCAGCCACCCAGCTGGTGTCACACCCACAGGTACCCGGAGAGGCGGCGGGAACAGAGGCAGCCAGTCTCGTTCAGGTTTGTCTCCATGAGCTCAGCAACGTAATTAAGCAAACATTCCAGGGAAGCAGACGGGGCCGCTAGTTCCTGGCTTGATGAGCACTGCCCAGAGAGAGGCCTCGAGGCCCTGCCAGGTGAGATGTGGGTGAGATGTGGGTGAGGAGGACCACACCACCATCAGCACGGGGAGCCTTCGCAGCCAGACACTCGCCCAGCTGCTCCAGTGCAGAGAGTACGGCTTCGCGGAGCACTGTGGTGGAGGGGAGGTTCCGCTGCAGACACACAAGCAAACACACTTCTCCGTGGGGCTGTGATCTGGGGGCGATGGCCCTTTTGGAATGCGTGAGTAAAGCTTTTCCGCATTCAGTTTCAGAGGATTCCCAAATAATTTCTATGGACTCCAGTTGGACCCCACGTAGCCCAGTCTTTAAAATAATAATAGAAGGATAAGAACAATGAATGGTTTTCTTAGCAGAGAGGAACTGCTCTTAGGAGCACCTCCCTCCCCTTGTTGAGAAGACATCTCCGTAACACAGATTCCAGCCTGAAGTCTCTGGCACCGAAATGTGGCTGGGACTTCCCTGCTGGACCCCAGGGTGGGCACGTATCGGCAGCCCAGGGAGGCAGGAGAGCAACAGTAGAGGGTGCGGGGTGGGCCAGGTGGATGGAATGTTCTGTGAAGACCTCCTTCCCGGCTCCACATCCCACGTACATCAGGAAACTGACTAAGTTCACAGAATACTTGAGAGAACGATGTTGACGACACTGTGGACAATAAGAGGGGCCACAGCTGGACTGACCCGGCTCCTACACCAGACAGCAGGTGGGACCCTGCAGGTGCAAAGGGCACACGGGTGACCTAACCTAACCTGCCAGGAATTGACAGAACCCTCATGGGCATTAAAGCGGACCGGTCTTCCTAGGTCTCCCATGGGCAGTGCGGACCCCAAGGATGAATCCACAAAACAGTGACTATTTTCCTAGTGTTACGCTGGACCGCTCGAACCACAGATCAAAACCAGATGATCTATGAAAAGCACATGCCAACGGGGACCAGCTTCTCACGATACATGGTGTGGGTGGGTGTGTGGATGTAAGGCGACTCCCTGCTTTCTCTGTAAACAATTTGTTGGAGGGATTTCCTAGATGGAGTCTCATCAAAAGATGTACTTGCCCTCATGTAATGTCACTTAATCACTCCAATATGCTTTTATAAGCAAGAACATTAAACTATAAACAGGTACACTGGCGGGAGGGGGGTGGGGGCGTTAGGAAACCAGATGTTTCAAAAGCCCTCAGGAACAATCAGCGTGAACAGCCCACCGTAAGGTCACAGTCATTTTGGGTGTAGGTGTAAAACCAGCATGAAGTGGATGCAATGGATGTTTTTGAAAACGGATGGCCGGACTTCTGGCAGGATGGTGCGAAAAGCTCCACAAACCCATTCCTTAGCAAAAATGATAATAATTATCAAAGGCAACCATTTAAAATCTCTGGAAATGAGGACACCTGGGTAGCTCAGTTGGTGAAGCAGCTGCCTTCAGCTCAGGTCATGATCTCGGGGTCCTGGGATCGAGCCCTGCGTTGGGCTCCCTGCTCAGCGGGGAGTCTGCTCCTTTCTCTGCCCCTGCACGTGATCTCTCTCTCTCTCTCCCAAAAAAAGCTAGTGAAATTGACTAAGGAGAGAGATTCTGTGGTATCTGATGTGAGACCTGCTCTCTGACTGCTACCCCCAGCCCAGCAAGACAGAAACCCCACAGCAGACAGTGCCTACAAAACACACAGTACGTCCCCTGGCTTCCTTGTCCTGTTGGAGGGCTCTCTTCCTGGCAGGAGCAGAGTGTCACCATTTCCCCTCCTGCCCCCCTCCCCCGGTACCTATTGTTAAAGCTGAATTCCAGAAAGTTCAACAGGTTGTGGGGGCGTCCTTCTTCTGCCCAGCCCTCATGCATGGCAGAGGCTCTCATCTGGGACAACTGGGGGGAAAGGAGAGGAAGGACAGCCCCTTCCTCTGGCTCATGAAGCAGGCGCTCCACGCCTGGAGAGCATGCTGAAGAGGACCTGAGGCTCACGTCTGCCCTGGGGCATGACGCACGCAGTTCCTGAACAAGGTGTCACTCAGAGAGAAGCACACCTCTGTCCCCATGCCCAGTTCCAGAGCCCAGCCGTGGCTCGGAGACTCTGCCCTGGAGGAGAAGCAGGCCATAGGGCAGGTGATTTCCAATCTCATCCCAAAGGACTGGCCCTGTTTGCAGCAAAGCATGGAGAAGTTCAAGCCTAAGGGCCCTCTCAAATCAGCAGAGGGTGTGGTGAAAGGCCAGGGGGAGAAATGGGTCCATGAACTGCAGACACAGGCAAACTGTAGGCCAGCTGGTTTGCAGGAAAGAGAGCATTGGAAGAAGCCTTCCTGAGGTCAGAGCAAATCTCAAACACTGGCCTTGGGAAGCATCAGTTCAAAGAAGCCCAAATTACGGGTGCCTGGGTGGCTCATTCCATTAAGCATCTGACTCTCAGTTTTGGCTCAGGTCATGATCTCAGGGTCATGAGATTGAGCCCTGCATCAGGCTTCACAGCACAGAGTCTGCTTGAAATTCTTTGTTTCTCTCCCTCTGCTCCTCCCCAACTCTCTCTCTGTAAAATAAATAAATAAAATCCTTTAAAAAAAAATAAAAGCCTTAATTTGATTGGATTAGGCTGTGGAGCAACTTATGTCTCAGGACATTGCTGAAACCAACAGAACAGTCGGTCAGAGATCAGTGACGCTAACCACTCGCTGTGGTCAAGAGGTGAGGCAGAAAGCCAGGCCCAAAGCACCATCACCCCGGGTGACTGTGGGCACACCCTGGGCAGCCCCCCAGGGGAGCATCATCAGAGGGTTCACCCCGTGCAGGGGGCAGAAACAGGCTGCACTAAAACTACCTGAATAGTCACTGAACACAGAAACAAGCAGGAAACCATAGCAAGCCCCAGCGGTGGGAGGCCAGTGCCCGGAATTGCTGCAGTACATCGTCAAAATGCCCGGTTTCTGATAAAAAATGATGAGACATATACGGAAACAGGAAAGAATGACCTATATGCCAGAAAAAAAAAATGCAAAAGAGAAACTGCTTGTGAAAGCAGCCAGATGTTGGACTAACAAAGACCACAAAGTAGTGATTATAAATATGTCAAAAGAACTAAAAGAAACCATGATTAAAGAAGCCAAAAGAAGGTATGATGATAGTGTCCCATCAACTAGAGACTAGCAGCAAAGAGACAGAAATTATGAAAAAGACCCATATGGAAATTCGGGAGTTGAATAATAGAACTGAAATAAAAACTCACTCAAGAGACTCAAGAGTTTGGGGGCGCCTGGGTGGCACAGAGGTTAAGTGTCTGCCTTCGGCTCAGGGCGTGATCCCAGCGTTAATGGGATTGAACCCCACATCAGGCTCCTCTGCTATGAGCCTGCTTCTTCCTCTCCCACTCCCCCTGCTTGTGTTCCCTCTCTCACTGGCTGTCACTATCTCTGTCAAATAAATAAATAAAATCTTTAAAAAAAAAAAAAGAGGGACTCAAGAGTTTGACTTTGCAAAGGGAAGAATTAGTAAGCTCAAAGATAGAGATTATGTGACCCAAAAACAGACAAGAAAAAAGGGCAGAGGCTCAGAGAAGTGTAGGACACCGTAAACAAAATTAACAGTTGACTTCTCATCAGAAATACTGGAGACCAGAAGCCATTGAAATGTGACCATTTAATAACACTTAACATTGAAAGTGCTTGGAAAAAAACCCCACAAAACCCAAAAAATTGCCAACCAAGAATCTTATGTCCAGAAATGTTATTTTTCAAAACGAAGGCAAAATAAAAACATTTCCTGATAAAAATGGAGAGACTGTAATTGGAAGACCCACCATCCAAGAAGTACTGAACTAAGAACTTATTTCAGCCTTCAGGTAGGTGACCTCCAGACAGTAATTCAAATCCACATGAAAAAAACAGTACAAGTAAAAGTAACTATGCAATTATAACAGACAGTAAAAACGCACACCCTTTCTCCTTTCTTCTCTTAGGGGATTGTAGAAGCAATTATATTAACAATACGCAGCTGTATTATTGGGCCTTTGACATCCAGGAATGTAATAAACTTGCCAGTAATAGACCAAAGGAACTGAGAGAAAGACAAGCTGTGTCCGATGAAGAGAAGAGTTCCATATGGTAACTTCGATCCACAGGAAAAAAAGACAAGAGCCAGAAATGTTACATAAGGAAGTTAATATAACAAAGGCTATAAATATATACTTGGTCTCCTTTTTTGTAACAGCTCCTTTAAAAGAGACAAAAATAACATGCAGTAATAATTACAGTAACGTATTCTTGGGTCGGTAACACTGATAAGTGTTAGGTGTCTAACATAATAACAGCAAGAGGCAGGAAAGTGATCCGGATCATTTCCGTATCTCACTGGAACTCGGTTAACTTAACTCTAAAGCTAATTCTGATGAGTCAGGATGTACATGGTAAGCCCCAAGAGCATCCACTAAGGATATAACCAAAACCATAGGGATAGTAGAAAAATGGCTAAGAAATTAAGATGCTATTAGAAAATATTAGAAAATATTCACGTAATGCAAAAAAAAAAAGCAGTAAAAGAGAAACAATGAAAGAAAAGCAACACAAGACCTATAGAAACCAAAGGTGAAAGGGCAAGTCTAACTAATAACAATAATCCAACTCTATCAATAATCAATAATCAATCAATAATGTTAAATGTGAATGGATTAAATGATCAAATAAAAAGCCGAGATCGTTAGACCAAAAAAGATCCAAAAATATGCCACCTATATGAGACACGCTCAGAATTCAAAGATATAGACAGACTGAAAGTAAAAGGCTAGAAAAAGATGTTATACAAACAGCAACATCAACAAAGCTGGAATGGCGATACTAACACGATGGAAAGTAGACTTTAAAACAAAAAATTTACTGAAGGAGAAAGGAGATTTTACAGTGATAAAAAGTTAATCCATCAAGAAAATATAACAATTATACTCATATCTGTACCTAAGAACAGAGCACCAAAAATACATGAAGAAAAAGCAGGCAGAACTGAAGGCAGACATGCACAATTTACTAACAATATTGGCTAGAACAACCTGGAAAAAGATTAACGAGGAAATAGCACACTTTAACAACCCATTATAAGCCAACAACACTTAAAAAGCACCTACAGAGCTCTCTACCAAACAACAGAAGAATGAATATTATTTTCAAGTGCGCACAGAACATTCTCCAGGATAGACCATACAGTAGGCCATAAAACAAACTGCAGTAAACTTAAAAGGATAAAAATAGTATCCAAGATCTACAAAGAACTTCTCAAACTCAATACACAGGAAACAAATACTCAAATCAAAAAATGGGCAGAATATATGAACAGACAGTTTTCCAATGAAGACATACAAATGGCTAACAGACACATGAAAAAATATTCAAAATCATCAGCCATCAGGGAAATTCAAATCAAAACCACATTGAGATACCACTTTACGCCAGTTAGAATGGCAAAAATTGACAAGGCAGGAAACAATAAATGTTGGAGAGGATGTGGAAAAAGGCGATCCCTCTTACATTGTTGGTGGGAATGCAAGTTGGTACAGCCATTTTGGAAAACAGTGTGGACTTCCCTTAAAAAGTTAAGAATTGGCTACCCTATGATCCAGCAATTGCACTAGTGGGTATTTACTCCAAAGATACAGATGTAGTGAAGAGAAGGGCCATATGCATCCCAATGTTCATAGCAGCATTGTCCACGAGAGCCAAATTGTGGAAGGAGCCGAGATGCCCTTCAACAGATGACTGGATTAAGAAGATGTGGTCCATTTATACAATGGAATATTACTCCAGCCATCAGAAAGAACAATTATACAACATTTGCAGCAAAGTGGACGGGACTGGAGGAGATTATGCTAAGTGAAATAAGTCAAGCAGAGAAAGACAATTATCATATGGTTTCACTCATTTATGGAACATAAGAAATAGGAAGATCGGTAGGAGAAGGAAGGGAAGAATGAAGGGGGGTAAACAGAAGGGGGAATGAACCATGAGAGACTGTGGACTCTGGGAAATAAACTGAGGGCTTCAGAGGGGCAGGGGTGGGGGAATGGGATAGACCGGTGATGGGTATTAAGGAGGACACGTGTTGCATGGTGCACTGGGTGTTATACGCAAATAATGAATCATGGAACTTTACATCAAAAACTAAGGATATACTGTATGGTGACTAACATAACATAATAAAAAATTATTATAAAAAATAAAAATAATATTAAGTACATTCTCTGATAATGAGGGAATGAAATTAGAAGTTTCAGAAAAACTTTGGACAACTAACAAATGAATTAAACAAAATCCCCTAAATAATCAATAAGTCAAAGAATAAGTCACAAGGAAAATTATAAACTGCTTTGAGATAAATGGAAATGAAAACTCAAAACACCAAATGTCTGGGGTGCAGGTAAAGCAGCAGTTAGAGGGAGACTTATAGTTTCAAATAACTATATTTAAAAGTAAGAAAGATCACAAAACAAGAACCTATTCTACCATCTAAGGCACTGGTAAAAGAAGGGCAAACTAAACTTAAAATAAGAAGGGAGGAAATAATGCATATTAGAGTGGAATTTAATGAGATAGAGAACAGAAAAGCAATGGATAAAATCCGTACAACTAAAAACCTAGTTCTTGAAAATAATCAGCAAGATTGACAACCGTTTACTTAGATTGACCAAGCAAAAAAGACTCATAATTGTAATCCAATATATTATATAAATCAGGTGAAATGGACACATTCCTAGAAAAATAAAACCTACTAAAACTGACTCAGGGATACAAAAACTATATAACTAGACCTATAGCAAGTAAAGTGAGGTAATTAGTCATTTAAAAACTACTAGTAAAGAAAATGCCAGACCCAAATGGCTTCACTAGTGAACTCTAACAAACATTTTAAGAAAAACGAATAACAATTTTAAAATTTTTAAATTTTTAAAGATTTCTTCCAAAAGAAGAAATTTCTTCTTTACAAATTCTTCCAAATTATAGAAAAGGAAGCAATACTTGTGAACGACAAAAACTACAGACCAGTATCTCTTATGAACACGGACACAAAAATGCTCAACAAAACACTAACAAATTGAATATGGCAACATAAAAAAGAGAGAGCGAGAGAGAGAACTATCTCATGACCCAGCAGGATTTATCCCAGGGATGCAAGGTTGGTTTAACATTTGAAAATCAGCTAATGTCACACACCATGATTATCTGAATTGGTGCAGAGAAAGTATCTAATAAAATCCAACACTTTTTAATGATAAAAACACTCAAGGAATAGGAATAGAAGAAAAGTTATTCAACTGATAAAGGACACTGAGGAAAACCCATCAATAACATAATACTTCATGATGAAAAACTGGGGCTTTCTTCCTAAAAACAGGACAAGATGAGTGTGTATACTCTCACAGCACGTGCACAGCATTGTACCAGAGGTTCCGCCTAGAGTAAGAAAAAGAAATAAAAGGCATCCATGTTGGAAAGAAAGAAGTAAAAACATATTCATATATGGCATGCTAGTGTATATAGGAATGCCTAAGGAATTCACTAAATACTATTAGAAATAATAAATAAGTTCAGTGAGATTACAAGACACAAGATCAATGCACACCACACAAGTGAATTGCATTTCTACATACTTTCTACAATTCAAAAATGAAATTAAGAAAACAACTCCATTTACAGTAGCATCAAAGGAAATTCTTAGTATTAAATGTAACCAAGTAAGTGTAAAACCCATGACTTTTGACTAGAAAACATTGTTGAAAGAAATTAAAGGAGATTAAAATAAATGGAAAACATACCAAGTTCATGGATAGGAAGACTTAACACTGTTAAGATGGCAATACTCCTCACATTGATCTACAGACTCAACACAATCCCTATCAGAATCCCTGCTGACTTCTTTGTAGAAATTACAACCTGACTCCAACATCATACGGAATTGCAATGGACCTAGACCAGCCAACCAGTTTTGAAAAAGAGGAACAAAGTTGGAGGACTAATACTTCCTGATTTCAAAACTTACTACAAAGCAATAGTAATCAAAACAGTGTGCTTATAGCATCAAGGTTCAACATATAGAAATGAAATAGAATTGAGAGTCTAGAAATAAACCTGTAGGTCAACTGATTTGTGACAATGTTGACAAGACTATTCAATTGAAGGAGTGATCTTTCAACAAATGGTGTGGCAGAGCTGAATAGCAGAGCAAAAGAAAGAAGATGAACCTCGACCTCAAACACAGTTATAAAACAGTTCATTCAAAAACATGTATCGGGGTGCCTGGGTGTCTGTCTTTGGCTCAGGTCATGATCCCAGGGTCCTGGGATCGAGTCCCGCCTTGGGCTCCCTGCTCAGAGAGGAGTCTGCTTCTCCCTCTCCCTTTGCCCCTACCCTCCTGCCCTGCTCGTGCTCTCTCTCTCTCCCATGCTCTTTCTTGTCTCAAACAAATAAAATCTTAAAAACAAATAAATAGGCATTTCTTCACAGAAGATACACCAATGAACGTGTGGAACTATGGTCAGTATCATCAGGACAATGCAGATCAAAATCACAGTGAGATCTACGTACTTTACCCGCACTGGGAGGGGAAATAAAAGAAGCAGTGAGGATGTGGTGAAATTGGGACCCTTGCTCACTGACAAGAGAAATGTAAAATGGTGTAGCCAGTTTGTTGTGTGGTTTTTTTAAGATTTATTTATTTATTTATTTATTTATTTATTTATTTATTTATTTTTGAGAGAGAGGGAGAGCACGAGTGGGAGGGGCAGAGAGAGAGGGAGAGAGAATCTCAAGCAGACTCTGCACTGAGCGCAGAGCCTGACACATGGGGTTCAATGTCACCACCCCGAGATCCTGACCCGAGCTGAAACCAAGACTCGGACTCGTCCGACGGCCCCACCCAGGTGCCCCTGGTGCAGCCGATTTGTAAAACAGTTTGATAGTTCCTCACATGGCCAAGCATAGAGTCAATGTATGACCTAGCAACTTCACTCCAAGGTATATACCTCCCCCCAGAAAAAATATGTCCACACAAAAACTCATACATGACTGCTTACAGCAACATTATGCATAATAGCCAAAAGGTGGAACCAATCCCACGCCCATCAACAGTGGATATAGTAGACATCTTATTTGGCCACACAAAGGAATGAAGTACGGATAACAGGGAGGAACCTCAAAATCGCATGCTAAGTGAAAGCCTGTTATACAATTCCATCTATCCGTCAATACTGGGCAAATTTCCAAAGACAAAAAACTGACTGGCAGGGGCTTTGGGTTAGGTGGCTAGAAGGGGGATAGGTTAAAGGCACAGGGCTCCTTCCTAAGATGATGAAAGTGGTCTAAAGTTACCCTTGGAAATGGTGGCAAGTACGTGGGACCTCATGGAAGAACACCGAATCACATGCCATAAATGGGTGAGTCACAGGATGGGTGAGGTATATCCTGATGAAACTGTTCAAAGCAAAGAGGATGGGCCACGGTCTAAAACATCAGTTACACAATGCCTGGAGAGTGTGGTAGATTGTAAATATCCTTTGTCCCTTCCTGCAGGCACACCCTTCACCACGTAGCCTTGCCACGTTCCTCCACTAGTGGGCAGCAGAAAGGATTACCTTTCCCTTTAATTTTTTATTTTTTTATAATAATTTTGTATTATATTATGTTAGTCACCATTCCGTACATCCCTAGTTTTTGATGTAAAGTTCCATGATTCATTACTTGCGTATAACACCCAGGGCTCCATGCAATACGTGCCCTCCTTACTACCCATCACCTTCCCCTTTAACAGGTGACTTGATTTGGCTAAAGGGACACTGGCAGGTGTGATACGACCTGACGTTCGGATCACATCTGTGCAGTTCAGCCTTTCCATTCTTGTAGCCCCGCCCCCCAGATGCTGATTCCAGAGGGAGGAAGAGAGACAGGTGGAGCAGGGCCACCCCACCTGGGCAGCCTGGAAGCCCAAGCCAGCACCTGCTGATGCCGGAGGCTGAATGACAATTATATAAGCCACTGTGTTTCATGAACTTTGGTATGCCACTTTTCATAAAACCATCTAACTGATGCATAGGGTTCTTTTATGCTTTTGATAAAATAGAGCCAGACATCAAATTTGTAAAATATCCCTAAACTATGAAATGAAGAAATGTTGAGGATTCATGAATTTTCTTTGAATACACACACACACACACACACACACATAAACACACATACAGGTGCACGCACGCACACACAAATTTTAGGCGAGCTGAATCCAGAGTAAATAAACCACCCAAATCCTGGCCCACCTCTGACCTCTGGCAACCACCATTTTATTTTCTGTATCCATAGCTTCTTTTTCCCTTCCTTAATTCCTTCCTTCCTTCAAGATTCCACATATTAGTGAGATCATATAATTTTTATCTTTCTCTGTCTGACTTCTTTCTTTTTTAAAAAAAGATTTTATTTATTTGAGAGAGAGCAAAATTAAGAGAGATCACAGAGGGAGAGGGAGAAGCAGACTTGCCCTGAGTGGAAAGCCTGATGCAGGACTCGATCCCAGGACCCTGGGAGCATGACCTGAGCTGAAGGCAGACGTTTAACCTACTGAGCCACCCAGATGTCCCTGTCTGACTTATTTCACTTAGCATAATGCTCTTGTGGTCCATCACTGTTGTCACAAATGACAAGATTTGGTTCTTTTTTATGGCTGAATAATATTTCAGCGTGTGTGTGTGTGTGCACACATGCGTGTACGTGTGCAGGCACAAACCACGTCTTCGTCATCATGCATGCATCCACCAGCGGACACTTGGCTTGCTGCCATGTCTCGGCTGTTGTAAACAGAGCTGCAGCGAACATGGGGGCAGGTATGTTCGAGTTCGTGATTTCATTTCCTTTGGATAAATACCCAGCAGGGAGATAGCTGGGTCATAACTTTTTGAGGACCCTCCATACTGTTCTCCAGAGAGGCTGCACCAGTCGGAATTCCCCCCACAAGTGTGCGAGGGTCCCCCTTTCTCCATATCCTTGCTGACACCTGCTGTTTCCTGTGCTGATTTCAGCCGTTCTGACAGGTGTGGGGTGGATCTCATTGTGACTTTGATTAGTATTTCCCTGATGCTGAGTGATGTGGACCATCTTCTCAAGGGTCTGTCCGCCATCCGGACACCTTCTTTGGAGGAATATTCTGAAATACACTTCCAAGCTAACAGAGATCCACTCCCCGGTGCGGCTGTGTTTTCTTGAACTCAGGTAGTATTTGCAATCCGAATTCACGATCCCGTGGTGTACGACGGAGCCTTAGAATGGCACGTTTTTGCTTTCTGGGTTGCACATTAATTGTCGGCAGGCCAGCGTGCGTCGGTGCTGAATCTAGCCACCCAGCAGAGAAGGTGACGGGAAATACTGTCAGGGCCGTGGCAGCAATTAGGCCCGAATCACACACCTGGTAGTTCTGCTAATGGAGAGACGCTGAGTACAGACAGAGCCCAGTGTCCAAAAGCAGCAAACCTAGCGTGGGTGATGCAGATGTTTTGAGAGAAAGCAGGCTTCACTCTGTCTGGAGAGAAGTGGGATCTGAATGAAAGTCTTTACAAAAAGGGTCGATTATTGTTATTAGTACTAATTGTTCACTACGCTAGACAGAACCCAAGGCTGCCATAGTCAGATTCCTTTTTCAAGTCCAGGTGTAGCCACCGGAAGGGGGGTGTCATTTAGTGCTGGCCTGCCATATGCAGATATTACCTTTATTCCCTCATTCCTTTCTTCTTTGTTCAACAAATGCCTTGAGCCTGTGTCATGGACCAGGCACTGTCCCAAATAACAGGCACCCAGAAATACACAAAATGAAAGGCCTCCTCTCAAGAGAGCATCCATTCCACTGGGAAGAGACTGAAAACAAGCCGGTAAACAAATTAACGTCATGTGTAATATGTGTGAAGGTGTATTAGTCTGCTCAGATTCGTGTATGAGTGACAGAAAACCCCAAGGAGCAAGGACATTAGTAGGTTGAAAGTCTGACCTCAGACAGCTCAGAGTGGGTCAGGCACCTGTCTGGCTCCTTCTGTCCCTACTGCTCTGCTCACCAGCCTCCAACACGGAGGCTGCCTCGTGATCCAAGATGGCTGCTTCATCTCTAGCCATCACATCTGCATTCGGGGTAGAAGTAAGGGAGGAAGGGGCATGGAAAGTGATGTCCCTCCCTACAAATCCACACCCTTAAAGCTGCAGGCCCCCCCTCCTGTTGTATGTCTTTGGCCACCTGCACCAGGTCCTCACAGCTGAGAAACGCATTCTTACTTCCAAGTGGCTGAGGGGCCAGCTAACATCCGGGGGGGTCTTACACTTCTACGAATGGGCAGACTCAATCCCAGAGACCTCCCAGAAGAGGTGACAGCTCTCAACCACGGAAAGAAGGAGCCATGCATTTATCCTCTCCTGAGCCACCAAGCTCGGAAGCCCTTCCTGGGTAACTGCATCGGAGCATCGTGGATTGTATTCTCGCGGCGCGATGCTGTGAAAGCAAGTGAAATGACCGATGCCACGTACCAGCGTGGGAACGCATGGTAAGGAGATGGAAGCCGGCGAGTGCCTTTCTCTGAAAAGAGCCGTTTCTGGTAAAGACTTAATTCAGGGGTGGGTAGAAGCAGCTGAATCCGGTGATGCTTGAACACAAAGCAAAATGCAGGATAGAATTCAGTAGCCCGTCACCCCACAGCTGCGCAGAAATCATCATACGTGAGTACAAACTTTCTTCCCCATCTGTGACAGTGACATAAGCATATCCGATTATCTGTTTCATTTTGAAATCTTTCAACCAGTGTATTATTTGGTGATGTAATCTTAACCTAAGCTTTGATGTTCATGGCAATGTTTTCTAGAAGCATTAAATCAAAGATGCTACGCTGAGCACAAGGTGTCATGGGAGGGGACGGGTTCATTTTTGGCCAGCCAGATGGCTGTAGCTTGAGACCTCCACCGTCACTACACCTTCTTCCATTTCTTAGAGGAAAACCTACAAACAAGTCCTCCAGAGTACACTCTATATTCTGAGTAGAATGGCCATACAACCTACTGACGAGAGCATCCTTCGAAGTTGATTCCATTACTGGTTTTGATTCCTGATTCAAGTTGGACGACTCAAGAAAATAAAAGTTCTCAGGATGCTTGGGTGGCTCAGTCGGTGAAGCATCTGCCTTTGGCTCAGGTCATAATCGGGGGGTCTTGGGATCGAGCCTCGCATCGGGCTCCCTGCTCAGAAGGGAGTCTGCTTCTCCCTCTGCCCCTAACCCTGCTCGTGCTTGTGCTTTCTCTCACACACTGTCTCTCTCAAATAAATCCTAAAAAATAAAAAGAAAAGTTCCCATAATCTTAAGGATTTTCTTTATTTGTAAAGCTTGGTTTGGTTTGGTTTTGAATACATCCACAGCCCTATCCTCCCTCCCCTCCAAGAAATCAGCCGGGCGAACTCCAAACCTCTAGGCTTCAGAAGCATGATTTATTTTCCCCCTTTGGGAGGATGACTTTTACACTCAGACTTAAACTTTCTGCTTCAGTCGGTCCCAGGACAGGGAAAAGCAACCAGGTACAACTCGCAGATGTGCCCAGTTCCCTCCAGGTGCATCATGAATGTGCCCACGACCTGCTGGCTCTCAAGATGTGGAACAGTTATGCCCTGGAGAGAATCTGGGAACGCGTCCCCAGTTCCCATGGATGAAGTATCAGTGTCCCAGAGGATGGTATAGCCATTCCTGGCCATCGGGTGGCCTCCCCTGTGCTCCAGCTCCTCTTTGTACATGCACGTCACACACATCCGTCCATGCATGCAGACGCACAATGATGTCTCGCACAAGCGCATCCACTGTTCAACATAATGACCTACCCTCAACTGAGGAAAGAATCCAATCAGGAGCATGAGAGATTGTAGACAGCCACCCAACATCCACTTACTTGTCTTTTCCCTTAGCAGAAACCTAACTTTATTTAAGTGGCAAAATGCCCAGCTAAATTCTACATTTCTCAGGCTTCCTAGTAGCCAGGGCGACTGACAAAACATAAGTGCAAGTGACCGGGTGGGGCTTACAGACAGCTTGCCTTTCCCTGCTCCCTCCTGTTTGTTACCTGGAACGAGGATGTGATGGGTGGAGCCACAGCAGCCATTCTGAGACCAAGAAGATTGTAAAGACTTGAGCCACTGAACCAGTGCCAATAACCATGAACTTCTGGACTTTTATTACATATAAAAAGTGGGTATGCTTCAGTCGATGGATATGCTTACATCAATGAGTTTGATGTTCTGTTACTAAGAGATGGACATTGCTCATAACTGAAACAGAAGATCAGAGATATGAGAGAAGAAAGAAATCCCCTGGAGGAAGGTCTCAGAAGGGAAGGAGATCGTGGGATTGTCGCATAGGAAGAAGAAAGACAGTTGATAAAGAGGCAAGTTTCCTTCTCAGAAACAGAAACAGAGGCAGAGAAGGATGAATGGCAGTTTGTGAGCCCACCCTGAGCGGTGGATGGAGAGGCGGCTTCTCTCATCTGGGGATATTAGAGACCACATGTTAAATGAGTGGGTGTCAGGGCCTTGATGACAATGAGGGCGTGGAAACACTGCCCAGAGGAAGGTCACAGGAGAGCGTTGAGGGCGCAGACACAGGGACACAGGTGACGACACGGGGGGCGTCTGCAGCAGCACGCACCCGGGTGGCCCGTCGAGCCCGCGGCTCAGGAGACTCGCTGGCCGCACCGGGATCCCAGCTCCACCGCAGGCCCCTCTCTGCGGTTACCGAGTGGGGGCCGTCCTTGAACATATGCCACAGAACAAAGTGGAAACAGAAGGCCCAAGTTCAAATCCCAGCTCCTCCGCACACTAGCTGGGAAGACGCCCCACGTTTCTCTGACTCACTTTCTATTCTTGCAGAGGAGAGTAATACTAAGAGCAGCTCACAGGGGTGTGAGGAGGAGAGAGCTAGTTAGTGCACAGCGCATTGAGAACTGGCACCGAGTACCCACACCAGTGATGCCTCCTGACATTACCCCCAGAGGCTAGCGATCTGTGCCCAGAGCTCGGCCCCGTACGGGAGAGATCACGTGTACTAAATGGTCACCAGACAGAAGGGGAGAACCGGGACACGTAGGAGAAGGGGTCACCTGGACACTGGGGAGCAGAGACAGGAAAACAAGGGCGATCCCCGAGAAGGGGCCAGACCTCACGGATCGAAGGCGCCAGACCTGCTGATCGAAGATCACAGCTTATGGATGCAAATGTCATAAACTGTGACTTTTCTTGGCCAGAGAGCAAAGGGGAGAAAGGCACGTTGCCCAGTTCCCTGAGCCTGAAGGGAGGCCGTCCAGGGCATGGGAACAGGGGGGCTCTGACTGGGGAGGGGAGGCCCCTGGGAAGAGTGAAGACATCCAGGGTGGGTGCTGTGGCGTGTCGGGGAAGGAGGGAGGCTGAGGCCGCATCTGAGCGTTCTGTGAAGACCTCACGGCCAGCAAGAGGCACGCAGCTGACAGGGGGCAGGGACACAACTTCTCAAGCCTGAGAGACCAGAGGTCACGGCAGTGGGAGGGAGGCAGAGAGGCACAGGGACAAGGCCAGCATGTGCGAGGCCATGGGGAGAATGCCACTTTCCCTAGAGAGGCCGAGCCCCTGACCTCCTGTACTCTGAACCCCATCTGTCCTTCAGGCCAGGCAGCCCCACTGTCAGACAAATCTTCCCACCTGGACGCAAGGCGAGATCAGGGGCGGCTGGCTCTGGCAAAGCTGCTGGGGGCAGGAAACCCCAGGCCAGAGTCGGGAGAATCCATTAGGTGGTCCCACTAGGAGTCTGTGGTTGGCTACTTCACAGAAATGACCAAAGTATGACCACGGTCGCTAACCTTGAACTTGGTTGGTTCTTATGAACAAACAGCATTTAAGCAATATGCGGGAATTGTACGATTAGATACAGTGTGTACTGCTGTAGAAATATCACACAAAATGCTCTAAGAAGTTCTAACAAGGTCTAGAACTTGGGAAGAAAATAGGACACCAAGTTAGTAAACGAGTGAATTTATTTTTTTTCTTTTATTTTTTTTAAGACTTGTTCACAAATAGACAGAGTGGCAGGCAGAGGGACAGGGAGAAGCAGACTCCCGGCTGAGGAGGGAGCCCGATGCTGGACTCGATCCCAGGACCCTGAGATTATGATCTAAGCCAAAGGCAGACACTTAACCAACTGAGCCACCCAGGTGCCCCAGTGAGTGAATTTAGAGGCTGGCAACATTAGTCCTCCTGGGGAGTCAAAGCCTAAACATCCCAGGACCGTGACTGTTCTCTGCAGGGTGGTCCTCCTGCATTTCCCCAGACAAGGCGCCCAGGACTGGCTGTCACTGCCCTCAGATGGCATCTCTGAAACAGTGTGCAGGTGGGGACATCCAGGAATGCTGGACCGACGGGAGACGGAGGCTGTGCTCTCCCAGGGTGCAGGGTCCAGCTGGAACGAGGTGAGTTTGGGGAAATGGAGCAGTGCACGGACAGACCCCAGGTGGGGAGGACACACTTAGATGCCGAAGAAGAGGAGCTGGTTGTGGCTGGGAAGCGGTGAGCAGGGGGAGGGAAGTGCAGGTGAGGCCAGGGGAGCGTGGGAGCAGGACTCCGCGTGCTGGGGGCAGCGGTGGGATGACGTTCAAGGCCGGGGCGCTCCAGTAAGGAGTGCACAGGGGAGGTTGGGGCAGGTGTCTCGGGGCCCAGAGAACCCCTGCCCTGCCCTCCACTTGGCTCTGCGAGTCTCCTCCATGGGGCTCCTGCAGCTCCTGGGGCCAGCTACCCCATGAGGCAGATGCCTCCCCACCCAAGCCGGGGCCCTGCGCTCCCACCCCTGCATCTCCACAGGGAAACCCCTCATCGGAGCTCAGGACGGTCTCTCCCAAACGCTGTGTCCCCAAGGTGCCGCTTCAGCCCCTCTCCCCAGAGGCTCCCTCACCCCTGCTCTATCTGCATTGTCTCCCCACTCTTTTCAAATGTCCTCAGTCCCACATCCCAAGATGGCCTTGACTCCTCCCATTTGGTCCCGTGCACCGTCGGGAGGAGTCAGGGTGGAGGGCAGGTGCACAGGACCGACTTCCACGGGCTTAGCTGTGGCTTTCATGCTCCCGCAGCACAAGCCCCACAGAAGCGCCTTCCCCCTCCCCCCAGCCTCTCTGAAGACCACATGTGGCCTGAGCTAGGCCCTCCTCCAAGTGCCGCACACTCGCCTGGCCTCGTGGTGACCCGTCCCCAGCCGGGGATGCTTGGACAGACAGGCTGCGTGATGGCTGCAGGGGCAGCAGACCAGGGCCCCTTGCAGGTGCCCAGCAGCCCCTAGCATACAGCCCCGGGGCTCTGCACAACATGGGCACAGACTGAAACTCTAGAGTCACCGCTCCTGGTCACAGCACATGGAGACACCATCAGACATTGAGACAAAAAACCGTGTGCCATGTGGGGGACAACAGGGCTGGAAGCCAAAGCACGGAAACGAGCATGCCTATGGGCTGTGCACACTCAGGACCGTGTGCACAGAGAGGAGGGGAGAGGAGCCCACACTCTCCACGCAGCCCCTCAGCCTCAGGGACCTCAGCGGGCACAGGTGCTGGGGACTCCCAGGTCCAGGTCAGGATGAACCCTTCACTTTTTATCTCCTATTACAGAAACATATGTCATCAGTTTATTTGCTGCAGGAAAATACCAACTTTACAAATTATCTCTGGCAACGTATTAAGTTTAGTGTTGCAGTCAATCGCGCACAAGCCAGTTCTTGCTTCACATCATTGTACAGTCCACACATTCCTAACAACCTGCCCTCAGCCACAGGATGCGTTATCGGAACTGAACCCGGGAGTCGTGAGACTGCGAGCACGCAGACCACGCCAGCTGGACAAGGATTCTGAGCTTCCTCTGGCTGGCTCTTCCAGCCAAATTGCAAAAAGCTCGAGAGAGGCAGGTAGCTAGGCTGAGACATAAATCACCTAACAATCAGGCACGGGCTATAAAACTTTACGTAAGCATTCATAAAGGTTAGGGAGTGTGAAATGTTATTTTTCTTTTGATGACACTTATTAAAGGTGAGCGGAGTACATATTGAGAACAGTTTCCAGCAGGTGGATCTGACAACTGACCGACCCGATGCGGCAAGCAGGAGCGGGACCGGCTGTCCCGGCAGCATCTGACTCCGAGCCCCCAGAAAATGGATATTTCCTCCCCAGCACGGCACATCAAACATTCCATAATATTTGCTCCGTGAAATAAGCACATTTCAACTTAATATATAGATCTGTTTAACAAATCTCTGCCTGCAAATTCCAACTTCAAAAACTCTGAATGAAAATGAAAAATTCATCAACATAAATAAATTATTCTGTATCAGAAACAAAAGATTAAACAAGTTAAAAGGAAACCAGAAACTGTGAAAATCGTTTAAGCGACACTGAATTTTCAAAAAGCGCAAGACTAGCACAGAAACATGCTTGTCGAAATTGGCAGCAAAATCAGGACGATCCCAAAAAGTCAACGGAAAAGACATGACAAGACAATTAGCAGGGAAGAAATCAAAGGGATGAGGACACACAGGAAAAATCTCCAGTCCTTACTAGTGCAAACAAAAATCAACCACAACAGCCCCGTGCTCCCTCCTGACACAGCGCAGACCCGTTCACAGCACGGCGGTGGGCAGCTAACAGAGGCCCGCGATCCACCCTGGACAAGGGGTCCAGGTTTGCCAACCTCTGTGTCAGCGAGGACAGTCTTCTCCTCTCTTCATCTTGACTGTCACAAGGAGAGTGCCCATCCTCCCGGAAGAAGCCGTGAATGTGGTAGGGAATGGCCGGGTCCACGTGTGTCCCACACACCCTCACCTTCTCAGCCCCCGTCTCCCTTCCTCTGCCGCGAGGGGACTGGACCACGCTTGTTCCAGAGCATCACCAGCTACAGGTGCACCACGCACCGACTTACACTAAACAGGTCAACGGAAAGAGAAATACACACGCAACATACATGTGTACGTACAACACACATACCTGTCTTTAATGTGCTGGGGGGAGCCAAGGCACCTGAAGCTGCCGTTGACCATGATGGCAAGTCTGGTGCAAAGAGCCTCGCACTCCTCCATGCTGCGGGGAAAGACAGGAAGGGCGTGAGCCAGCTGTGCCCTGGAGACGCCCCGCTTGGACCAAACAGTCAAAACAACAAGCAGACCAAGACACTACTGGTGCGAATTCATGATTTTTCTCTATGTGTCAATATCTATATACAAACATCAGGAAAACCCCCAAAAGCACTTTTTAGATGGATGTTTTATTTAGATAGCCCATGACACAATTATCCAAAACTGGTAGCATTTCAATATCCGAGGAACAACAGTTACGAGGACAGAACCTTTTAGCGCCAGTACAAAAATATAAACTAGATACAAGTGACCTTCACAGAAAACATGGAAGTTTTATGAAAAATAAAAGCAATAAGATCTACTAATGAACCTAAGCAAAATCTTCAATTAATAAAAAGATGTGTCAAGAAAAGGAAAACAGTGAATACATTTTTAGAAAAAGGAAATTATTATAATATGAAAATCACTGTTATATGAAAATTATTTCACAAAATATATGATATATGTATAAATATGAAGTGTAATAAGTGACTTTTATATAAAATACAAATATGAATTCTATTTTACTATAATTTATTACATAAAATAAAATGACATTGTAATTTGCAGCTATAATTTAGTTTGTAATATTATGTAATATTATCTTGATCTAAAATATGTAATAAAGATTTGTAACTTGTAACAGTATTATTATAATCACATAGAAAATAACAAATTATAATAAGGATATAGTATAATGCCAGTCAAAGTTACAAAGCAGGGGCGCCTGGGTGGCACAGCGGTTAAGCGTCTGCCTTCAGCTCAGGGCGTGATCTCGGCGTTATGGGATCGAGCCCCACATCAGGCTCTTCCACTATGAGCCTGCTTCTTCCTCTCCTACTCCCCCTGCTTGTGTTCCCTCTCTCGCTAGCTGTCTCTATCTCTGTCCAATAAATAAATAAAATCTTAAAAAAAAAAGAACATCAATAACGGTAAAAGCAGAAACGCATGATACAGAAAACATACAAACAAAACCAACAGCAAACTTGACTGACAAACCCCAAACCCAATTCTTGGAAAAGCACAATAAAATAGCAAACACTTGGTAATCTGATCAAGGATAAAAGAACACCAACAAACAACTTTAGTGATAAGAAAGGGAGCTTGAAAAGTTTTATGTGTTATATATACCACTTGCTTCAATACCTTTTTTATTTTTTATTTTTTATTTATTTATTTTTAAAGATTTTATTTATTTGACAGAGATAGAGACAGCCAGCGAGAGAGGGAACACAAGCAGGGGGAGTGGGAGAGGAAGAAGCAGGCTCATAGCAGAGGAGCCTGATGTGGGGCTCGATCCCGTAACGCCGGGATCACGCCCTGAGCCGAAGGCAGACGCTTAACCGCTGTGCCACCCAGGCGCCCCTCAAATAATTTAAATAAGGCAATATGCTTAAGGAATTAGGAGGCAGATCACTGGAACCAGATAAGACAGTGGGAAGGAGACAATCACACCTTAAACACCTAAGCAATCAGGACCATGGGAACGTTGCTCCTGAGCACGACAGCAACAGAAGAAACTGTGCAAGAAATGTTTGGCAGCTGACAATGCAGAATTACAAACTTCTAATAAATGTGTCAAAACACAGCACACTAACATCTAAAAAAATGACAACAAACGCAATGCATAAGGGTTGACAGTTCAGGATAAAGAACCGATACATGTTAGCGTGAACACAGAACAATGAAAATGCAAACCAGGAAAAAGGGCAAAGAGAGACCGACTATTCAAAGAACCGCTCACAGGTAATACACATACCAACAAATTAGAAACTCAATCATCACATACGTGATCTTAAAATCATTTTCCAGCCAGCAAGCCATTTGCCATGTGCGTTTTTGTATGTTGTACAGGAAAACACTTTTTGCCCCCATCTCCAGTGCAAATAAAAACAATGATTTCTCAGATCATAAAAATACCCAAAACATCTTCTCCATGATCCTAAGAAAGGGCATCTGATATATTGCTAGTGGGAGTGAAAAACTGGCATAACTCCCCAGAAACCCAATTTGGCAATAATCTCTTTTTGAGGCATTTACTTTGGGAAACTCAGAAAGTATGAATGAATATAACAAGTTTTTTATAATAGCAAAACTCCAGAAATCGGTTTCACAATAACATAATAAAATACTCACATAAAGGGGAGTGCATCCATGTGTTAATCAGCCACTAAAATGAGGTTTTTTAAACTCCATTGCACAGGGAAAAAGTAATGATATAGCAACAATAAAATGACAACGCATGTTGGGAAAAATGCACATGTATGTGAAAAAAAAACGGGAATGAAAAACACAAAAAAGTATGATTTTGACGACACTTGAAAAGTGAGGTTAATGGTGGAATGTCTTTCCTTCTGTATCTCGTTGCACTCTCCAAATCACCTATAGGGAACACGTATTGTTTTTGCTGTTAGGAAATGGACATAAAGCAGTCTGCTCGTCAGGTCACGGCGCGTTCAGATCAAGGTTATACTGGTCAGCTTTCCGTGCACTAGAGATGGATGTCACCGTGAAATATAATTTCTGGGTCGTGCCTTGAAAGTCAGTGTCAACCATGAAGATGAGGACAAACTCACAGGTGACTAAGTGACATGGCGGCAATACCCTGTGTCCTTGGATGACCTTGGGCTCTGGCACAGCCCCAACATGAATTGTTAATGGGGAAGAGAAATACATGTCTGGTCTGAGCCACAGCGATTTGGGGGTCTTTGTTGGAGCAGCTTAACATGAAGTGTAAGGAACATAGGCTATCAACATCCAAATATGCTTTATGCACCTTTCTGCACAAACATGTCTTTCACTGTTTCTTTAATTAATTTCAATTTAAAACAATCTAATTCCATTTTTATGAGTGTGTGGGAGGTGCTGTAATTAAAGTAGAATGATATGAAGCCACTTCTGTATTACGTCCTTAAACAGTTCCGATGAGCAGAGATACACATGATAACGGACCTCAGAGGAATAACTTGGTAGTTTCAAGTGAACTGTTATTAGTTGTCAAACAGATAAGGTCCAAACAACAGGTGGGTACCACCACACCTCAGCCTAGGGAGAAGAGACGGTGAGATTTTGATAATTTTCAGCATCAAGAAGAATATACAATGCCAGGGGCTCGACATCAGTGAAAGTTATCTCTGACTATTTACTCAGCAAATGAACACCGCATTTCCTCCGGGTGGCTAAGCTGACTGGAACGGAACTCTAGTCAGGGGGCACAAAGATTTAAAGGCTTATAATGGAATGTACAAGTCAGGGTTTGATGGGCAAGCAAAAAGCCCTCCTGGTCATTCTTGGATGGACTCATTCTTTTAAAGATTTTATTTAATTAATTATTTATTTATTTGAGAGAGAGGGAGCAGGGGGAGAGGTGGAGGGAGAGGAACCAGCAGACTCTGCACTGAGCATGGAGCCTGATGCCAGGCTTTATCCCACGACCCTGAGATCATGACCTGAGCCGAAATCAAGAGTCCGACACTTAACCGACAGAGCCACCCAGGCTCCCCAGATGGACTCACTTTAATTCCTCTGAGTACAGTGGGCAACATTTTCCCACCTCATGTTTCTACTGTGATCCTCTCGGTAAGGAATGATGAGAGCAACAGAGACAGGGACTCAAAATTAAGAGGAAACTGTGCGATTTGGAGACGTTTCAGCTGAAGGCAGCTGTTTTAGAATCACAGAATCAACTACCGGCTGCCCTACTCCTCATTAATCATGAGTCATTTAGACCTTTGTATTGCATGAATATGGACAGATTTATAGACATGAAGGCACATCGTTAACGTGAAACCATGTGAACAGGAGGACATAAAACAGAAATTACAGTGACGTGTGGTCTTTCTGAGAACGGTCTGCAATCATTATCCGCTCTATGGAACTTAAGGGGCATTTTTAATGTGACACCAGTTTATCCAATCTTAGAACCTTCCTACGAACATGAGGACTTAACACATGTCAGCATAATGAGCACAGGAATGCAGGGAGTTTCTGGAATCAGCACGGCCAAAAGATCATTTTCAGCCAAAATATAAGGTGGAGGATGTGCCAAATTTACTTTGATGTAAAATTCTGTTTTCTGAAGAGACACAGAACAAAGACAAAAAGGCAAGCGCAGGACTTTCGGCTGCGGCCAAGTAAAAAAAAAAAAAAAAATGGCAAAAAATTGCTCTTCTCCAAAAAGTGACTATAAAACTGGACCAAATGAACCAAAACAACCACCAAAGGCACGCAACAATTTGAGAAACACAGGTGACAAAACTGATGAACTGAGAGTAAGAAGACTGGTAATCCGTCATTAGCTTTACAAACATGCACCTGCTAGCAGGCAGGGCGGACCACGAGGATCGGCAGCTTCTCTGCACTCAGTGTGGGAAATGCCTGTACCCAGTGACATGGTCAGCATAAGTGACTTCTGTAAGCTCAGCAAACAAGAAGGCCAATAGCTCCAGTACCTGGCCCGAGGTGGGCTCTACCAGGCTGATATTGAGCGGCTGGGGCATGCATACTGCTTACTGGGGCTGCATGTACACACAGTAGAGGTCAGAGAGGGGCCACAGCAGCCACATGCTCCACATGAACCCAGGGGCCATCCAAGTACACACCCCAGAGACCAGCAGAACCCAGGAGAAAGCAAAACTGGGCCATCTAGAAGAGGCCTGCACTTGGAATATTCTCCCCTGTGCACACACATCCGTTGGCAGAGAACAGACTCTTTGCTGCCTTGTGGTGGCTGAGGGCTGCCTCTGCCCATATAAAATCAGGGTGGCTCCAAGGAATCTGGGCTTTAAAAACCGAGCACAAAATTTAAAACACAAGCTGAATGGAGGTATCAGGAGTTACTTGCTGCAGGGGAAAGAGATTTCATAGATTCATCTCCGGCAAAGAAACAGTAATACACATATACATAAAAGGAACAAACCAAACAAAAACAAAAACAAATTAAAAAAATTGGCAAAAACAGCAACTTTGGGGGATGGGGAGAAATCAAACCAGAGATGCTACAATTTATTAAATAATGTGAAATAGCCTGCTTTTGACAAAAAATTATAACCTGCAAAAGAAACCAGAAACCGTTACCCATACTCAGGGGGAAAACAGCAGAAACTGTTCCTAAGTGTCCCTAAATGCTACATTTAGCAGAAAAGAATCTTCCGTGAAGCTACTCTCTATATATTCAAAGCACTAAAGGAAACAATGTTTCAAGAAGTTCTTAATGACAATGAGAGTCAACAAATAGACATTCTGAATTTGATTAAAATTATTTTTTTAGAAAAAGGACCAAATGGGGCGCCTGAGTGGTTCACCAGTTGGGCACCCGACTCTTGGTTTTGGCTCAGGTCATGGTCTCAGGGTTATGCGATGGAGCCCTACCCTGGGCTCCATGCTCAGTGGGCAGTCTGCTAGAGAGTTCTCTCCCTCCCCGTCTGCCCTTCCCACTCATGCTCTCTCTCTCCCCAAAAATAAATAAACCTTAAAAAAAAAAAGGACCAAATGGAATTTTTTTAGTTGAAGAGAATGATAAATGGAATGAAAATTCTACCACGGGACCAACAGAAAAGTTTGAGTAGCAGAAGAAATCATCAGTGAACTTGAAGATAGATCAATACAGATTATTCAGTCTGAAAAGAGAAAAAAATATTAAAAAGAAATGGACTGAGGGGCGCCTGGGTGGCACAGTGGTTAACCGTCTGCCTTCGGCTCAGGGCATGATCCCGGCATTATGGGATCGAGCCCCGCATCAGGCTCCTCTGCTGGGAGCCTGCTTCTTCCTCTCCCACTCCCCCTGCTTGTGTTCCCTCTCTCGCTGGCTGTCTCTATCTCTGTCGAATAAATAAAAATAAAATCTTTAAAAAAAAAAAAAGAAATGGACTGAAACCCACAGATCTGTGGAACACCATCATACACACACAGTAGCAGTGCATGGGAAAGGGAAGGAAAGATAGAGCCAGAAAAAACAAAAACAAAAAACAAAAAAAAAACGGTGGAATAAGTGCCAAAATGTCCCCGTGTTTACTGAAAAAACATTAACCCACACATTCAAGAAGCACAATGCACCCAAGGTGGGAAAATCAAAGAGATCCATCTGTGGACACATCGAAGTTTAACTGTGAAACATAAAAGTCAAAGGGCAATCCCGCAAGCTGCAAGGCAGGAATGACCCACAACAAACGGGGCCACATCAGAATTCACACTGGCCGGCTTCTTATAAGAAACAACACAGCTGAGAAGGCAGGGATGACACATTCATCTGGACAATGTGAATTAAAATCACACTTTGCCAGGATGGCTACAATCAGAAAGACAGAGTGTTGACGAGAGTCTGCAGAAACTAAGAACTTCACCTTTGGTCCTAGGAACATAAAATGATGAAGCCTCGTCGGAACTACGTGTCTAAAAGCATTAAACCCAAACTTACCACACAATCCAGCAATTTGGCTCCTAAAAACCATCCGAGACAAATAAAAACATACGTCCACACAAAGACTTTTATATGACTGTTCACAGCACATTAAACGAGAAGCAATCCAAAGGGCCATTGATCAGGGAAGAAAGGACAAAATATGGTCTAGCTACGTGACAGAACACCGTTCCACACTGAAAACCAGCACGTGGCTGACACACGACACAACACAGAGGAGCCTCAAGGACACGGCACTGGAAAGAAATCAGATACAAAAGACCACACTTTGGTGGCTCAGTCGGTTGGGAGACTGACTTTGGCTCACGTCATGATCTCGGGATCGTCAGATCGAGTCCTAGGGTTGGGTTCTGCGCTCAGCAGGGAGTCTGCTTCTCTCCCTCTGCCCCTCCCCCTGCCCACGTGCTCATGTGCTCTCTCTTTCTCTCTCAAATACAATAAATAAATCTTAAAAAAAAAAAAAAAGATCTTGGGCAGAAAGGCACTCACACCTGGTCTCAAGACTGGGGGAGGAAGTCTGGATCTGCAAGAGTGATAGACAGGCAAGCATATGCCTGCGACAGACCGCTGGGCTCAGACTCCAGCTCTGGCCCCTGACACCCTTGTGGCCTTGGTTACGTTGCCCAACCTGTCTCTGCTTCAGGGTCCTAACCTGTGCACGGGGGCTCATGGCTACATCCCCATGGCAACGGTGCTGTCAGGACGTGGGAGCGCGTGGGCTGCACGGGCCTGGCCCCAGCTGCTCCATGACTCTTGCCAGCCCCCCAGCCTGGCCCCCCGACCAGTCGCAAGGGCTGTGGCTCACCTGTGGGAGGTCAGCACCACTGCACAGCCTCGCCGAGCCTCCTGCATGATCGTGTTCCACAGGAAACGCTTGGAGCAGGGATCCATCCCAGAGCTGGGCTCGTCCTGAAGGAGAGAGCACACGATGATGGGTGTTGGGGCTGCACGCCAGGACATGCAGGCCCGGCTGGGATGGGGGGACCCCGCGTTGGCTCTCCAGCAGCACGTCTTCATGACACTTGGTGGTTGGAGAGGACTGCCCACCCTGCTGCACCATCTGCCTCCGCGGAACTTCCTAACAATCCACCGCGTAAAGACAGGCCAGAGCGGAAGAAAGCTTCCCCTACGTGGCATCATCAAGTAACGTGGGATTCTTGGAACCCAGAGCTTTCTCCTTCAATAAACACCAAAGCACTTACTGAACCACTTTTGAGAGAAATGGTTCTGGGCCACGTGATGCATTTCTGGGCTTTTTGCAGTCAGGGAGTACTAAACACATTTTTCTTAAGAGCTTAGGGTCATCAACTTCCCTAAAAGAAAAACAGATGGAAAGTGGACATAAAAATGGCCCTGAGCAGGAAAACAAACACCTGCACTTTTCTGCAAGCTGGGTGATATATGTGCGTAGTTAGAAAAATAAGTCCATAGCAGCAGTGGTCATGCATCGCTCGGCGAGAAAGCTGATGGGTGGCTCTACATTTTCCTGACCCCACGCTGGTGTCAGACGTGGGAACCACTTGCCCTTCCTCGGGGGAGAACTTGGAAGGCCCTGCGATGCATCTTTTGAACCAGATGCTCTGAACGTGTCCCGATCACCGCCATCACTACAGCCCACAGGGCGCCACGCACTTCGTGGCCATCATTCCGTGGCCTGCTTTCAAGGGGCCCAATACACAGGACTGAATCACGGTCACTTGCAGATTAGGTGGAGACATGCATTCAACATGCCAGGCCACGTACATGCAGGGAGGTGCTTCTAGAAGCCAGAATCTGGACCCTGGCAGCTGACTCGAGTCTGACCACTAAAGCCCGAGTCTAGCACCAAGAAGGGAGCCGAGAGCAAGGCTGTGTGAAACAGGCGAGGGACATGTTCCAGGGCGGTGTTCCTTTCCTGATTCAAGACATGGAGGAGGCTGAGCATGGGGAAAGTTCTACAGAAGGTAACAGACCAGGCCTTGTGAGCCCTTCGATGTGGGCCCCCCTTGTATGGAAAACCTAGTTTACAACCTGCAGAACGGGACAAGTATTCGTATTTACTACTGGGTGTCAGAATATGGCATGCTGACCCAGACCTTGATCTGGGACCATCCAAAGAAGCACATTTAGAGCAAATAAAGGAAAATCAGCTGTGAGTCCAGAAGACACCCATTAATTAACGAGAGGCCACACTTCCAAAGCAGGCCTCTTAAATCCCCTTTAAAACAGTTTCCATCTAATGAACAAGAACAGAAAGAATAAAAGAATTCTTTCCCACGTGTTTTGCTGCCCCTCTGACTTCGTACACGTGGAAAGGTGTGGGATGCACCCAGTGATTTGTATCCCACCTATGACACCCAAATCGTGCCTTTTTTCGTATTGTTTGTGACATCGTATTGGATGTGACTTTGAGCTACTTTTGAAATGCAAGACAATTGGCTCTATTTTTTGATCCCCCACCATCAGTTCATGCTTTCATCCAGCCAAACTGGATTAGCTCCAGTTCCCACACAGATTATGGACAGCCTGGTCTCAAAGCCACTGCCTCCAAGCCCCACTTCCTGCTGAATGACCCACTTTCCCCGCCATATTCGTCCTGCACCTGACACCCACCGTCAAGATTCACCACGGACTCACATCACCACAGCTGTGACAATCACTTATCCGCACATAGAAAAAGACTCAAAAAGAACATGCTAGATGTCAAGCATATTTTGGTTACCAGATTATAGTTGGACCCTAGTGTTATTCCAAAATACTGCTGTTAATGGTAAATTTTTATGGAGTCCTCAGTGAGATAGATAACAGGGACTCTATCAAAACATAATTTTTAAAAAAATTTCTGTAAAATTCCAAGGCTTTCTTAGATTCCGTTGGGAAATGTTGTCTTAGGGCAAGCGTTTATTAGCTCAGAGAGCCCACACTGCAGGATTTGAATTTCCTCCCCGGAGGGGCATCTTGTCTGAAGATGCCCGGAGACCACTGGTCTCTCGGCTACTCACCAGCAAGAGTAGGTCAGGTTTGCCCAGCAGGGCCAAGGCCGTAGAGAGCTTCCGCTTGGTCCCCCCACTGTACGTGGCCACCAGTTTGTCCACGTGGGCCTCCAAGTGTAGACGCCTCACAAGGTCCCCGACAACCTGCAGGACAGGTGCTGTCCGTGATCGTATCCCCGTGCACTGAGGGCCCCCCAGACCCGGGCTCTCAGCCCTGCGTGCCCTCCTTCCTCCCACTGCCCCTGCCCACCCCCCATGAACACATCCCTTCCCGACCCCAGGCTGGCAGAGGATAAGCAGGTGGGCCCCTGCAGGGGTGCTCAGGGCTGGAGCTCAGGGGAGCAGAGGGCACCAGAAACCCCGTTGAGCCAGGGCCCAATGCACAGCCACCCTGGGGTGGCCAGAGAGATGCAGGCGAGCCCAAAGCGAGACTGAGGAGGAAGGGAGGGAATAAACCAGGTAGGGGGAGGGCAGGACAGGACTTCAGGGAGCAGAGAAGGGAGAAAAGAGTTTTCAATATTCACAAGGACAAGAAATGTCCCCTTTCCACTGAGGAGCCACTGCCGGAGACGGCCACTTGGAGAGACAGGGAACAGAGGGAGTGTTTCTCACCGGTGACCGCCGGGAACCGCTGAACGAAGCCAGAAGGACAGTGACCGTGCGCCATCCCACAGGACGGGGGTTCCGACCCCGAGCACACACATGGCACGTCCCGCCTCCTCTCTTCCTGTCCCTGCCCCACCTTCACCTGCCATGCTTCAGACACCCCGGGGCCCCCACTCTTGTCCTCGTCTCTGTCCCCTCTCCCCAGGGGGCGGCATATGCCCATACAGCCCTTCTGCTCGAACGCCCACCACAATGCCCGCCTCCCTACATTTTGTCTGCTTTCCTTTCCAAAGTGGTGCAGCTTCCTCTGGGGCTGAGCCTGAGCGAAAAACACAATTTAAAACTTCGACAAATGTCTTCTAAGTAACTTTTGTGAAGACAGACGCATCGCCACAGATCATCATATGATCAAACTGGCGGCGATCATATCTTAATTCAAATTTAGGAGAGGTGGGGAAGACTCTGTGCCCTGAATAACGAATCAAATGGAAGATAAATGGAAGAAAATTTAAAAATAAAATAAATAAGATATATATTTAAATAAAATATATGGACTAACGTTCATGCTTTTTTGGATACATGCATATAAGTTGGGATACTCCTAATAATAATGGCAATGACGTCATATGAAGAACGTCTGAAAATACTGGCACGATGTTTATGCCTCCCAAGAGAAGCCCTGACAGAAAGCGCTCTCCAGCTTTATTTGTGCCTCCTCAAAATAACACAGGAAGAATTAAGAATCTCGAGGGCTGGCCTAGTTATCAAAGAGTGTAAGTCAAGGGGATGCAGGGAACTTCGGAATAAACTCGCCAAACTATAAATGCTGATGTTTATGGAACCAGGAAACATAGGTCACGTTTCCCAATTCCACAAAAGGTCAATGTTGGGCACCTGGGTGGCTCAGTCAGTGAAGCATCTGCCTTCGCCTCAGGTCATGATCTCAGGGTCCTGGGATCGAGTCCCGCATCAGGCTCCCTGCTCAGCGGGGAGTCTGCTTCTCCCTCTGCCTGCCGTTCTCCCCCCAACTTCTGCTCTCTCTTTCTTTCTCTCTAATAAATAAATAAAATCTTCAATTAAAAAAAAAAAAAAGGTCAATGTTGCAGCCTACACATCCCGGGTTCGACAGCCACAGGAAAGAGTCCAGAATACATAGGAATAAATGCATCAGTTCAATCCCACACTTCTTGAAGGTCATATTTTCAGAAAATTACAGAATATAGCCTGATAAGTACATTCTTGCAGTTTTCCTGTACTCGGGACTCCTGTCAACATTGCAGCAAACGTCAGGCACTAGCAATGGTCGGCAAAATGCCATGCCAACCCCTAAATGTATTCTGCTTAAGGAATCTCTCTCTCTCTCTGCTATTAGGTGTTTTTCTTCCGTAAAGTTCTCAGTTGTTCTATGCTTAAGGCAAGAGTTTGGGATTCATTCATCCTTGTATCCCCAGTGTGTAATCATGATCCACACTTAGCAGGAATTCTGTAACCATCACCTGGACCAAAATAAACCGCCCAGAGGTGCACACGTGCATTATTTGCTTAAAAAACCCAATTCCTGTGCACTGCCACGCTGACAGCCACGCAAGGGTTCCGGAGATGAAAGATCAAAATGAGGAGGATAAAGGGGGCCCAGGATTTCAGACAGAAAGCCTTTCTTCCAGCCCCCTCCCCACAACTTTCTTCCTGGTCCCCATTCCTCCTGCCATCACTTCTGCCTCCTTCTAGCAAAACCGTCTGTGAACGGAAGAAACTTTCAGGGTTAAGAGGCACGTCTGTGGAAAAGCAGTAGGTAGTGAGACACGGGGCGGGGGGGGGGTGGGTGTCCCTGATAGGTGAACACAGCAGTGTGGCAGAGGGCTCTCTGCCTTTTCTATCCCAGGGAAGACCACACTAGAGAAACCCCAGTTATCATCCCCAGCAGCCCTGTGGTCCAGTGGTTCCGGTGTGACACTTAAATTATTGTACCCGTTTCTCCAGCATCACAGACCATGTCACTCCCGTCTCCTGAATCATTTTGTTATAACTTGATGTAAGTTCAAAAAAAAAAAATCAGGTTCATTGAATTCAGGCTCAAATATGGACACTAGAAAACTATCCAGTGTGGACAATGGGGAAAAATTGAAAAGCATTCCATCAACCTGCCAAGCCTGAATTCAAGCCAAATGAACACAGCCTCTCTTTCCCATGTAACTGAACCTTTGGAGGGTTAAGGGGGAGAGGAAGAAAACTATACACAAAATACCAGAGACTGGGCCATGTGTGAGCTGGGACAGCGGGGCACAGAGGAGCCTGGGCGCTGAGGGAGGGAGGGAAGGACGAGTACAGGGGGGGCTGTCAGGAGGGACTTCCCGCAGGCACAAGGGGGCCTTCCTCTAGAACCACAGAGGACACAACTAGGGCTGCCCAGGGGAGTGAAGGCTGAGGTCAGCCTGGAGGAGAGAACCAGGGTGAGTAGTAGATATGCCAGGAAAAGACCCCAGCTCCAGGTCCTGGCAGAGCACAGGTGTGGGGCTCACCCGGGGCAGCTCCAGCCCTGAGGAAGATGTGGAAAGGGACCCCCGAGGCAAGGGGCCACAAAATAATTCCACATAGTTTCCACTCCCTTAGGCACCAAAGGGGCGTAGAAAGTAAGACCGAGCTGTTCGGGGGCACAAGAGATTCCATGGTACTCAAGGAGCAGCTCAGCTCGGGATCACGTCCTCATCAGGAACGCTTACTCTGGAGCTGATTTATCAGATTTCAAAAGAAAACCCCACCACCTTCTAGCCATGGGGCTTAGGCAGGTTTCCTATCCTACCTGCGTCTCGCTTCCCCATTTGCAAAATAGGGAATAAGCATCTTATGGGCCTCACATGGTCGCTGTAAAATACTTAGAATAGCGTCTAGCCCAGAACAAAAACGGAAATGTTCTTGTTAGTGTGTAATAGTCCCTTCTGGGCACATTAGAGCGGACACGCCCGCACTCTATCTCCTGTATTTCTACCACGGGTGGGAGAGGGCCGTGGGCGATAAAGGGAGCTACCTCCCCCGGGAACACACGTGCTGTCGGCTCAGAAAGCTCCAAGCAAGCAGTAATGCCGTCTGCAAGATAGTTGCTGTTTCATGCAGGAAGTGAAGCCAGTTCCCAATCTGGCACCATTAAAATAACTTTCTCCGTGGAGGAGCTCCGAAAAATGAGCCCGTAAGAGCGCCGAGCATCAAGAGGCAATCGCCCCGGCCGACAGGACGCACGGAGCCCTACTCTATTAAGCAGAACTTCTGCGAGGGCGCATTCCCCCCGGGGGCCAGCGAAGGGGCCTGCGGATGGCGTCTGCCAAGCAGCTGCCTCTTTCATCAAACACCAGCCAGGGGGAGCTGACAGAGATAAACACCTTCTGAAGACCGAGCTCCTGATGAGTCCTGGGTTTCAATAGCTGCTTAAGCACGAGGAGCAGACCTCCAGGGGCAGACAGTTGTCCTGGCTTGATGAAGATGGGAGGTGGGGGAAGGGACCGGGGCCCTCCGAGGACAAAGGAGGGTTTCTGCTTTACTTGCACTTACTAAGCATCATAAGAAATGAAGGCTGAAGAAGGATTACCCAACAGCACACGGGATGAATTTTCATGGGCCAGCGAAAGCGAGGCTGTTAGTTTTGTCTCCCGTGAATTCTGGGACATTCCCTCTCTTACAGAATCTCATTGAAAATGCACCTTCTGATTCTTGTTCAGAATCCAGAAATGCAAGGAGCATTCCAGAATCTCTACAAGGGGCAGAAAAGGTAAAGCTGCAGGCCCAGCACTCGCCATTCCAGTGGCTTCCACTTGGCATGTCCTCTGAGCTGTCGGTCAAGGCTGTCAGCTCTGCTTGGCTGACTCCCTCTCTCAACAGGCAGAATGGCAGCAGCCTCTGGCTTTCTCACAACCGTGCCCACCTCACCCTCCCACAGAGACTGTGGAGGGGAGCGGTCTGCGGTTTCTGCCACCTCTCCATCCTCCAGGGTCCCCCCAGGGAAGGAGCCAGGCAGGCAGGTGTCAGCCCCTCCACCGGGAAGTCCTCCTTCCAACAGCCCACCCCACTCCACGGGCAGCCTGAGCCCTTCTCTGCGAGCCAGGGGGAAGGTCTGTAATGTTTGCTCTTAAATAAAAGCAACAGTCCAGTAAATGCAAAAGGCACTTGGAGAGGAGACGAAGTTGCAAATACTGTCAGCTTTAACCCCAAGTGACTTCGGCCTTCAGATCTATTTTAAATACATAATTAAATGCAACATTAACACCTTTACTGTGTTTTCTTCCATGTAATCAGATTGGAAACATCTTTCAGGTACATTTATCTGGCACCGTGGTTCCTTCTCGAGGGGTCAGAGAGCTCTGTTGGGACCGGAGGTGTTGGCCAAGCATTCCTTAGCGGGATGCTTTTCTGGAAGACTCCAGGGAGTTTACCTGAGGGATGCTGGTCTTGGGAATCCCACGGAGGCAACAGTAATAGTGCAGGTGTTCCCAGCCGGTCAGGAGCTCGTCCAGGGCATCCTGCTGTGGACAGTAGCCAATGCGCACACCTGCCATGCCCGCCAAAGACAGATCCACGACCTCTCTGCGAAGAGAAACACCAGCACAGTCCAGAAAGTTCGGCTCCCCAGACAAACACCCATTTCTTCAACCCAGCCCATCCATGAGAAGTTCACGGCAGCCTGTCTAATGCAACTAATAGAGCATAAACGGGTTCAATGAATGAGTAGCACCCCACGTGTCTATGCTTGGCTCTGAGGCCACCATCACTTTTTATGTTAAAGAAAAACATAAATAGGGGTGCCTCGGTTAAGCATCTGACCCTTGAACAACACGGGGTGTTAGGGGCGCTGACCCCAGGCTAGAGAAAATCCACATATAAGTTTGACTGCCTCAACACCGAACTGACAGCCTATATTGGCAGAAAGCCTTACTGATAACGAACAGCTGATCGACACATATTTTGTATGTTATATGTAGAATATACCACATCTTTAAAATAAACTAGGGGCGCCTGGGTGGCTCAGTCAGTTGAGCATCTGTCTTCGGCTCAGGTCACGATCCTGGGGTCCTGGGATCGAGCCCTGCTTTAGGCTGTCTGCTCTCAGGGAGTCTGCTTCTCCCTCTCCTCCCCGTTCATGCTCTCTCTTGTTCACTCTGCCTGTCTCTCAAATAAATAAATGAAATCTTTAAAAAGAAAAAAGTAAACTTGAGAAAAGAAAAGGCTGCTAAGAAAATCATAAGGAAGAGAAAACATTCACAGTCCTGGATTTACTGAAAAGCCAACATCTATCTGTGTCTGTGTGGACCCACAACCTTCAAAGCCATGTTGTTCAAGGATCACCTGTACAGTGTCAGGCTTTGTTTTGAACCACTGCTTCTGGAAAAATTTCACTCCGTTAGTTTATTTTCTTCCTATTCTATATTTTATTTTCCATGCTGGTAAAATACAGATCATATAAAAGTTATTATTTTAGCAATCGTAAGGTATAAAAGTCAGCAGTACGAAGGACATTCACGATGTTGTGCCCCCATCTCTGCCATCTGGATCTGTGACGCTTCTGACCCCACAAAAGGAAACCCTACTCCCAGATAGTGGTCACTGTCCCCCCAGCCTCTGGCAGCCACTCATCTGCTTTTGTCTCTGTGGATTTGCCTATTCCGGGAGTTTGTAGAAACTGAACAAAATAGGGTAGGCCTTTTGCAAGCGGCTTCTGTCACTTGGCATGTCTTCAAGGTTCCTCCATGTTATAGCATGAACCTGTACTTCATTCTATTTCCTTTTACTGTTACACATGCATGCAGCGGTTATTTTTTTTAAAAGCACCACCACTGTTTCGATAAAACAGAAGCCCGCATGTAACAGCAGTCCCTGAATTAACGAACGGACCAGCTCCAATAACTCCGTCTTGCACCTGGAAGGGTACCATGTTTTTTCATTCTGTGACCATTTGGCATAAGAGAAAAGAACCAAAAAAAGAAGGAAGAGGGGAAAAATAAGATTAAAAACAAGGAGGAGGGAGGTAATCATTTTTGTAATGAACAGAGGTCCAACTGCTCGAGCAGCTTCAGTTCACAGGAAAGTTGAACAGAAAGCGCACGAAGTTCCCACACCCTACCTCACCTCTCATCCAGAGTCTCCCCCATCCTTACCATCCTGCATTGCTCTGGAGCTTTTGTTTCAATTAATGAACCCATATTGAGACACTGCTATTCACTTAGGCCCATACTTTACATTAGAGCTCACTTCTGGTGTCGTACATTTCTGTGTGTTTGGTCAAATTCACAGCATCATGTATCAGCAGTATCATGAGAACCTCTCATCGCCATAGAGATCCTCAGTGCCCTGTCCCTGTCCATCCCTTCCTCCCCCTCCCCAGCAACCCCTGATCTTTCCACTGTCTGCATATCTTTGCCTTTTCCAGAATGTCACAGTTAGAATCACACGGTACGCAGCCTTTTCAGGTTGGCTTCTTTCATTAGTGATACACATTTAAGGTTCCTCCATGTCCTCTCATGGCGTGATAGCTCGTTCCTTACCGATGAGTAACAGTCCATTCTTTAGATGCACCCCAGTTTATGTATTCATTCACCTACTGAAGGGATCTCTGTTGCTTCCAAATTTTGCCAATTACTAAGAACACTGCTGTAAGCATTAGTCTACAGGGAGCGTATTTTGTAAGTTCTCAGATCATCTGAATCAATACCCAGGAGTAGGACATGATATCTAAGACCATGTTTACTTTGGTAAGAAACTCACGAACTGTCCTCGGTAGTGGCCGTACCATGTGTGTTTCCAGTGACTAAGAGCTGGTATTACTCCCCATCATCGCCAGCATTTGGGATCTTAGTCATTCTAACAGCTGTGTATATATTTGTTGTTTGCACGTGTAATTCTCTAGTAACGTGCAATGTTTCACGCCCTTTCCCGTGTAATCTGTTCATCTACTTTAGTGAGGTATCCCTTCAGATCTTCCGACCATATTCTAATTGGGTTCTTTATTTTCTTATTGTTGGGTTCTTTGTATCTTTTGGAGACAACTCTTTTTTCAGACACGTGCTTTGAAAATATTTTCTCCTAGTCTGTGGCTTGTGTGCTCAGCCCCTTCAAAGTGTCCTTCGCAGAACAGACTTTGTGTTTATTTAAATGGAGTCCAACTTATTCTTTGATTCATACACTCATTAGAAGTCTGTTGTTTAATCCCTGAATATTTGGGGATTTTCCAGCTGTCTTTCTGTTATTTCTAGCTTAATTCTATCGTCCTCTGACAGCATATTTTTGCATGATCTCTACTTTAAAAATGTTAAGTGTACTTTACCATCCAGAATGTGGTCTATCTTGATGAATCTTCCACGTGAGCTTGAAAAGAAAGGGCACGCTGCTGTTCTTGAGCAAAGTATTCTAGAAATGTTGATCAGGTCCAGTTGATTAGTGTGTTGCTTGGTTCAACTCTACCCCGACCCATTTTCTGCCTATGGGATCTGTCAGTTACTGAAAGGGGGCGCTGCTGTCTCCCACTACAACACCTTCTTCTCCTTCGGCTCATCACTCTGTCCCCACAGATCCTGACACGCTTGGGTTTACACACATTAGGAGCCATTACATCCTTGTAGAGAATTGGCTCCTTTATCATTATGTAATATCCACTGTGTTCCTAACAATTTTTTTTTTTTTGCTCTAAAATCTGCTCTCTCTCAAATTGATGTGGTTACTCGAACTGTCTTTTAATGAACATCAGCATGATAGGTCTTTCTTTTCCCCATTACAGTTGATCTATACATGTCCTTATATATCAAGTGGGAGTCCTGGGGCGCCTGGAGGGAGGGGGCTCAGTGGGTTGAGCATCCGACTCTTGACCGCAGCTCAGGGCTTGATCTCAGGGTTGTAGGTTCAGGCCCTGTGAGGGGCTCCACACTGGGTGTGGAGCCTATAAATAAATAAAATAAAGTGGGACTCCTACAGTTGGATCTTGTCTCTTTACCCACTCTGGTAGTTTGTCTTTCAATTGGTGCAGTTCCAACCATTATATTTAGATCATTACATTTAACATGATTTTTGATACACTTGAATTATATCAGCCATATTTGGATTTTTAAAAGATTTTTATTTATTTACCTATTTACTTATTTATTTATTGTGTGAGAATAGGGGGAGGGGAAAAAGGATGGAGAGAATCCCAAGCATACTTTGGGCTGAGTGTGGAGCCTGACACGGGGCTCAACCTCAGGACCCCGAGATCATGACCTAAGCTGAGACCAAGAGTTAGACACTTAACTGACTCAGCCACCCTGGTGTCCCATCTGCCATGCTTGTAATGATTTTCTATTCGGTCTCCTTCTTTCTCTTCTCTTTCTTTTTCTGTCTCGTCTGGTTTTAGTTGAGCATTTTATATGATTTCATTTTCTCGCCTCTCTTAGAATATCTGTTATACTTCTAAAAAATTTTTTGCTGGTTGTTCCAGAGTTCATGATATACACATACAACCATTCCAAGTCCACTTTCAAATAAAGTGGAAATATCTTAATAAAAGAGTGTTCTCAATTCCTCCTTCCCTTCCCACATAGGATTACCACCATTCATGTCACTTAGCCATAAGCTACAATAGCTGGATACAATGTTGCTGTTATGATTTTAAACAAACTGTTACTTGTAAGATCAATTAAAAATGATAAATGTAAAAGATCTTCAATTGTTCCTTCTCTAATGTTCATCCATTCTTTATGTAAATCTGACTTTGTGACCTCTCTTACTTTCCTACTTTCAACATTTCTTGGAAGATGGGTCTGCTGGCAACAAATTCCTTCTGTTTTTATTTCTCCTTCACCTTTGAAAGATAATTTCATTGTATTCAGAATTCTAGTGGGTGGTTATTTTTATCTGTAAGCTTTAATATTCCACTCCCTGTCTTCTTTCTTTCATGGTTTCTGAGAGGTCCAATGTCACATTTATCTCTGTGGCTCTGTAGGTAAGGCATCTGTCTCCCACAGCAACTTCTTCAAGAATCCATCTTTGATTTTCTACAGCTTGAATATCATATGATTACGTGTAGGCTTTTGGTATTCATTGTATTTGGTATTTTGTAAACATTCTCAATCTGCTTTGTGATCCACCATACATTTTGGGGAAAAAAATGCCATCATTATTCAAATATTTCTTCTGTCCCTTTCTCTTGTACTCCTTCTGGTACCACCATTATGCACGCATGCCATGTGTTATAACCATCACAATCCCCTGATATTCTGTTCCATATTTTCTTTTTTTTCTCTTTGCATTTCAGCTTTTAGAGTTTCTACTAATCTGTCTGCAAGTTCACTGATTCTTTCCTCCACTGTGTCAATGCAACAGATGAGCCCATCAGGGATGTTCTTCCTTCTCTTGTTCTTCTCTTTCTCATTCTTCTCTCTGACGGTGTTTCTTTTTATTTCTAGCATTTTTCTTCTTACAGTGTCCATCTCTCTGCTACCATTACCCATTTGTTCTTGCAGGTTGTCTACTTTTCCCATTAGAATCCTTAGCACATCAATCAGAGTTATTTTAAATTCCCAATCTGATACTACACCATCTGCCATATCAGGGTCTGGTTTTAATGTTCATTTCATCTCTGTGGAATGTGTTTTTTTGTCTTTCAACATGCCTTGTAATTTTCTGGTGGAAAGCTAGACATTATTTATCAGATAAAAAGAATTTTAGGCTTGGGGTGCCTGGGTGGCTCAGTCAGTTAAGCCTCTGACTCTTGGTTTCAACTCAGGTCAAGGTCTTGGGATTGGGCTCCCCAATCAGCATGGTGTCTGCTTATCTCCCTCTCTGTCTGCCTCTCCCCTTGCTCACATGCATGCTCTCTCTCTGAAATAAATAGATAAATCTTTAAAAAAAGAAATTTAGGTAGATTTGTCTTTCGTGTGAGGGTATGTTTATTCAGCTTGGAGTTAATTTATAATTATCATTTTCTGTAGATGAGGTGTCAGAGGGTAAATCTCAGGTGTCCTGTTTTTATCTCCCTATTGCCTTTTACGCTCCCTATGGACTTCATCATAGATAGGGTCTGGATTTCACTTCTTTTAGCTGTGATTCCCTGTAACTATACAGAAAGCTTATTGAAGAGGTAGTGAGGGGTGTCTATAAGCCTGTCTTTAGAACTCAGTATTTTAGTGAGCCTGAGCTGCGTACTTCCTTCCCCCACAATGAAGGCCCAAGGGGGCTGCAGTTGGGTGTTCCCCTTTCCCCAGGTTGGTTAGGCATTGCTAAAACCCCCATTAGTTATGGTCTAGTAAAATATTTCCCATTAAGAAGAACAGAGATCTTTGGGCATACTTTAGAATGATTACTCTTTTCCCCACAGAAGCACAAAGAGATTTTTCTACAACACAGTGGGGACCTCATGAGGCTCTGAGAAATAACACTCACAAAATGCACGGGCCCTGAGACCAGGCCCGTTGGGTGTTTTTAACTCTCAAGGGAGCCCACACTGAACTTGAAGCAGTTCATTAGTGAGCGTTTAAGGTTTCCTACTGACACTTGCTCCAGTTGGGCACTTCTGTTCCTGGTGAGCTGTGATGTCACACACACACCTGTCAGCCTCTCCAGGTGTGTGGGCTGAAGATCACTCTGTGACCTCAATTATCTGACAGATCTAAGAAGAGTTGCGTACTTTTAGTTTATTCAGTTATTTTCCTATTGCAAGAATGTGAGTAATGATTTCCAAGCCTTTACCTGTTGGACCACAACCCAGAGTCAGTAACTTTTTCCACTAGGCTTTTGTTCCATTGTTTCTAGGTTGTCTGCCTCCAATGCACAGGAAAAGCTATACTTTAAATCTCTCTCTCCATTCCCATATACTCTACCACTCCCTCACTCATCAATTCAATGAACTTTCATTTTACTTGTATTTTTTTAAAGATTTTATTTATTTATTAGAGAGAGAGAGAGAGAGAATGTGAGCAGAGGGGATGGGCAGAGGAAGAGGGAGAAGCAGACGCTCACTGAGCAAGAAGCCCCATATGGGGCTCAATCCCAGGACCCCAGGATCATGACCTAAGCTGAAGGCCAATGCTTAACCAACTGAGCCACCCAGGTGCCTCTTCAGTGAAGTTTTAATCTACACTCTGAAAAAACCTCTCAGGTACATCCATGACATGGCTATTTTAATATTTGGTACTTTTAATGCTGTTCCTGTAAATGACAAATACACCAGAAACTGGTTCTATGACCTACTGTGCACTTTTTTAAAAAGATTTCTTTATTTATTTTTAATTTTTTATTATTTTTTAAAGATTTTATTTATTTATTTGACAGACAGACAGCCAGCGAGAGAGGGAGCACAAGCAAGGGGAGTGGGAGAGGAAGAAGCAGGCTTCCAGCAGGGAGCCTGATGTGGGGCTCGATCCCAGGACCCTGGGATCATGCCCTGAGCTGAAGGCAGATGCTTAATGACTGAGCCACCCAGGTGCCCCTAAAGATTTCTTTGCTTATTTTTAGAGAGAGAGAGAGCACGCACAAGCAGGAGGGACAGAGGAAGAGGGAGAGAGAATCTCAAGCAGACTTCACACTGAGCACAGAGCCCGACATGGGGCTCAATTTCAACACCCTGAGATCATAAGCTGAGCTGAAACCAAGAGTCAGGCACTTAACCAGCTGTGCCACCTAGACATCCCACTGTGTACTTTTATTCCTTTATACAGTCCATATCACGTCCGTAATCTTTTCTCTTTAAAGTTCAATGAGGGCATCTGTCATGAAGCTTTTTCCCTTCATGTTATAAAACTTTCCTTTTTCAAATCCTAAGTATACCAAATTATACATTTTAGCATTTTTTTAAAATTTCATAAGTCAATATATTATTTTTATAGCTCTACTTTCTTCTCTGTTCCAGTAAGTGTTGTACAATAATATTCATTTGTACATGTTTTGCTGTTTACTAGTTCTTGCATAAGGCAAGAATTGGCTATGAAAAAACACAAAAAGTGATAAGTATTGGAGGATGCGAAAAAACTGAAACCCTTGCACACTTTTGTTCAGAATATCAAATAGTGTAGGTGCTAGGCCAGTATGGCATTTCCACAAGAAAAGTAATAAAAAAAAAAAAGTCACCATATGAATCAGTGATTCTACTTCTGGGCCTATATTCAAAAGAATGGAAAGCAATAATACAAACACATTCATACAACAATTCATGCATCAGTGTTCACAGGAGCATTATTCACAACAGCCAAAGGGTGAATAGCCCAAGTGTCCACGATGAATGAATTGATAAACAAAAGTGGTATGTACATATATATACACAGAATAGAATTCATCCTTGAGGAGTAAAGAAACTCTGACACATTTGGCAAGTGAAATAAAGGCAAAACCAAACTACTGGGACTACACCAAAATAAAAAGCTTTTGTACAACAAAGGAAATCGTGAACAAAACAAAAAGCAGCCTAACGAATGGGAGAAGATACTTGCAAATGACATATCCAATAAAGGGTTAGTATCCAAAATATATAAAGAATTTCTGTAGCTCAATACCAAAAAAACCCAAATAATCCAATGAAAAATTGGCAGAAGACCCGAATAGACATTTTTTCAAAGGAGACACTAAGATGGCCAACAGACCCATGAATAGACACTCTACATCACGCATCATCAGGGAAATGCCAAACAAAACCATCATGAGATACCACCCCACACCTGTCAGAGTGGCTAAAATCAACAACACAAGACATAGCAAGTGTTGGCGAGGATGCAGAGAAAGGGGAACCTCTTACACTGTGGGTGGGAACACAAACTGGTGCAGATACCCTGGAAAACAGCATGGAGGTTCCTTAGGAAGTTAAAAATAGAACCACCCTACCATCCAGCAATTATACGACTAGGTATTTACCCAAAGGACACAAAAATACTGATGTGAGGGTTACCTGAACCCAAGTTCACAGCAACATTAGCCACAATAATCAAACCACGGACAGAACCCAGATGTCCATGGACTGATGAATGGATAAAGATGTGGTCTATTATACAATGGAATACTACTCAGTCATCAAAAAGAATGAAATCTTGCCATTTGCAAGGACATGGGTGTATTGAGCTAGAGTGTATTGTCCTAGGCAAAATAAGCCAGTCAGAGAAAGACAAATACCAGACGATTTCACTCATATGTGGAATTTAAGAAACGAAACAGATGAACACAGGGAGAAAAAAAGAGAGAGAGAAACCAGGAAATAGCCTCTTTAGGACAGAGAACAAACTGAAGGTTGCTGGAGGGGAGGGGAGTGGGGGATGGGCATTAAGGAGGGCCCTTGTTGTGATGAGCACTGGGTGTTGTATGGAAGTGATGAGTCACTAACTTCTACTCCTGAAAGTAATATTACACTGTGTGTGAAGTAACTGGAATTCAAATAAGAACTTGAAACAACAAAAAATAATAATAAATTTTTTTAAATTAAAATATTAAAAACCATCAAAAAATATTAAAAGGCAATCTATACAAATGGTAGAATTTTTTGTAAATCATGTATCTAATAATGTACTTGTTCTGGAAAATATAAATAATATACGACTCAGTAATAAAATTTCGAGTAACCCAACTGTTTAAATGGGCAAAGTTTCTCCAAAGGTGCACAAATAGCCAATAAGCATAGAAAAAAAAATATGGCTGACGCCATGCGTCCTTAGGGAAATGCAAATCAAAACCAGAGTAAAGTAGCACTTCATATCTGCTCGGATAGCTACAATCAAAGGGACGGACATAATTATGTTTGTGAGGATGTGGAAACATTCTAACCTTAATGCATTACTGTAGGGACATAAAACAGTGCAGCTGCTTTTAAAGAACACAGCTTGCAGAGTCTCAGCTGCTCCACCGAGAGTTATCTGCTGTATGACCCGGGATGACTCCTAGCTAGCCGCTCAAGAGATCCGAACACATACATCCACGAGAAAACTCATACATTCCGTGCTTGTGAGAGCACGTCCCAGAGTAGTGAAAAAGCAGAAACAACCTAATGTCTGTTGATTGAGGAATGGATGGACAAAATATGGCACATTCATTCAATGGAGTGTTGTTCAGTCATGAAAACAAAGTATTCATACATGCCACGACACAAATAAACTTTGGAAACAACATGCCAAGTGAAAGAAGCAAAACACAGAAGACCACATGTTGTACGATTCCATTTTTATGAATTGTCCAGAATAGGACAAAACCTGAGAGACAAAAAGGAAATGAACTGTTGGCGAAGGCTGGGAGATGGGGAAGTAGGGAATGACTGTTCGTGGGACAAGGTCTCTTCTCAAAGAGATGAGACTGTTAGGGAATTACAGACTGGAAACAGTTACTACACTGAAAACCACCTAATTGTTGCACTTTGTGTGAGCATTACGGTGCACGAATCCTTCCTCAATCAGAACAGTCTGTCAGCATCTATAAAAGCTAAAAGGCATATGCCGTCTGGAAGCAATTTCATTCCTTCATATGTATACAACATAAATGTCTCCATGGGTTCACCAACGAATGTTCTAGAACATCTGTAGCACATCGATGCCAATACTAACCCGAATGAACAAACAGTTACAGCAAGAACAGTGGGGCCGTATCTCGCAAACGTGATGCCGCCAGAAAAAAGCCACTCACCCAGAAGTATACACTGTAAGGTTCCATTTTTCTTTATGATTTTATTTATTCATTTTTTGCAAGACCAAGTGAGAGAGAGAGAGAGACAGCGCGTGCATGCTGGGGTGGGGGGGGGAGTGGCGGAGGGAGAAGCAGACTCCCCGCTGAGCAGGGAGCCCAAAGCAGGGCTCGATCCCAGGACCCCGAGATCAAGACCAGAACTGAAGACAGATGCTTAACTGACTGAGCCACCCAGGCGCCCCCATATGATTCCATTTAAACACAGTTTACAAACAGGCTAACTGATGATGACAAAAGTCAGCATAGTGCTTATCTGCAGTTTGGATGCTTCTCGACTGAGACAGTTCATGATGGGGCTTCTGGGTCCTGGCAATGGTCTCTGTCCTAGGGATGTTTATGTGGATGGACTATCATAATAAAAATTCATTAAGCCTCATACTTATGATTTTGGCTATTCTATATCTCAATTTAAAGTTCACATTTTAAAAATGGTTCATCTGCCATGCTAATTTATAAAACTCCTTGCACCAGTTTTAGCATTCAAGAATGTTTAGCTAGGTTCTCGTGGAATGAGTTTTCCTGGTCTCCTAGCAGCCCTGCCCAAATCAACTAGCTCTATGACAATTTAAATGTACGAAACTTAGATTTATTTAGTATTAAAGATTTTATTTATTTGAGAGAGAGGGAGAGAGGGAGAGAGCACACAAGTCGGACGAAGGGCGGGGTGGAGTAGGGGGCAGAGGGAGAAGCAGACAACCCGCTGAGCAGGGAGCCCCATGCGGGGCTCGATCCCAGAAGCCTGGGTTCATGACTTGAGCCGAAGACAGACGCTTAACCGACTAAGCCACCCAGGTGCCTCGAAACTTCTATGTAAACAGTACCAGCCATTTGAATATATGGGAGATCTATTTAAATTATCCTTCTCACCATTCAGTGGCCCCAGACCCCCTCCTGCCTCCGCTATGCTCGCACCCATGTTTATTCCTTCCCAGTTGGGATCTCCGGGCTTCAGAACAGGTTAATAATGGCAGCCGGGGAATGTAGGAATTTAAGAACAGAAAGAGTACGATTGTCTTTCTGCCTTTAGAACTCCTCATCACCCAGTACATGAATGGCTGCCTAATTTCGAGTGACACGGGAGTGATATTTTTAAATTAAGGACAAGATTTCACACTGGAGTGGAATGAAGAGCCCTTTCCTGTACCTTCAGAGAACATCTTCTCTCAGCCGTGCAAGTAAAATGTTGCTTTTGCTCTGAGTTCGTGGCAATCACCCCACTCAAATCCGGCATGTAAGAGATCTATCAGCTCTGTGGTGTCTGTTACGAATTGGCATTCATCACTGTGGGCAGTTTGGTAGAATGTCTGCAGAAAGGAGTCCGGGGCTCCTGAACCAAAGTGGGGCTAGGTCTTCAAATAGCATTAAGGACACGTTAAAAGCATCCTGTGGCCTCTCTAGCTCTGTTTTGTTAGCTTGAGTATCCGCTGCTCTGTGAATAGCTAAAATTCTTGATCAAAATGTAGGAGAAAAGTCTTGTCTAGAGAGATCAATGGATGCTTCAGAGTTTAGGTGAACAGGACCCATTTCAATGCTGCTTTGTTATAACCCAAATGGAGACATCAAGTGTGCACAGGCCTGCAGAGATCTGCATATAAAAGGCCATATGATAAAGACGCTCTGGGATGAGGCCAGAGTTTACCATCTAAGCCAGAGTTCATCCCCCCCCCCCCCCCCCCCCGGNCTATCTGTGAGTGATGCTAGGGAACCATTTTCCACATCAAGCCCACTGTCAATCACATTTATATGTTATTAGAAAATGCTCGCATCCATCTTATGGTTTGCACACCCCTGCGTGTCAGTTATCTGAACCTGATAAAGGAGGTCATAACATTCTGGATGCTTTATGCTTCAGTGCCTCTTGGAAAGGCAAGACATTTTTCAGGCGAAGATCTGACATAACAATGAACTCCAAGTGGCTTTTATTGTGATGTGTGCTGACCAGCTTTTCTCCCCCCTTGCTTTATTTAATGATGTAACACAGCAAGGAATTCTGAAAATTAAATAAAATGCTTTGAGCCTTCGGAGAGGTCTCTGCCAGGCCAGTTGTTTCAACATTTGGTAAGATTTTGCCTGGGTTCTGCTTCTCACTTCGCACATTTAATTCCCTTTATCAGCAGTCCATAAGCTGCCAAAGGGAGTTAAAAAGAGCCAACAAAGAAGTGTTCAGTGGCCCTGGGTTGCTTTGCTTCCCAGTCAGATTTTAAAACCTGTCTGCCTTCAAACTGCTTGAGGCTTTACTGCCACTGTCCACACATCGTCCCGGGGTTTACCCGCTAACGCACCCCAAGCCCTCGTCAGGTGAGTGTGGGGCTGTTTTCACAACTGGCCCCTGAGTAACCGGACTGTCCGTGAGCTCCTTCCATTGGCTCTTGGATGTGAGCTGTGTGTCCGGAGAAGCTTCTGAACCCATGAGCAAAGCCAATACTGGATCTACACCCCCCATAACGGCTGCACATGGTTTCAGAAAGAGTATCACGCCGCCATGTTGTTTTGTTTCTTAAACGTGGATGAGTAAGATGTTTTCACCTCGTCTTCTGAAGGCTAGAATAAGCCCATTCCCTGGGTTTAAACCTACACACACACAGACACACACCTCAAAGATTTTACCATCTACACTCTCGTAAACGACACGTGAAATGCAAGTGCAGATATCAAGCATATATAGAAGCATCATTCGTGTAATAAACCAAGTCCTTCAAACCAGCATAAGAGACAGACACTGGTCTCTACATAGGTTAGGGCCGTTCAGCCACAGGTACACCAGGTAAACGACCACCCTCTCAACCAGTCTTAGCATCCTCCTGTCACAGCTGTAACTGAGCGAGGCTGACCATCAGCACCCCCATATCTGGCATTTTCCTTTCACTTCCATCCACAGACGTTAAAGAGAAGGAGGAAGGGAACGAATGCTGGGAATCAGAAGACAGTCACCGCTGACTTCACACTATGTGACTGAGGCAGGTCCTTCCCCGCCTGCCCTCTGGCTCTTCATCCGTAAGGTGAAGGGGTTGAGTCATTTATTGAGGAACTACTACGTGCATCTTCAGAGAGCTCGTGATCCAACTAACTTAGCAACCACATATCCTACCACCTAACCACAGTGAGGTTTTCTCACGAACATCGGGTTGGGACTCAAGCAGAAGTGCGCGTATGACATAAAAGGGTGCAGTCATTCACATAGGAGGTACTTAAGCTGCGATTTTTATTCACTTTTATCTCCCCACTGCACCTGACTAAAGGAGAGGCCACAAATCTGATTAAGTAATGTCTTTTCAAGACAAATTATAGCTACTTATATTTTCATACTGCCAAGTTTTCGCCTTCTTCCCCACAAGGAAATGGGACGGATTTCTGGCAACAAAATGGCTCATTCAGTTACATCTCTTCTTTGGTGTAGCACGGGCCAGTCTTCCAGCCTAATAATGTATTCAAGGAAGGGACTGGTTAAGACAACAGAGACTTGTTTATCAAGAATAAATGGTGGCGTCTGCTTTTCACCTACTCTACTCTCACTCAGACTCGTCATCCGATCCTTCTTTCATTCGTTGTCATTACGCGACACGTACCCATCCACGCTTAGGAACTATCTAGAAACCATGAGCAGAGCTGCAGTTTGTCTGCACCCCTTTACCAGATTCTCTTCTGCCTCAGGTCAGTGTTAACGGGTAAGCAAAGGCTTCTTCCTAAGTTCACAGACTTGGGATGATCAACTCGAGTGTTATGGATTCATAGGATAATTATCTGTAATAGATCTCACACATATGCGTATGAAAGTGAACTCAAATTCTTTTAAGTGCATCATCAATTCCATGGTAGGTATTGCTAAGAAGAGTTTGTTTTTTTTTAACTTTAAACAGTTCAAATTATTCTAATGTTGGGTATCTTGAATTATGTAAATTACATGAAGAATCTTCATACAAAGAAATACTAAAAAACTATGCCATTAACGAGAAACTGATAAAGTGTGAATGTTGGTACAACTATTTTCTACCAACCTGATACTTTGAATATTTAAGCAGGGTCAGGCAAATTCACGAGGGTCCTAATTTTCTCAAAGTGGGAGTTTTTAAGAAATTCATATGTTGGAAGTACAAGTTATTTTACTGTCATGTCTCAAAATCAACTAAGAATCACTATCATAAAAAATAATACCGGGTGTTGTATGTAAGTGATAAATCACTGAATTCCACTTCCGAAACCAATATTGCACTGTGTTAACTAACTAGAATTTAAATAAAAATTTGAAAAGAAAAAAAATACATTGCAAATGAAGCTGTCAGCAAGATAGCTTCATGTTTTATTGTTAATAAGCTGTTGAAAACAGTAACCATAAGATAATTCTTCAGTTTGATAGTATTTAAAGTTTTTAGTCTTTCAGAAATTATAACATATTTTTCCTCAAAAAAAAAATAATAAATAAGCCAAAAACCACACACACACAACACCATGGAGAATTCCAGGTTGTTTTCCTTCCACAAATGGACTGAAGGTCCATACAGGAGAGTGGCATTGCCCCTTATGGAGATGTTGGTGAGGATGGGAGGGACATGGCCGCATCCAGCTCTGACCTCTAGACCAAATGTCATGTTGCTCTCCCCCACCAGGCAAGGGGTAAAACAATGAAATGGAAAAGATCCATTAAAAAAGAAGAGAGGGGGTGATATATGGAATCACGACTGTACAAATTTGGTTTATACCCAGGCGTTAGTATGATTCCTAAAAAAACAGCAAAAGATTACACGGTACAGAGAGTTTATTTGTAGAGGAAACCCAAGAAGCTAAACACGGGCTAAACACCCTCCAAATTATCAGGAGAAATGTGGGTCCATGCAGAAAACAGAAACGAGCAGTCAACAAAAACAACAAAAAAACTAGACTATACAGTGAGGTAATTCAACAAAGAGAGTATCGGCATTACGTTACAAAGCACAGTATAAAATGACAGGACAGCATGAGCATAAAATAACTTCTCTAGCAACAAAATAAATACGAATGGGTAAGGTCAACTATTAAAGCAAAAGACGCTTACACGTAAATAACTAAATAACTAAATACAAACATATCTGTCAATGCTAAGAGCAGCACATCTTGAGTACAGAGACCAGGAACACACAGACAACAAAAAGAGGAGTTCACAGAGTATTATCAGACACAGTTACATTCAGCTGTGAGTACGAAGGAAATCCACATGTGGAAGAAATGTGACCTACGTAAATTTCCAGGTCCAATGAAATACAAACAGTAGGGAAAAAAAACATCATACCCTTTGGAACTGCAAAACAAAAGCTCTTTCCAAAAAGAAAAATCAAATGACGCTGTGAACTATCTGGAAGAAAACAAAAAAATGAAGCCGTATGTGGAAGGGTATCTACAACAACGGTCAGAGGAAAATTCGTGGATTTAAATGTTTTCGTTAAATGAGAAGAAATAATTGGACTTAATTAGCACACCAAAAAAGTTAGGAAAAGAAGAAAAGGGCATCTAGGGATAGCAGAGGAAAGAACAGTTGAAGTAGAAACTAAATAGAAGACAAGATTTTATGGCACTATTTAATAAATGGTGGAATCCATGTACAAGAACAAATGAATGATCATTCCCTCTAGAAAAAGAAAGGTAAAAATCACAAAGCCAGAAATGAAAATAAAAATAAGGGCACTGTCAATATCCAGGAAATTAAAACAAGAAGAACACATCACTTCTCCCAAATCCTAGTACTTGATGAAGTGGTCTTGGGGGAAACGTCCATGACCTGTCCAACCCACAGCCTGGCTCCCTCAACAAAGACCAACTACCACCTTCAAAATTGAAAAGAAATGTGGAAAAGCGATTCCTTCTCACTCCTCTTCCCCAGCCACACAGATCTGTGCACAGAAGGCACCCAAAGCTAAACAGGAAACCTCTGGAAACAACAATGGACCCCTGGGGAATGGTTAGACCTTTCTGCAGTCTCTGAATATCTTCACCATGTGCGCACACTGCATCATCAAAAATCTTTAAAACGATGAGGCCAAATGCCAAAACACCATCCAAAAATAATATCTAACCTGATAAAAAGAATTTTTTTTAAAAGATTTTATTTATTCACTTGACAGAGAGAGACAGCCAGCGAGAGAGGGAACACAGCAGGGGGAGTGGGAGAGGAAGAAGCAGGCTCCCAGTGGAGGAGCCTGATGTGGGGCTCGATCCCAGAACGCTGGGATCACGCCCTGAGCCGAAGGCAGACGCTTAACGACTGCGCCACCCAGGCGCCCCTGATAAAAAGAATTTTAAAGGGAAACTGATATTTTAGAGCAATACGAGTATTCCTACAAAGCCCACAGCCTTTACAATACACTCCTGCACGATGTGCGCACTAGGCTCAAGGATCAGGAGTGCCGTCACCCCCGTGCAAATCACAACATGTAAGCGTCATTATGGAGGTATTTACGCTATTTATGCTAACAACTTCTGGGAATCATCTACCATATTCAAAGTAATAAATGATATCAAAATCACTGCTTTATCCCTGTCTATGCAGGACGCCCATTTATCTTTTAAGTTATATCTTGAAAGACAAAAAAGAAAAAGAGCATGAATTATAGAGTATTAGTCCCTTTGAAAGGAAAGTATGTATTTCAGGGGAAATAAGATTGATAGGAGACCAAAAAAATGGAAGGGAAGGGAAGGGAAGGGAAGGGAAGGGAAGGACAGACAGCATCTTCTCCCACTACAGTTCCCAACTGTGGATTTACACTTCATTCCTCAGAAAGTCCTCACTCAACCTCAAACTTCTCATGCTCAAACCATAGTTGACTCCACTTCTTTCAAGGACCTCGTTCAAAATGTGTGGTGTGTTTCCTTTCTCCTCAGTTCTTCTCTCCTGCTTTAGTCCCCATCAAAGTTCACCTACACCTCTGAGAACAAAACCACCGGAGGAGAGGTCTCTGCCCATGCAACTCCACCCGTTACCTTGTTGTCCATGATTAGCCCAAACCACAGCTCTAACCTCCAGCTCAAAACCACATCTCTAACATTTCCCGAAAATGCCCACAGAATTAAACACAAACTCACCCCCATGGAAAAGTAATGCAATAATCTCTGAGGGCATCTTAGTAGCTAAAAACAGAAAGTTAGAAAATATAATAAAATTTGGAGGAAAAACTGTCACACACAAAAAAGACACTTTAGTTCTAATCCTAGTAAATATTCAAATTGTAGAAGAGAATATGTGAAAAAAACAAGCAGGTAAACCTTACAACCCTCCCTTTCTTCGCCCCACCAACACACAGGTAGAAAGCACCTGGATCCCGGCTCAGAGAAAAGCTCAAGACAGGGCTGCTGGACCCTCGGTGCCAATCCGAGACAGAGCATGCTTCGTGCCCTCACTGGTTCTGAGAGCTGCTGAGAGACAGCGAAAGCGAGAACAACGCCACCTCCACACAGAGGATGTAGGGAAGGTACAAGCTGGCTGGAAATTGAGACTGAGGTAGGAGGGCTGTCCTCCACTAGACCTCCGGCTGTACTTGCAAATCCAATCCACAGTCAGCCCCGACGTGAGGGAGAATCCCGCTCTGCATGCCTGTCAATTCATATCAGCTAGTAAGAGTTCACCTTTTCCGAGACAAGGAAAACACCGCCTCCTAAAATTAACAATAATAGAGCATAGGGAAAGATATCCAGGAAACTGAGTGTGTCTGAAAAATTCAGAAAATATGGAGGCATGCCCAGTGGAATGCAGGACAAAGCAGCCTCAATTATGAACACCAAGTCCAGAGAGAAAGGATTGAGATAAAGTAGCAACAAAACGAAGTAACAAGCCTCTTAGGATGAGAGTAATAGGGAGCTGGTCAAAATAAGGAAGGACTGCAAGGAAATCAAAATTATTTTCTTGAATTTTTTTTAAAGTGTATAAATGGAGGCTAAAAATAATAATAAAAAGAGAAGAAGAAGAAGAAAGAAAGAAAAAAGAAAAAACATCTGAAAGCTGGATAATTCCTGACAACAGTTAATGGGTTTTATTTTCTGGCTTGTTTTGGTTAACTTCAGCAGAAAGAAAATGAAACCTATAAATATCTGAACAAAAAGCAAAGTGAGGCTTACTGCCAGAAGGCAATGAAGCAATTTCCAGAAGCTTTCAAGAAAAACGTGTGACCGAATGTTTGTACATGCAAGCTGTCTTTCACAAGGGAAGCCACTGGAAGTAACTCTCTGATACTCAAGGGATCAGAACATTTATTACCCATCTATTAGTTTTCATTTATTTGCATTTAATTTTTAGTTTTTAGAAAGAGAGAGAGTAGAGGGACAGAGAGGCAGAGGGAGAGGGAGAAAGAGAATTTTTTTTTAAGATTTTATTTTTTCATTTGAGAGAATGTGTGTGTGTGAGCACGGGGGAGAGGCAGAGGGAGAAGCAGGTGCCCCACTGAGTCGGGAGCCTGATGCACAGGGCTCGATCCCACGACCCTGAGATCATGACCTGAGCCGAAATGAAGAGAGGGCCACTCAACCAGCTGAGCCACCTAGGCGCCCCCATTATCTTTCATTTAAAGAACAAAACAAAACTCTGCATAAGATGAATTTTTACCAAAATGAGAATTGGGCATTATTAAAACGAATGAAAAGCTGGCAGTCGGTATTGAAATACATAAAAACAGCTAAATGTATGATGCACATAACACGTATTTCAGTCTTTAGAAAGAGAACAATGCAAAAAGTCAACAACAAAGTTGAATCTAAACCCCCAGAACATATTATCAAGACTGAAGAGGAAAAAGACAGATCTAAAAATAATATTACACTTTTTGCTAATTATACTGAAATAACATATATATCAGGATATATATATATATTTATATATATATTAGGAACAAGTTACTGAGTGTTAAAAAAATTCCTCTTTCCTATCTAGATCATTCTTTCCTCAAGCATAAAGATTTTTTATTACTACTATGGCTATTTCAAATTTGATTTTCATTTCTGATAACTACTTGTATTATTTACACACCAAACCTTTTTTCTAATTATATATAAATTATATAAACTAATATATTTGTATTGTGTAAATCACAGTAATTTTGAAGAATAAAACTAAAGTTGCCAATACTAGTATTACTCAAAAATAAACACTTTATGTGCTTCCTCCAATAAAAATTAAAATTAAAATAAATTATTTTTAAAAAGACAGATCTGGAGATCCTTAGATCTAAGTGATTGGAATTCAAAAAATGTGTCACTATTGCTTCTGGTAATTCTGGCTTTTGAAAGGTTCAAAGCACTACAAATGGTCAAATGGGATTGCAAGTGGCAGTGCAAAAGTGGTTTGTAGTTAGTAAATCTAGACATCTAATTAAATATGGACATTGAATGCACATTTTACCTTTATCACCTCCCCAAATTACATGAAAATGATATCTCACCCTACATGAAGCCAGTTACCACAGAATGTATAGAGGTCCCATGTAAGATTAACTAGAAAGAAAATGAGTTTTTGAAAATGTAAAAAATATAACTGAAATAAAATAATAAATAGTTGGAAGGTAAAGCTGAAAAAAGTCTCCCAGAAAGTAGAACGAGAAGATAGAGATTGAAAAATAGAAGAGAAAATATTGTATTCTAGGAGACATAACAACTGAGTAACAGGTGAGAAAAAGATAACATAGAAAACACAGGTGAGAAAATTTTATAAAAGAAAAAAAAATCAAGAAAATTTCTTAGCACAAAAAGAAGCTTATAGATTAAAAGGATCCACTTTTAAGCATAATAATAAATTTAAGCGCACAATACATTTAAAAGCATAATAACAAATTTTAAAAAATAAGACCCATGCCATAGTATATCATCATGAAATTTCAAAACATAGGAACAGAAAAAAGATCCTAAAAGGTTCCGGGGGCAGGGGGAAATCACTCCAAAAATCAAGTCATCATGGTACTGGATTTCTCAAAATCAGCCCTAAATCTTAGAAGATATGGTAGAGAAGTGTATTCAAAATTCAGAGGGAATATGATTTTGAACCTGGTTTCTATACCCAGCCAAACTATCAAACAAAAATGAAGATGAAATAAAGGAAGTTTCTGGAGGATGAAAAAAAAAGAGTGCAAACCCAGAAAGGAGAAGATATGGAAACAGGAGATAGGGAATCCAACGAGAGAGAAGACAAAAGGAATCTAGAGTAACAGTGAAAGGTGACACAAGACACAAGATCACAGCTCAACAACATGCATGAAGAGGGGCCAATACTGGCTGGAGTAGAAGGCTCCAGAAAGACATAATTATCTTTAAGAGGATGTAAGTGACTGACTAATTGATATGCCTGAATGGATTGTAAAGGACAGATAATTCATAGAAAATAAAGCAAATGAACACAGACAGCTGAGAAAAATTTGCACTAGAAAGGAAATGTCATATTTCACGGCTCAGCTGTAACCATAATACTGTAAACCCTGATTAATGAGTTAACTTTTAAAAATACATGAAAAAATAAGGTAATTCAAAGGATGAAGAAAAGAAGATCACTGACATCCATGATTTAGAAGTATCAGATAAAATCCGCATTTGTTCCTGTTCAAACAATGCCAAAAAGGAGCAGTTAACAAAAGATACTTTTATCCCTGAGGCTTTAAACATAATTCTAGAATTTCAAGTAAATTCAAATAAAATAATGAAAAACAGATGTATTAGAAACTAGAGAATAATATCTTTGTCTACCAAGAAAAGTGAAGATACTTAACCAAGAAAACATTTGACCAAAAAAAAAGAAGTCAACAGAATGGTTGGTCACAACTTTAAAAAACAATATTAAAGAGCTTCCTTGAATTATCAACATTAACCGATTACAAATGTGAGAAGGAAAATTCCATTCACAGCACCAACGAATCACAGAAAATCTAAAGGCGCATCCCTAACAAGAGATATGAAAGGCACAGTAAAAGTTAATGAAGATCATAAAAACGTGCAATAAGTGGAAAGTGAGACTAAAGTCCTGCATGAGGAGGCCCAGTGTTATAAATATTTTCACTGTGTTTACAATTTTTCTTATCATATGTATGACTCACCACAGGAAACCTCTGATAACTGATGATAAAGGGACTTGCTTTGATAGTGACATATTATAAAACTATAGTTTAAAAAGATAGGGTAGAATTTGTGCCGAAGGTGCAAACAAATTCAAAAATTTTTTTTTAAAGATTTTTCTTATTTATTTATTTATTTAAGAGCAAGAGAGCACAAGAGGAGGAGAGAGACAAGCAGGCTCTGCACAGAGCGTTGAGCCAGGTACGGGGCTTGATCTCACAGCCAGAGATCATCACCTGACCCAAAATTGAGAGTCAGACACTTAACTGACAGAGCCGTCCTGGTGCTCCCAAATTCAAAATGCCAAGCACACAAACATATCAGGGATATACACACATACTTAATAATTTATGAAACAGTAAGTGAGACATTGCAAATCAATAAAAGAAAGATAGTTTTGGGATAAGCTTTTTTTTAAAATCAAATTTAAATCCTATCTTACTCCCTATACCTGAATAAGATGAAGATCAATAAGGATTTAGGTATAAACAAACAGACCAACAAGGAACTAGAATTTTATCCCTACTTGGGGGAGGAAGTTTCATCCCACACATGACCCAATAGCACCAGGCAGAGATGAAAACCTCTGAATCATAAGAGATGAAAAACTCATGGAAGTCCTCTCATCCCCAGCCGTAAGGGAGATATATCTGGGAAGGAATTGACATTATTGATCACGTTCATTGCTCCCATGCAGATATTAACCAAAACAGTGGTTTGCATCTAGTTTGTTTTTGCAATACTCTGGAAGTGTCTAGAATTGCATTCTCTGTGTTCTCACAGAAAGCCTGCCCCCCTTTCTAGTTCAGAGGATGCAGAGGATGGGTGTGAACAGCGATCTGTCCGTAAGCACTATCCCAGCACTGTTATCGACCAACAGACCACATCTACACCCCTGCTGCGGCCCTACAAAAGGTTTAGGAGTTTGCAAGCTCACTCCACCAGGTCTGGGGCAGAGGAAAGAAAGCTGAAGTGTGTGTGCGTGACCTGCAAGCAACAATGTGAATTATGGCGTAAGGATATCGAGGCATAACGAGGGCGGAGGGTGATGCCTCTTCACGTCCCAATGCACATAGATTTCTCCGGTACTGTCTCTGATGTTCGCTTTTTCAGAACAGGGGAGGAAGAAAGGGAGGAATGTGGAAGAGAGGGGGAAGGACAGGGAGAGAAGAGAAAGAAGGAAGCTCTTCTCCAGTGGACAGCCTCCATTAGGACATGACTGTGACGCGACCATAGGATACTGGGTGGTGACCACCGAGACAGCAGGGAGGCCACACAGCATCCACGACTTGTCCCAAGGTAGGGAATCTGAAATTCTGTAACACAACTACAGACTATGTGCAGACGGGGCCTTCGAAGAGGAAATTGAGGTTAAATGAGGTCATGACTGGGCCCCCCATCCTGTAGGACTGATGCCCTTATAAGAGAGGGGGACACCGGGGTGCGTGCACACAGAGAAAGAGAGAGCTACGTGAGGACACAGAGAGAAAGTGGCCATCTGCCAGGTGAGCAGAGAGGCCTCGGGGGAACCAACCCTGCCCACACCTTGACCTTGGACTTCCTGTCTCCAGAACTGAGAAAACAAATCTCTATTGCTTAAGCCACTCCATCTGTGGTAATTTGTGATGGCAGCCCCAGCGAACTTTATATCTCACACACGCGCGTGCAAGGGCGCGCACACACACACGCATACACCCATTGGTGCACATGCACACACACAGTTATTCACCCAGGTGTCATTCTCTGCAAAAAGAAAAACCACCACCAAAAAAAACCAAAAGCCAAAAAACAAAAACAAAAAAACCCACACAACTGTTTTAAGGGATTTGTTGCTCTAAGATAAAAGGAAAAGAAAATCTAAAAAGCGTTTGATATTTTTGAAAGTACAGGAAAAGCTGCATGTCAGTATCCAGACATTCTGCAGTAGGCAAGCCTGGTCCAGACATGTCAGCAGTGCTCCACGTACATGTGCGATTGAGAGGCAGAGGACAGAGAATTAAGGCGCCCAGGAACCAGGGTGTGCAGGTCGCACCTGAGTCACAATGTTCTCCTGGTTTCCTAGACACCTCCAAGTCAACACTTCAATGTGGCAACAATCATAGGTCCACTGAGCACTTGTTACGTGCCAGACACAGGTTCTCTCATGTAGTCCTCACATACCCTACCTTATCTCGAGGTAGATTATCTCCGTCTCTTACTGTCTCATTTTAAAACTTAGCAAACTGATTTTGCACTAGGACGATTTCCCCAATGTGACATTGCTGGCCAGTGGCAAGACCAAGACGTAGACCATGAGTGTCCCTCCCGACCTCAGACTTAAACTTCACACAATGCCATCCATCTCTTGCCCATGAATGATCCCCAGAGGTCGAGGTCACGGCTTCCGTGTGCAATATACAATAACAAAGAGAATAAACGTCTGTTTTGCACAGGAAAGATACAATGGCAAGTCTTTGGACAATTAAGGTGTACGATAGCTTTCGTTATTACTTTGGTAAATCTCAAAGGTCACAATTTCCCTTCCCCGACATGACTACTTAGATGGAAAATTAATCCAAAAGTCACATGAGCTGTGTCCACACACACGGTTGTGTCCATACAAATTCTATGATCAATTCGATGTTGACAAATATAATGACCATTTTTACTTTTAAGTCAATAAAAACTCTTTTTGTTCTCCCTCCACCAAGTCATATTTAATCATGCCGCTTTGGTTAGAGTAGTTTTTAAATTAATGTAATATATCATACATAAAATACAAGTGCAGACTGAAAGCACATCATTTCTGTGAGAAACTAAGTCTTTCAAACCAGCGTAAGAGACAGACACTGGTCTCTACATAGGTTAGGGCTGTTCAGCCACAGGTACACCAGGTAAATGACCACCCTCTCAACCAGTCTTAGCATCTTCCTGTCAAAGCTGTAACTGAGCAAGGCTGACCATCAGCCCCACCATATCTGGCATTTTCCTTTCACTTCCATCCATAGACGTTAAAGAGGAGGAAGAAGGGAATGAATGCTGGGCATCAGAAGACAGTCACCGCTGACTTCACATTACGTGACTGAGGCAAGTCCTTCCCCTGCCTGCCCTCTGGCTCTTCACCCGTAAGATGAAGGGGTTGAGTCATTTATTGAGGAACTATTATGTACGTCTTCAGAGAGCTCGTGATCCAACTGATGAAAAATGAAACACAATGTGACAGGGTATTTTAATGGTGATATGGTCAAGAGTCACTTGGATTGAACTGAGAATAACTCTATCTTCCCAATGGGTGGCTGAAGACTTGTTCATGCTTGACCCTGATGGACAGGTGGAGTTCCCCGGATGAAAGGGGCATGTGGGGAATATAGAAATGGGGTCAAAGAAGGGACACAGAGAACATCAGGGGCATCAGAGATCCTACGAGATGCTGGGGATGGCTTGGTTCTCATGTGGGGAGGGCACCCACAGTACAAGTAAGAGCGTATACAGGGGACTTTTATATAGAGCCAACAAGCTTAGACAATACACTAACTGATTTTAACACTAAAAGCTCATGTTAGAACTTTCATACAGCTCAATAGATAACCTCTAAGTTTGAGGTTGTTTCCGACAATCTTTGGACAAAGGAAATCAAATGTATCAAGTTGGGGCTCCTACCAACCCCCACCCCCAGCAGCCTATTATGTCAGAATAACCTCAGGGAAAAAGGATTGTAAACTGACGAAGACCTCAACCTAGCTTTCATGTTTAAATGTCTAGGAAAGGAAGCCATTGCCTCCAATATCATCTTCAGCAGACATTATGCTTTAATTAGCAAAATGCTGAGGGACAGAACTCTGCCAGGGAATTCTCAGAGTTTTTCTAATATCACTTTGTAATGAAACAAACAGATGACCCAAGATGATTTAATTACACTGGTAGGTCAGCATAAGAGCATAGAAAGATGTGTGATGGTATAGTATAAAGTCCCAGTGCGAAATAATAAATTACGCCACATGCCACGTGTGAGAGGTCAGCAGTTCTTCACAGACTGAAAGAATTTTCCATTAACAAAAGAAATGACAGGGGCACCTGGGTGGCTCAGTCAATTAAGTGTCCGACTCTTGGTTTCAGCTCAGGTCATGATCTCAGGGTTGTGGGATCAAGCCCCACGTCAGGATCTGTGCTGAGCTGAGCATGGAGCCTGCTTAGGATTCTCTCTCTTCTCCCCCTCTGCCCCTCCCTACTCATGCTCTCTCTCAAAAATGAATGGAATGGAATGGAATGGAATGGAATGGAATGGAATGGAATGGAATGAAATGAAATGAAATGAAATGAAATGAAATGAAATGAAATGAAATGAAATGAAATGAAATGAAATGAAATGAATGACATTCTCAGCCCCAGTGGAGCAACAGCTCTGTTGGTCATGGGTCAGAAAGACACCCTGAATGGCACAGACCCCATCTAAGGTAATATGTGAGCAGACGTGAAGCACACACAGGCAGGTAAGGTGTGTACAGAACCAGAATTCTATACTCTGACCTTGGCGTGTCTCCTCCCCTGGGAGGCCGGAGGCAGAAGGCACCCCGTATCTCATGGAGACCATCAGCGTACAGGGACAATCCAGCCGCCACGCTGACGTCAGTGTTGATGGCCAGCCTGTGCCCTCTGCCATGTCTAGCCCCGCCATACAGCAGACACCACCCTCTCTTACAGAATAAGAGCCTTGGATCCAAGAGACACTTTGCTCCAAGAAAGGAAAATTCAAGTAAGAATATATTTGTGTGAGGGGCGCCTGGGTGTGCAGTCGGTTAAGTGTCTGACTCTGTTTCAGCTCAGGTCATGATCTCAGGGTTGTGAGATCGAGCCCCACCTTGGGCTCCGCGCTGGGCGTGGAGCCTGCTTAAGATTCTGTCTCTCCCTCTGCCCCTCCTCCCTGCTCTATCTCAAATAAATAAATAAAGCTTTTAAAAAAATAATGAGGTAAGATTTAAAACACATATATATAATTGTGTGTCAGAAAAACAGCTCAGTACGTATAGACATAGAAATCCAGTGGGATAGAAGGAGGGCATCAGTATTGAATCTCTGCAGCACAAATAATAAATGCTCCTGGTATGATGTGACAACTGGAAACCTGGATGAAACGAATGAACAGTTAATATGATTAGGGCAACAATGTGTGTGTGTGTGTGTGTGTGTGTGTGTGTGTGTGTGTGTATCCATACAGGACAGAAAGGTAAATCACAGATGATAGAGACGTGATAAACAGATGAGAGAAAAGATAGATACGCACATGCATAATACATACATGATAGATGGGTACATATAAATTATTGATACATATATAATGCACACACATGCTAGATGAAAGATAGACGATAGATGATAGATACATAGATGATAGATAGACAAATGATAGATAGATAGAGATGATAGAATTTTTTTTTCAAAACTGGGACTTCAAGAAAAAAAACCACCTTCATGTAAGATTAGAGACAATTTCCCTTCATTGTTTTCCTAAGTCAATATTAGTATTGTAAATCGCCATTTAATTTAAAATGGGAGAGAGACAAATTTTCAAGTAATTCCTAGTTGGCGAGGTTATGATTTAAATTACTCTAATCTGTGACTCATGTTAGCCTAAAGAAAAATCAGGCCTTTATAAGCAATAAATGAGTCCTATACCTTTTTTGTAATATTGGTATTACGGTGGTTTAAATGAAGCCCGGTAAGCTGTATATAAGTTCCTAGGTGTGATACCCAGAACACTTAGCAATGTGATGGTATTGTGGTGCCTAACAGTTACTGCTCACATGAATTCTCTGAGAGCGATCTCTTAAGACTGGAGGAAGCCAAGGGGGGCAGGGCAGAGAAGAAAGTTCTATCCCAATTTTGTGCATTAAAATGGAACAGACTCCAAAAATGTTTATCTGACGTGTGATGAGAATGCCTGTCTTTTTTTTTAAGATTTTATTTATTTGCTTGAGAGAGAGAGAGAGCAAGCAGGAGCAGGGGGAGTGGCAGAGAGAGAAGCAGACTCCACTGAGCAGGGAGCCCCACACGGGACTAGATCCCAAGACCCTGAGACCATGACCTGAGCCGAAGGCAGATGCTTCACCCACTGAGACCTCCAGGTGCCCCCAGAATGCCTGGGTCTTAAAAGAATTTTTCTATTGTTTATTATTTAATTCCCTGACAATTTAACACATGATCATAATACAAGATTTGGAAAGGAAAGGAGGAAACGAGGAACAAATAGAAATTATCCATAGTCCCTACCCAGGTACGACTACTGTTAACCTGTCAGTGCTTTCTTCCAGATCCTTCCTGTGCACTGCCGTTCTGTTGTTTGTTTATAGTCTTGCTGCTGAGAAGGTGGGCTTTGGTCTAAGTCAGCACGAGTCCAAGGGAACTTCCTACAACCACGGAAGTGCTCTGTATCTGTCCGAAACAGACACTGTTAAACTCACATACTCCCCTGCTAACGCCACTGACTTACACTGATCATTGAATGTATTTAAATGGAAGCTTAGGGGCGCCTGGGTGGCTTAGCCAGTTCAGCGTCTGGCTCTTGATTTCAGCTCAGGGTCATGTCATCGAGCCCTGCATCGGGTTCCAGGCTCAGCATGGAGTCTGCTTGGGATTCTCTCTCCCTCTGCCCTTCCCCCCTCCAACTAAATAAAAAAAAATAAAAAAAAAAAAACCCAAAACTTCATGAAGCTTAAAAGCCACAGTGGTTGGTAGCTGCTATTTTGAACAGGCACAGCCTAATTTTACTCCTTTATGATCTTTTTCTCTCTTCTTTCCTTTAAGATCTTGTCTGTATATATGGATTCCACAGTCTTGCTACAAACTGTGCAGGTATGAGTATCTTCTTATCCTTCTGCTTGAGAAGCACCGTGGTTTTCTATGCGAAATATTAAGTAATGGCCTCAGGAAATTGGTGACATTGTTACCAAGTTAGACGTTATCTTGAAATACGTGAAGTTGTGCAGTTTCTGAAAGGAAAGTTTAAAGTTACCTAGTGGCCAGAAAAACAATTTACACAGATGAATGGAGGAGCTATACTTGAAGGGTTCTAATTATTCCTTGTGGGCAGGCTGTTTGCTTTCTAGAGTGTAAATAAAAGTGTCTGTGTTTTACAAAAAAAATTACATATATAATTATATATATTATATTATATATTATTGTATATTATTGTATATCATACACACACATATATATACACATGTGTATATGGCCAATACTTATTTGGATAAATACCATAATATGAGCATACCTATGTCTGAAAAGGCTAAAAGTTTTGCTATATACAAGCTCTTTTTGAAAGAAATATTTTAAATGTACATATATATATACACACACGTATGTATGCACACACATATATATACATGTGTACATATATATATAAGTTTTGTTATTATTGAGATCAGAATGAAAGTCTTACCAATTACCGGAAGTAAGGATCAAGATCAAGAACAGGTAGGAGCACCTGGGAGGCTCATTCAGTTGAGCATCCGATTCTTGGTTTCAGCTCATCCCAGGGTCCTGGGATTGAGCCCCGAATCAGGCTCCCTGCCCCACGGGGCGTCTGCTGGTCTCCCTCTCCCTTTGCCCCTCCCCCTGCTCGTACTCTCTCTCAAAGATAAATAAAGAAACCTTAAAAAAAAAACAGATCAAGATACAGATACAGACATAGTGAAGAGAAGGGCCATATGCACCCCAATGTTCATAGCTGCATTGTCCACAATAGCTAAATTGTGGAAGGAGCCGAGATGCCCTTCAACAGATGACTGGATTAAGAAGTTGTGGTCCATATATACAATGGAATATTACTCAGCTATCAGAAAAAACGATTTCTCAACATTTGCTGCAACATGGACGGCACTGGAGGAGATAATGCTAAGTGAAATAAGTCAAGCAGAGAAAGACAATTATCATATGGTTTCTCTCATCTATGGAGCATAAGAAGTAGGAAGATCGGTAGAAGAAAGGGATAAAGAAAGGGGGGTTAATCAGAAGGGGGAATGAAGCATGAGAGACTACGGGCTCTGGGAAACAAACTGAGGGCTTCAGAGGGGAGGGGAGTGGGGGATTGGGATAGGCTGGTGATGGGTAGTAAGGAGGGCACGTATTGCATGGTGCACTGGGTGTTATATGCAACTAATGAATTATCGAACTTTACATCAAAAACCAGGGATGTACTGTATGGTGACTAACATAATATAATAAAAAAACATTATTATAATAAAAAAAACAGATCAAGAACAAGAGAGGTGAACTGAAAGGAAATATGCAAATAGGGTTTGGGATCTGTATGGCTTCCTTTCCACCATGTAAATACTTATCCGTGGATAATCATGAATCAGCAGGACCAGCACAAAGCTGACACAGCCTGCTAGACACAACACTGTTAGCAACTTGACGTTTATAAACTCTTGCGACACGCAGAGTACCAAAGGCTGGCAGGCCCCAGGGCTAACAAAATCACACCTGAGCCTCACAGAGACTGTCCGTCCCTTGCAGCCAGTACCGAGGGATGATGGACCTCATGGTGAGGTTGCACAACCTATCCCTCCAGAAACTTCCAGAGTCTGATCTGCTTTCAGGAAGGGCCAGGCCGACATCGCTTGGCTCTGAGACAGCACCTTAGTCCTCCAGCTACTCCAGTTACACAGTCACTGCCCTGAATTTAAACAGTAAGCGATCCGGTAACTTCTATGTTGAACACTCGGATTCAAATCCTCTGCCCCTTTCCGGAAGTCTGACTTCTGGCACGCCACGTAATGCCCTGCACCTGAGACTCCTGAGCAGTTCAATCAGGGTGAGGATGTCTTCCCCAGGTTCTTGCAACTATCAGATGAGATAAAAAATGCCAAGGCCCTCACACAGCATAATGCTTGGTGAACCCTAGAGCCACAGTACATTATAACTATCGTGATTAGAATTTATTCCATCTGGAGGCTGCAGAGTCCACCTACACACGTGATGGTGTCGGAAATGAGGCGATACGGAGGGGTGGGGACTGCGACCAACTAGGAAGTCTATGTTCTTTTTTTTTTTTTTTTTAATTTTATTTTATTTTATTATGTTAATCACCATACAGTACATCCCCAGATTCCGATGTAAAGTTTGATGCTTCATTAGTTGCGTATAACACCCAGTGCACCATGCAATACGTGCCCTCCTTACTACCCATCACCAGTCTATCCCATTCCCCCACCCCCTCCCCTCTGAAGTCTTCAGTTTGTTTCTCATAGTCCATAGTCTCTCATGTTTCATTCCCCCTTCTGATTACCCCCCTTTTCTTTATCCCTTTCTTCCCCTACCGATCATCCTAGTTCTTATGTTCCATAGATGAGAGAAATCATATGATAATTGTCTTTCTCTGCTTGACTTATTTCACTTAGCATTATCTCCTCCAGTGCCGTCCATGTTGCAGCAAATGTTGAGAATTCGTTCTTTCTGATAGCTGAGTAATATTCCATTGTATATATGGACCACAGCTTCTTAATCCAGTCATCTGTTGAAGGGCATCTCGGCTCCTTCCATGATTTGGCTATTGTGGACAATGCAGCTATGAACATTGGGGTGCATATGGCCCTTCTCTTTACTACGTCTGTATCTTTGGGGTAAACACCCAGTAGTGCAATGGCTGGGTCATAGGGTAGTTCAATTTTTAACTTTTTAAGGGACCTCCACACTGTTTTCCAGAGTGGCTGTACCAACTTGCATTCCCACCAACAATGTAGGAGGGATCCCCTTTCTCCACATCCTCTCCAACAATTGTTGTTTCTTGCCTTGTCTATCTTTGCCATTCTAACTGGCGTAAGGTGGTATCTCAGTGTGGTTTTGATTTGAATTTCCCTGATGGCTAATGATTTTGAACATTTTTTCATGTGTCTGTTAGCCATTTGTATGTCTTCATTGGAAAAGTGTCTGTTCATATCTTCTGCCCATTTTATGATTTGTTTATTTGTTTCTCGTGTATTGAGTTTGAGAAGTTCTTTGTAGATCTTGGATACCAGTCCTTTATCTGTGGTGTCCTTTGCAAATATATTCTCCCATTCCGTGGGCTGTCTCTTAGTTTTTTTGACTGTTTCCTTGGCTGTGCAGAAGCTCTTTATCCTGATAAAGTCCCATAAGTTCATTTTATCTTTTATTTCTCTTGCCTTTGGCGATGTGTCGTGAAAAAGGTTGCTCTGGCCGATGTCATAGAAGTTGTTGCCTATGTTCTCCTCTAGAATTTTGATGGATTCCTGTCTCACATTGAGGTCTTTCATCCATTTGGAGTTTATTTTTGTGTATGGTGTGAGAGAGTGGTCAAGTTTCATTCTTTTGCATGTAGCTGTCCAATTTTCCCAGCACCATTTATTGAAGAGACTGTCTTTTTTCCACCGGATGTTTTTTCCTGCTTTATCAAAGATTAGTTGCCCAAAGAGCCGAGGGTCCATTTCTGGGTTCTCTATTCTGTTCCATTGGTCGATGTGTCTGTTTTTGTGCCAGTACCATGCTGTCTTTGTGATCACAGCTTTGTAGTACAGCTCGAAATCCGGCATTGTGATGCCCCCAGCTTTGTTTTTCCTTTTCAACAGTTCCTTGGAGATTCGGGGCCTTTTCTGGTTCCATACAAATTTAAGGACTATTTGTTCCAGTTCTTTGAAAAATGTCCTCGGTATTTTGATCGGGATAGCATTGAAAGTGTAGATTGCTCTGGGTAGTATGGACATTTTAACTATGTTAATTCTTCCAATCCATGAGCATGGAATATTTTTCCATCTTTTTATGTCTTCCTCAATATCTTTCAAAAGTGATCTATAGTTTCTAGGATATAGGTCCTTTACGTCTCTGGTTAAGTTAATTCCAAGGTAACGTATGGTTTTTGGTGTTATTGTAAATGGGATGGATTCCCTAATTTCTCTTTCTTCAGTCTCGTTATTCGTGTATAGAAATGCAACTGATTTCTGGGCATTGATTTTGTATCCTGCCACCTTACTGAATTGTTCTATAACTTCTAATAGTTTGGGAGTGGATTCCTTTGGGTTTTCCATATAGAGTATCATGTCATCTGCAAAGAGAGACAGTTTGACTTCTTCTTTGCCGATTTGGATACCTTTGATCCCTTTTTGTCTTCTGATTGCTGTTGCAAGGACTTCTAGTACTATGTTGAATAATAGTGGCGAGAGTGGGCATCCTTGTCGTGTTCCTGATCTTAAGGGAAAGGCTTCCAGCTTTTCCCCATTGAGAATAATGCTTGCAGTAGGCTTTTCATAGATGGCTTTTATGAGATTGAGAAATGTACCCTCTATTCCTACACTCTGAAGGGTTTTAATCAGGAAAGGATGCTGTATTTTGTCAAATGCTTTTTCTGCATCAATTGAGAGGATCATATGGTTCTTGAGTCTTTTCTTGTTGATATGATGTATCACATTGATTGATTTGCGAGTGTTGAACCATGCTTGCATCCCAGGTATGAATCCCACTTGGTCATGATGGATAATCCTTTTAATGTACTGTTGGATTCTATTAGCAAGGATCTTGTTGAGGATTTTGGCATCCATATTCATTAGAGAAATCGGTCTGTAATTCTCCTTTTTGAGGGGGTCTTTGCCTGGTTTGGGGATCAAGGTAATATTAGCCTCATAGAATGAGTTTGGTAGCTTTCCTTCTGTTTCTATTTTTTGAAATAGCTTTAGGAGAATAGGTATTATTTCTTCTTTGAATGTTTGGTAGAATTCCCCAGGAAAACCGTCTGGGCCTGGAGTTTTATTATTTGGAAGGTTGTTTATCACTGACTCAATTTCTTCATAGTTAATTGGCCTATTTAAGAAATCTATTTCTTCCTGTTTCAGTCTTGGTAGTTTATAGGTTTCCAGGAAGGCCTCCATCTCTTCCAGATTGTTTAGTTTTTTGGCATATAGCTGTTGATAAAAGTTTCTAATAATCCTTGCAATTTCAATGGTGCTGGTCGTGACCTCTCCCTTTTCAGTCATAATTTTAATAATCTCAGTCCTTTCTCTTTGTTTTTGGACAAGTTTTGCCAGTGGTCTATCAATTTTATGGATTCTCTCAAAGAACCAGCTTCTAGTCCTGTTGATCTGCTCTACTGTGCTTCTGGTTTCTAATTCATTGATTTCTGCTCTAATCTTGGTCAACTCCTTCCTTGTCAGTGGGTTAGGCCTGTCCCTCTGTTGCTGTTCCAGTTTCTTGAGGTGAGAATATAGAAACTGCATTTTAGATTTTTCTATTCTTTTGAGTGAGGCTTGGATGGCTATGTATTTCCCCCTTAGGACTGCCTTTGCAGTATCCCATAGGTTTTGGACCGTTGTGTATTCATTCTCGTTGGTCTCCATAAATTGTTTAATTTGTTTTTTGATTTCCTGGTTTATCGAGTCATTCTTGAGCAGGATGGTTCTTAGCCTCCAAGTGTTTGAGTTTCTTCCAGGTTTTTCCTTGTGGTTGAGTTCCAATTTCAGAGCGTTGTGGTCTGAGAATATGCAGGGGATAATTTCAATCTTTTGGTATTGGCTGAGACCTGTTTTGTGTCCCAGAGCATGATCTATTCTTGAGAATGTTCCATGGGCATTTGAATAGAATGAGTATTCTTTGGTTCTGGGGTGTAGTGTTCTATATATATCTATGAGGTCCAACTCGTCGAGTATGGCATTCAAAGCCTTTGATTCTTTGCTTAGTTTTTGCCAGGGTGTTCTGTCTATTTCTGATAGTGGGGTGTTGAGGTCCCCTACTATTACTGTGTTCTTATCTATATGTCTCTTTATTTTGGTTAAGAGTTGGCTTGTGTATCTTGCTGCTCCCCTGTTGGGGGCATATATATTAATAATTGTCATATCCACTTGTTGAATACTTCCTTTAAGAATAATATAGTGCCCTTCTGTATCTCTCTCTATGGCCTCTAGTTTAAAATCCAGTCTATCTGATATGAGAATTGCTACTCCAGCTTTCTTTTGAGGTCCATTTGCGTGGAAGATGGTACTCCATCCCCTTACTCTAAGTCTGAATGCATCTTTGGGTTCAAAATGAGTCTCTTGTAGACAGCAAATGGATGGGTCATGTCTTTTTATCCAATCTGCAACCCTGTGGCGTTTTATGGGAGAGTTTAAGCCATTTAGATTGATAGAGATTATTGACAGATATGATTTTAATGATGCCATTTCTCTTTAAAGTCTTTGTATCGGTTGTGACTTGCTGCTCTGTATCACTCTTGGGGCCTTTTTACCTTTATAGAGCCCCCCTTAATATCTCCTGTAGGGCTGGTTTCGTGGTTACGAAATTGGTTAATGATTGGCGATTTTGGAACGTCTTTATTTCTCCATCAATTCTGAATGACAGCTTTGCTGGATAAAGGATCCTTGGCTGCATGTTTTTCTCTGAAAGAGCTTTAAAAATGCCCCCCCAAGCCTTTCTCTCATTCCAGGTCTCTGTAGACAGGTCTGACGTAATCCTGATACCTTTGCCTTGGTACGTGAGAAATTTCTTTGCCCTGGCCGCTTTCAATACTGTATCCTTGGATCTAATATTTGCGAATTGCACTATGACATGCCGTGGCGTAGGTTTGTCCTGGTTGAGCTTGGATGGGGTCCTCTCTGCCTCTTGGACACGAATGCTTGTTTCCCTTGCTAGATTAGGGAAGTTTTCAGCTACAATTTGTTCAAATATCTCTTCTAGACCTCTGTTTTTCTCCACCCCTTCAGGGATGCCGATGATTCTGACATTGGATCGTTTCATAGAGTCAGTAATCTCCCGTAATCTACATTCGTGGGCGTGGATTTTTTTAAGACCAGCTTCTATTTTCGTTTTTTCTTCTACTAACCCATCCTCCAATTCGCTAACGCGTTCCTCTGCCTCGGTGACCCTGGCCGTCAGAGCCTCTAGTTTTGACTGCATTTGGCTCATAGAATTTTTAATTTCTGTCAGATTCGCTCTCATTTCTGCCCTTAGGGATTCTATATTCTCAGCAACGCTTTCTCTGATGCTTTTTTCAAGTTTACTCATCATCTTGACCATTGTTGCTCTGAATTCCATTTCTGATAATTGGGATACATCCATATGTATTAATTCTGTGGCCGAGGCCAATTCTGTGGCAGAGGCCACAGACTCATTATCTTTTCTTTGCTGGGGGGGACTTCTCCTTCTCGTCATTCTGATGAAGAGAGATTGCAGGGTTGTCCAGAGCCCAAGTGTTGACTGGGACCCAGGCCGTGCGCCCTTGTTTTATAGAGATCTTAGGGATGTGGGCTTCTTCCTTAAAGAGTTTATTTATTTATTTGAGAGAGAGAGAGACAGTCAGCAAGAAAGGGAACCCAAGCAGAGGAGTGGGAGAGGAAGAAGCAGGTTCCCGGTGGAGAAGCCCGATGAAGGACTCCTTACGGAGCGTTGTGATCACACCCTAATCCGAAGACAGGTGCTTGGTGACTGCGCCACTCAGGCGCTCCGGGTTGTGGGCTTCTTGATTTTTCAGCCTGCCTTCTGGGGGAGGGGCCTGCCTGCAGGTACTCAGAAAACCCTGTTTGGGTAGAGTCTCTGTGTCCCTTGCGAGGGGGGATGGGGATGGGCACCCTGTGAGCCGGTATTTCCGGGCTTTTGTTCTCTGGCGGCTTTCCCTGGCGGTTTGCTATGCCTCTTCTGAGAGAGCAGCAGCGGCTGAAATTCAGCCTCTGTCTCAGAACAGAGGGATCGCGGATCGTTCTCCACTGATGTTCTGGCCACTTTAACTCTGTTTCTGTTGGTGCTGCTCAACCCTGCAGCATCCCGGGCTGTGCGCCCCACACCCGGCGTCCCAGCCCTCACTTCCAGGGCCGGCACGTCTCTGTCCTTTGTGTTTCCAACCCCGCCCGCCGCCAGCCGCCCCGCGCGGGCTCCCGGAGCTCCCCGTCTCAGTCTGGTGTCTCACGGGTGCTGACCGCGAGTCCGCCTGCTCCCCCGTGCAGGTGGCCCTCCGGCCGCCAGCCGCCCCGCGGACGCTCCCGGAGCTCCCGGTCTCAGCCTCGATCCAGTGAGCACACCGGAGCTCCGGAGCTCCGTGAGATGCTTGGTGGTGCACGCTCCCGGCTCACGGACTCAGTCTGCCGTTTCCAGAGTGCGGGTCCGCGGTCCGCCCGCTCCCCGGTGCAGGTGGCCCGCCAGCCGCCCTGCGCGCGCTCCTGGAGTTCGCGTTCTAAGTCTGTTGTCTCGCGGGTGCCGTCCGCGAGTCTGCCTGCTCCCCCGTGCAGGTGGCCCGCCAACCGCCAGCCTTCTCGCGTACGCTCCCGGAGCTCCCTTCTCAGCCTGCTGTCTCAAGCGTGCGGGTCCGCGGTCTGTCCACTCCCCCTTGCAGGTGGCTACCGCTTCCCGGCGCCCTGACACGGCGGCTCCCTCCCCCTTCTGTTTAGCTTCCGATATCTGTGCGCGGTTTCACGGCTCCCCGCTTCGTACCTCGATACTCAGCGCTGGAGATGTTCATTTGTAGAGATCCAGATGTATCTTCCTGCGTCTCAGGCTGATTCCGTGGATATTCCTGCTGGTCTGGTACCTATCCAGCTCAACTCAGGGGACCGGCTGAAAAAGGGGTCCCCTACTCCTCCGCCATCTTAACCAGGAAGTCTATGTTCTAACCAAGTGCAGTCTACTTCCAAAATGCATACGAGGTACTGGCCAAATAAAAATGCATGTGATCGTTGGCCTGCAGTCTTCCCATCTGTCACCACTGGCGTTGTACCAGGAGCTCAAGATGATTTAAGCCAAATTATAACAGTCAGTTATGAAGTTCTGTACACATATTCTCAAATTTGAGGACACACGTTCATAGACATTAATAAATTAAACAAGAAATGAAAAGAGCCCTGTTCCTGATAACAAAACCTCAAAAATGACACAAAAGGGACCTTACAATAATGAATGACTGGATCAATGTATTCCAATTAGGTAGCCGTAAATTATGAGCTCCATGGGCAGGAAGATGTATATGGGCTCTCCATGTAGTTAAAAATTCCATTGTGTTCTAATTACCCATTTAATTCCTTGAATACCAATGCGCAATTAACATTACAAATAATCAAGGTTAAAAATATAATTAATGCAAGTGTGATTCAGTTATAATTAAACTAATTACACAGATATGTAGCATAAAAGGGACTTGTAGGCCATTAAGGAGATGTAAATGTATTCTTTCTTTCAAGAACAGCTATTTGAATTTCATTTTCCAATTAGTTTACAAATGATGGGATGGAATTATGAACAAGAGTCAGGCTTCCAGGGATGAGGAAAATAGACCATATATTTTTTGCTTGCTTCTGAAATTCGGATTCTTTTGTCTATATGTACTGGTAAATAGAGAAGTTAGGGAAACACACACACACACGTGCACGCACGCATGCCATCCAAGCAACAAAAACACACCTTCTTCCTTTTCAATTGCAGGGAAAATCAACAGCATAGTAACTTGAGAGACCTTTCATTCCATACACATGATTCCCTTTCAGAGTCTTCTCCAGGATCACACATACCTTAAACACTCACCCAACTGATCAGTTCTATTTCCTGCTGTTGAACAGCATAGCTCCAAATACTGGTGTTTTTATCAACTGATGCAGACCAACCAAAGTATAATTGTATCCTCTGCCCATGGACACAGCAATTACAACAGTGAAGAGCCAACACAGACTGGGATGCCAGGTGGTCGGTCAGTTAAGCATCCCAACCCTTGGTTTCGGCTCAGGATCTCAGGGTGGTGAGACTGAGCCCCACATCAGGCTCCCTGCTCAGCTTGGAGTCTGGTTGGGATTCTCTCCCCTTCTCCCTCTCCTTCTGCCCCTCCTGCTCATGCTGTCTCTCCCTCTGTCTCTCTCTCTTTCACTCAAATAAATATCAAATCCTTTTTAAAAAAGTCAGCTCAGACAGCATAGCGGGTAACATGTAGCATTTGGAGTGGGGCATGTTTTCAAGACTCCAACATCTTCATTTAAGTTAGGAAAGCAAATATTTCTATTTTTTTAAATAAAGATTTTATTTATTTATTTGAAAGAGAGTGAGAGATAAAGAGAGCACACACAGGAGGAGAGGGAGAGAGAGAAGCAGGCTCCCCACTAAGCAGGAAGCCTGAGGTGGGGCTTGATCCAAAGACCCTGAGATGATGACCTGAGCTGAAAGCAGACACTTAAAGGACTGAGCCACCCAGGCGCCCAAGGAAAGCAAATATTCCTTAAATGAGAAGCCCATGCCTGTTACTGGACAAGGTGGCTTTTACAGGAGCTCTCAGCACATTCCATTCAAGCCTGCGAGTTATCCTTCCTAGTACACAGGGGAGGAAATCAGACAAGTGGGAAATGGGAGAGGCAGGAAAACGGAGATCCTAAGGGGGAAAGGGGAAAACCAGGCATGAAGAAAACTCGGTGATGTATTCTATATCCGTTAGAATGAAACCAGGATGGCATTACCAACAGCAAATCAACCCTAGTTTTCCCCACATCTGAGGATGGCTGCAAACTGATTATCTGGAAAAAAAGGGTAAATAAAAATGTTAAATAAAAAGCATCTTGTCTCATTTTTAATATGAACTATATATTCTGGGTAATCAAATAAAATGTGGTGAAAGCAACTCTGTATAAAATTATCCCAGCCAGTCCATGAAAACTAAAGATAAGAGTTGGAATATCAGGGGCGCCTGGGTGGCTCAGTCGTTAAGCATCTGCCTTCGGCTCAGGTCATGGTCTGAGGGTCCTGGGATGGAGCCCTGCATCAGGCTCCCTGCTCAGCGGGCAGCCTGCTTCTCCCTCTCCCACTCCCCCGGCTTGTGTTCCCTCTCTTACTGCCTCTCTCTCAGTCAAATAAATAAATAAAATCTTAAAAAAAAAAAAAGTAAATAGGTCTTTAAGAAAATATAGTCAAAATTACAATAAAAATTAAAAATAGGAATCATTTAACAGGACGGTTAGAAAATGGAGCTTTCAACTGCAAGCTAGTTTTTCTTTTGATTCATAAATTTAAAATGCTACATAAAATTTAACAAATAAAAGAAGATTTGCATCCGTGACAAAATTAAGCTTACTGCAGAAAGGTAAGGAAAGATCAATAATCAAAAATCTTTTATTTATGACATAAATATGTCAAAAGAAAAAGAACTACAAAATATTCATGTGTGTGAATGTTAGAATGATAAATTTACGATTTGCCTTAAAGAACTTCAAATAAAATTGCAAAATACTAACAAGATAATACATAATATGTACATGGTTTTCAAACCATCACATTTAGTACAACAGAAATACCGGCACTCTAGTTAGCAACAGATGCACTTCCATTTCATGTTCTTTTGAGAGTTCTTGGATAGTTCAAGGTTTGCAGAAGAGAAGATGCAGAATAAAAATTTCAGTTCTTTCCAAATTAATCTATAAATGTGATATACCATCAATGGAAATCGTGGACACAAAGTTTTACACATCTTCCTGTATATGCAAAAACTGATGAATGGGTTTTATTTGCTTCATCCAAGGCTATGTAGTCAATGTCTAGAAAAGAAAAACACCCTCGAACATCTCTGGGCATCAGAAACAAGGAGAACGCTAGAGCGGGATCTCAAGCCACAGCCTGCTGGCTTTCGGATCTGAGCGACAGGGCAGCTAGGAGGCTGGCCCCTGCATGACTCAACGCACTCATCATGGGGGCGTAACAAGGACTGAACGCACTCCGGTGTGATGAAGAGGCAGTAGGACCAGGTCCAGTGTGGTAGTCGGGGCCTCAGGACGGCCCCACCCCTCCTGCAAGAGGCTGAGAGAAGCGGCTGGGAACTTAGGGCACAAGAAAGCCTCTCATCCTCCAGGCTGTTCAGCAGCACAGCCCCCGGGCAAACGTGTGCCATGACTGGAAATGGGATAGTCCCCCTACAGCTGCAGGCTGGGACCCCAACCCTGGTAACACAGCCCTGGCTCTGCCAGGGAGAGCTGGGGCATCAAGAATGGAAGGCACCACCAAATTGATGGATAGAGGGTGACACAGAGGAAAAGAGAGAGCAAAGCAAAACACACAAACCCACTGACTTGTGAGGTCAGCTAGCAGCATCCCGAGCCATGAGAAAATCTGACGAGAAGAAATTCAAAGAAACCAAACAATTAAAAGATTAAATACTTCCTGATGGAGACAATTTCATCTGGATGAATCAATCTAAAAAAGATATGCCAGGACTCTGTAAAGAAAACTGTAAAGTATAATTAAATAGTATTTTGTAGGGGCGCCTGGGTGGCTCAGATGGTTAAGCATCTGCCTTTGGTTCAGATCATGATCCCAGGGTCCCGGGATCAAGTCCCGGGATCAAGCCCTGCATTGGGCACCCTGCTCAGTGGGGAGTCTGCTTCTCCCTCTGCCCCTTCCCCCCACTCCTGCTCTCGTTCTCTCTCAAATAATTTCAAATAAATAAATAACATATTTTAAAAATAAATATTTGTAAATTACCTAAAACATGTCTATATTATAGTCATGTTAAAGGCAAACAATTTCATCAAGATCTCAATTTCCTCAAATTATAGTATAAACGTGAAGCAATCCCAATCAAAATGTAAATATTGTGACATTTTAATAAAGGTCCCCAAAGAGTTCAAACAATTCTGAAAACCAAGAATTTGGAAGACAGACAGGCAGTGCTGCCCCGTGGGATGTGTTACGAAGCGAGAGAAATCAAGGCAGACAGCCCCAGCATATCTGAGGATTCGCTCTATACAGAAGTGCTTCCAATTGATGGACGAGAAGACACCTTGGTGAGAAAATGGTATTAAGCAAATCAGAACTCAGGATAGAAAAAAAATCAAGGAGCGCCTGGGTGGCTCGGTCAGTTGAGATCAGACTCTTGATTTCGGCTCAGGTCACGATCTCAGGGTCCTGGGATCGAGCCCCTCAGCCAGCTCTGCGCTCAGCAGGGAGCCTGCTTGAGATTCTCTCCCTCCCTCTCCCTCTGCCCCTCCCTGCTCTCTCTCTTTCAAAATAATAAATAAATATATTTGAAAAAAAAGGAAAACAGCAAATTATATTTCTACCACACAGTGTATCTAAATATAAACTCCCTGCAGAAAGAGAAGAATTTCTTAAGATTCAAAGAATAAGAAATAGCAAAGGAAAAAAATGATAAATTGGCTTCATCAAAACTGCAAACATCTACACACACAAACTTATAAAACAAAGTGAATATTCAAAGCACCACCGAAAGATAATTCTTAAAACACATCAAACATGTAAAAGATTAGTTTCCGGTTGGTGGGAATGCAAACTGGTGCAGCCGCTCTGGAAAACAGTATGGAGCGTCCGCAAAAAGTTAGAAATAGAGCTACCCTATGGCCCAGCAATTGCACTACTAGGTATTTACCCAAAGTTTACAAAAGTACTGATTGAAATGGACACATGCACCCCAATGTTTATGGCAGCAATGTCCACAATAGCCAAGCTATGGAAAAAGGTCAAATGTCCATCGACCAATGAATAAAGATGTGTGTGTGTGTCTGTGTATATATACACACACCCAATGTATATATGTGATATATAGAATGAAATACTTCTCAGCCATCAAAAAGAATGAAATCTTGCCATTTGCAACGACGAGGATGGAATTAGAGGGTATTATGCTAAGTGAAATAAGTCAGAGAAAGTCAAATATATGATTTCACTCATATGTGGAATTTAAGAAACGAAACAGATGAACATAGGGGAAGGGAAGGAAAAATAAAATAAGATGAAATCAGAGAGGAAGACAAACCATAAGAGACTCTTTAAAGAACAAACTGAGGGTAGCTGGAGGGATGGGGTAACTGGGGGATGGGCATTAAAGATGGCACGTGTTGGGATGAGCACTGGGTGTTATATGTCAGTGATGAATCACTAAATTCTAGTCCTGAAACCAATATTACACTATATGTTAACTAACTTGAATTTAAATAAAATTTTTTAAAAATTAAAATTTTAAAAATAATAAAAATTAATATTAAAAAAGATTAATTTCTGGTTGAATGTATGAAAAACTCTTATGTTAATGAGTAACAAAAAGACAGACAACCTTATAGAGAAAAGGACAAAGGGCATGACAGGCAATTGGCAGGAAGGAAACCTACCAAACAAATAAACGTGGGAAAAGCACTCAAGTTCATGAATAATCAAGGAAGTGCAAATTGATTTAACGAGATTTCATACCCACCAGATTTGTAAAAAATTAAAACAATAACTATTATTGAAGGGGATTAGGAGTTGCTCGTGGAATAATGTAAAGGAAGTATACCAAATAAAAGATCCTTATATTCTTCTCTGATTTTAAAATATGCATCTCTCCACACAACCACCACATTTATTCACCCATACTTCACACACAGATAATAGATAAAATTAGATAGAGGGGCGCCTGGGTGGCTCAGCTGGTTAAGCGCCCGCCTTCAGCTCAGGTCATGATCTGAGGGTCAAGCCCCACATTATCAGGCTCCCTGCTCAGCCGGGAGTCTGCTTCTCCCTCTCCCTCTGCCTCTCCCCTGCTCATGCTCGCACTCTCTCTCTCTCTCAAATAAATATATAAAATCTTTTAAAAAGTTAGATATATACACACAGATATGAATGTATATCTAAATTACAGTAGCAGGAGACATGTAAATATAAACACTGCATTTTAGGAGTCCAAGAAAACCTCCCAGTGCCTGGCACATCACAGAAGGACAGTAAGTATTCTTCGATGCAAAGAACTAGCTAATTCATGGGTGATTTTAGCATTTTTGAACACCGTTTCTCCATGACTCTATTTGAACCCATACATACAAATCTCAAGGACACTATTTCCAGGCACGCTTAGGAGTGACGGTGACCCCAGCAGACAGGCTATGAAATCAACCATGGTATTTAGACGGGAGCGATTTACAGAAGGACCTTCCGAGGACATGGTTTTCCTTATGTAAGTTGAGCAACAGACACCCAAATCTATTATCCACATTGTCAAGTTGCAAAGAATTCGCTGCAGTAGAAAATAAAAGACACACTCCAGGGGCCTTGTAATCCGGTAAGGAGAGGAAGAAGTGTGCGTAGATGGGGCCGTGGAAACATCCATATTAGGACGCACATAATGGCACACGGAGGGCCTGCCTGGAAAGAGCCCTAACCTTGCAAGTGTGAGATTTTAGTTAGTGCGATGGGGGCAAGTCGGCTCCTCGGGCAAACTTAAAGCAAGAAGCAAGCATCCAATCTAGCCTCCAGAGAGGTTTAGAACCTGGAACCTCCTTCTTAGGAGAGACAAGAACCTCTAAGGGTCTTGACCAGAGCAGGGACAGAGAAGTCAGAGCTTTAAGTGACTCGATGACCACACCTCTGATGGCACCCACACCCCCGGGGACGTGTCCCCAAGTCAGCAGTGTGGCTCAGAAGGAACCAGAGAATGGGGTGATGTGCACCCTAACAGGCTGCATTAGGAGTGACACTTGGGGATAAAACTCTGTGGGGTTGCCCACAGAGCCTCCATGGGACCTGGTGGCCTCGGGCAGCCTGTGACACGCAGACCAGCACCTTGCATGGTCTTTGCGGCGAGGGGAATAGATGTCTTCCCTGCTCCCCCAAATGCCACTGTCCAGATTTTCATACATTCACTCTCCCCAGCCCAAGCTGTTAATGACCTGAAAGAGGGGGTCTGGGTGGCGAAAGAGGGAAACCACGTAGCCCCCCGGGGCCGCCGTCCCATGAGCGGGGAGTGTTTGGAGCTGGATCTGTTGCTAAAGCAAGAAGAGCCAGCCCCTGGCCATTTCCCGCTATCCTGCATCAGCGGCCAGACACCTCGAGTCCACCCGGGGCCACAAAGAGGTCAGCCCTGCCTGCTTTCTGCCAACAGGTTCCTGACCCTGTGGCCAGACATAGGGAGCTTATCTCATCGGCCCTGGAGGCTCTTCCCTGTCTGAGGAGGAGCTAACTGGAGGGTAAGTCTGGAGGAAGTGGCGTCTCAGACTCCAGGCACAGAACTGCGGGGGCGCGGCTGTCCACAGGCAGCAAGAACGACCCCATCTGGATTTACCCTGTGGGAGTCCTGACGACGGCGCGTCCTGAGGTCGGAGGGGCGTCCCCGTTCAGCATCTTGAATGTGGTGCTCTTCCCGGCCCCGTTGGGCCCCAGGAGCCCAAAGCACTGACAGGAGAGAAGAAGCAGGAGAACATCATCTAAATCGCAGCAGAGAGCATTTACCAGCCGGCTCGGAGCCGACATTTCTGGCTTCCGATCCTCGCAGACCTTTAAAACCACACGACTGTACAAAGCACTCTGATTGTGGTGTCTGAGTAGTGTGACCATATTGACAATCACCTACGATGAGTGAATCTGTGTAAGGAATGCTCCCAAGAGTGAGAAGTGAATGCCAGGTACCAGGGATCTTGCTGAGATCTCCCGTCCGGTGGGGGCCTGTCCCAAAGAGGTCCTAACTGTGTCCCTTTGTAGAGGATGATAGTTTTTGGAACTCACATCATTGTAATCATTATCCCCTTGACGCCACTGCATAGTATAATGTACGTTCTAGGGGTACCGGGGTGGCTCAGTCGGTTGAGCGTGCGAATCTTGGTTGTGGCTCAGGTCATGATCTCAGGTCGTGAGATTGAGGCCCGAGTCAGGCTCCACGCTCAGCGGGGAATCTGCTTAAGATTCTCTCTCAATTTTATTTTCTCTCTCTCTCATAAATAAATAGATAAACAAACAAACAAATAAATGAAATCTTCAAAAAATAAAGTACATTCTAAAAATATTCTCCCCACTCCCCCTCCCCTTGTCCCCACCCCCAACTCAAACTCTGGGCTGATTCTGACATTAGTTAAGAAAAGCACTATTAGCTCTAAACTCTGACACTCAGCATCAAGTCAACGTTTTTGGGGGGTGTTTTTCGTTCAATGTTGTTTTATATTCCATGTGAAAAATGGCCTTCTTGCTGTCTTTTCTAGACCTAGGCTTTATCTGCAGTATATTCTTAGCCAGAGATTCTGTGGGAGAGACTGAGTCTGTGTGGTCCTTAAAATCTCCTTCCAAGTCCTCTGTTTTCCAGTGGCATCAGCTGGCTTTCTGTCTATTCACTTCAGCAGACTTCCCTGCTCCTTGAATCTTGGAAAAGTGCCCGGTCTGGCTTTCCTGGCACTGGCCCTACCTCAACACCACAGGGAATTTGTACCTCTGGATGACAGGAGCTTCCCTGCTTTGCCACCTGCTTTCGTAGCCATACTTCTCCCATCCCACACAAGGACCCAGCTTCCATTTTTGGACTGACAGCTCCAAGGCAGTACCGCTCATGCGCTTTTAACCTCACCCAGCCTTGGGGCAGCACGTATGCCATTACCTAACATGCTATGGGATCACAGTCTTCCGTTTCCTACCCAGGTATTCACTCCTAGAGGGACAGGGACATATCTCAGTCATCTCTATCTCTTCCACTGGCTTTTGCAAAGCACTTTACATCTAAGTATTTAAACTAGGTTCACAAAAAGTTCAGCAAACAGAACTCAAATGTAAGTGACACCTCGGATCATCTCAGATCCCTGGAGCATCTCCCTTCTGAAGTGCTCCCAGTTTTTCTCTTACCCTTCAGCTTAGAACCACCACGACAGGTAGCAACAAAACTAAAAATGGTTTTTGAACTGGAGGTAGGACACATGGTTCAGTATGATGCCAAAGGTTGCAGGGTTAGTCTTTGGGCTGAGTGGCCAATAGTAGCCACAAAAACCCTCCTTCCTTAGCATACTGTCCTCTTCAGCCACAAAGCACAGTGCAGCACGTAAGGATATTCCTGGCTCAACTTAGACTGGTCCCCAGGCTTCTCTTTCCCTCAGAATACTCCTCACTGAAACACCTGCTCTCTGCTCACAGTGCAGCATGGCTGCCAGTCACGTCACCATGTCACCCGCCTCGAGTTTCTCAGGAGCTGGGAACAATATGAACGCAAGGTCCCGCTCTTATTTTTAACAGTTAATTAAAAGTAATCACTTTCAGAGTTGATTTCTTTTTATGCAATTAAGCACAAATCAGGAACAATTTGCATGGCTTTTTATCAGTTCTGATTAAACATTTCTATGAGAATTAATGCCATGTCCACAAAAAAAAAAAAAAAAAATTCTGAGCTATTGCTTTGGTGTGAGTGTTCTTTCCCTTTCCCAAGGAACATTTTACTAGATGGGTTTAATTGGCCATTTAAAAACTACAGAAGTCCAAGTAAAAGTTAGAAGAGGTTCCCTGAATTAATTGGATTGATAAAATATTTGCCCTCAATAAAATGTCACCCCATAGCCCAAACAATGATTAAAACTCTTCAATCACATGAAATTTTTAAAATGGCGAAACAGAATAAACCCCATCCATCAATCAGCAAAGTTTTCGCTGGGGAAGGAGCTGATAGACTCCCTACTCAGATTCTATGTCTAGTGATTTTTGCAGAAATTCCAGAAATCTGGAAGCTTTTGGCTCCAATTGCAGATACTCTAAGCCTAACACAAGCAGATGCAGTTAGAGATACACAGGTTTGTAACAGAAAGGGGTACAAATAGAAGGTCCTTACCTCTCCTCTTCGTATGCCCAAACTAATATCTCGTACAGCAATGGTCCTCTTGAAGAAGCTTCCGTAGGTTTTACTAAGGTTGTATAACACGAGAAGGTCTTCGCTGGTTCTTCCTTTCAACACTCTTATTTGCTCTTTTTCCACATCTATGTCCTTGGAAGACGTGACTGTGCCTTGGATGGCAGACTGACCCCTGGAAGATGAAGTAAGGGTTCATTCACACCTGGGAACTGGCAGTGGAAGAATCGAAAGAGACTGAAAGGTCAGAGACCTGTCGAAACAGAAGATACGGTCTTGAGCCTGCACTGTCAGCTCTGGTCCACACACCCTACTTCTGCCATCATGATTAATAATGAGAAAGAGTCTGCGGAGCCTAGGTGGCTCAGTCGATGAAGCAGATGACTCTTGGTTTCGGCTCAGGTCATGATCTCGTGGTCGTGAGATCGAGCCCTCCATCAGGCTCTGCGCTCAGGGTGAAGTCTACTTCAGATTCTCTCTCTCCCTCTCCCTCCAGCTCTCGCACTCTCTCTCTCAAAGAAATAAATAAAATCTTTAAGAAAAAATAACGAGCAAGAGTCCACATTCATCCCCTAATGTGAAGGGAACGTTCATGTTCCTAAAAGAGAGCAAAGTGGACAAATGCCCAACTAGAGATGCTTCTAAATTTTATGAACAATAAAGCCATTCCAGACTTCTGTGCAAGGTGGAAAAAGATTGTATCACAAGATGATTACAAGGAGTCATCTTGTCTAAGCACTCTTAGCAGATAGGTCACTTAAATAAAGTGCATTGTACATAAAAGAGCCTAAACATGATAGTTACATAGAACATGTTGGATTGTGAAAGAGGATTGTACAGCAAGTACTTCGCACAACACCGCACATAATGGATTTAGTAAGTATTTGTCGGGGAACACAAATTTAATTTCAATTCAAATTTATTTGCTCTGAATCTGAGCTGCTCCCTTTTCAATCTTCCTTATGATTTTCAACCTGGCACATTTTAATTTTAAGTAAATTTCAATTTCCCCCGTAAAGTGTAACATGCCAACATTTTAATCACTAAATTGGCACAGCCCACGGAGTTAACGTTGTACCACAATCAACTTCCTGGTTT